>NC_136298.1:13028708-13457912 GCF_964198595.1 Lampetra fluviatilis
CACTCCCTCCAGTGTTTGGAGCAAGAATGACGATTAACCTTGAAGTGTTCAACGTAAGGAGCCGATCTCACACTTAACTCCGTACTCAAACTGTTTATTTGCAACAACAAAAAACCGCAATGATAAATTGTGGAACGCATCAATGCAGCCCCGTTTAAGAGTCGAAGGGCATGTTAAGGCAATGATGTCGAAACAGTTTAGGGTTCGGGTGCGGAGGCTGCAGGGATGAGTTTGTAATTGGAAAAGGTGCCAAATCATGAGAAATTTGCATTCAAACGAAGGCACTGATTACCGAAGCCACCGGCATGGACGAGTTTCACTGTCGTGCTCCGTGTCTCCGCGTGTGACGGGAGAACCACGCGAAACCCCGCGGCTTCACAACCACAGCAACGGCGGCACCGCCCACACCCTGGCCGGGCCACACGCCGGCCGGGCCCCCGCGGCGGGAAGCTGGCCGCTTCACAAGTGAAGCGCGAAGGCTGCTCGTGTTGGAGATCCCAGCTGCCCGTGTGAGTGGAGATTCATATTAACGGGAAGGTCCCGTCATCATCGAGTGCAGCAGCAGCAGCACACGATCTCACGGGTGAATACTTTACTTGCTAAGAGGCAGTTCTCTTTCTGGTCGATTTGAATGACTCAGTGAGATCTAACTGGTGATAAACCGGGCACACCCTCAACATTCCAATTCACTTTAATACAGAGAGACAGGTGGGGCGGGCGACAGGAATGGATGTTGGAGCAAAGGGGGAATCTGACCGCCGACTTCCCGGAGAGTGGAGGGGCCCTCCGGCTCGAGAGGCCGCGGGCGGCGGCGGCGCCGCGGGCCGCCCCCCCCCCCCGGCACGGCGCCGCTCAGATGACCGACTTGGAGAAGGAGACGCGCAGCAGGCGGTTCTTCTCCAGCTCGTGGTTGTGCAACTCGGCCAGCGTCTGGATGGCCTCCTCCAGCGATTCCATCTGGACGAGGGCCATCTTGTGGTCGGTGCTGTCATCACCACCACGACCACAAAACCGAGAAAGTCACACGGCGCATTGGACCGGCGTGCCGCTGCGCAGCCTAAACACGTCACCGCTTCTATCCCCGGCCACATTCTCAAACGCCAGATGAACTCTGCCTCCATTATTGCAAAAACAACAATGCTACTGGGGTTTTATCGGTTAAACGTCCAATTGATTCGCAATTGATGTTTGGGTCAGATCACGCGAGTACGAAGCCAACGTCTGTCGTGCACCCTCCGCCACGTGGCGGGGACAAACAGCGGTCGTCAGGTGAACAAACGCACCGGTGTTTGTCGCTTGAGCACCACCGGGAACGCTGGGGGGCGATCCGCACACATTTAACAATTACGGACGACCTTCCGCCGGTAGTTACAACCGGCATCATCAGTACGTTGCCAGAACTTGACTGCTGTCGAGAAAATGTTCACCGATTCTGGGCCTTAAATTGGTGAGGTGACATTATCAGCACACCGACATAGGTGAGCAGGAATTAGCAGGAGTCATACCTGCAGGTATTAACATAAACTATTAAACATCATGGCCTTGTCGGCAGGCATGTTCCGCTACTGCCGACATTTGTGTCTGTGGGTATACGATGTTCTTTTAGTCTCGTGCTGATCTTTCATCCCGTCGGGCCAAGAACACACGCATTACCACACAAGACGTTAAATAGGAGCTGCTTATCGATGTGAGACATAAACGTAAAGACAACAGGCAGAGGGGATTTAAGAGGCCTGGCCGATTGTTTCAGCTGCCGCGGCGGGAGATCAAATCGGCGAGCTCTGGATTGCAACTCCGGTGTGCTCATCGTTACGCATCAGCGGCACTTTTGCGTGTAGATCCTGGTGAAAGATATTCAGAACAATAATGTAAAACACTTACGCAAAGAACTTGAGCGCCTTCACTACACAGCCATTGCTTTCAAAAAGGGTCTTCAGATCATCCTCCAGCACTGAGGATCTGCAAGAATGAGAGGTTCAGTGGCAGTCAGTATGCGAACAGCAAATAATTTCGAAATCAAAGGCAGAGAAAGAGATGGCACGGAACGACGGTGGCAGAACAATGGACGCAATGAAGCAAGAAATACGAGACACAGCGATGCACTTCATAGAAACGCAAGGCACGCGTCCTAGTCCATCAGTCTACTGGCGGCCTTCTGTTGGCTTTCCCGGTGATACAGACACCATGCTTTAACAGGCCACACCCTGCTGATGAGACTCAGAAAGTCAAAACCAGTCCAGGGTTTAACATTTATGTAACCCATGTCCGTAGGCCGATGGGCCAACAGCGTGTTACTGTAGTTACTCTGGTAAAAAAAATGCCCATCTGTATTATTTTATTTTCCACAAATCCAAACACAATACCACGTAATAGTAAACAGCTGATACGTTTGTTGTACGTCCTCCCCCGGTTCTGCGCGAGTCTTCTCTGGGTTTTCCGGTATCCGCCCATAGCCGGAAACATCCCAATGCTGAAAGACTTCCAGAAAACGACTCAATCGGGACAATGCACAGAAACATCGCCTCCCGACTGCGAACACTTGGCCGGATCCTCCGCTAATAGCGTCTTGAGACTCGGTGAGGTTTTCTCCTGTTTAGACGAGCGCAATAACACGTGCGAGTGTTTGCTCAACCCTCGGCCAAAATAGCCATAGATGTTTCTAGTATTTTGTGTGTGCAATTCTAATCCCTATGAGGGGATTGCCTTTGCCAAAGCAGCAGGAAGCAGCCGGGGCAGACGTGCGTGGGAACCCGAGTAGCAGATTAGGAGGATTTTCTCAAGAAGCACTCTGACCATCATCTCGGACCACTGGAATTCTCGCACAATCTCACGAGTCTGAGAAACACCGGGAGAGAATCGCGTCGCTGCTCTGGATTGTAACGAATTCCGCGCCCCCCCCCCACCCCTCGCGAACACGACGGCGGCAGAGGCAACGCGGCACCCGACGGTCATCGTCGCGCCATCGCGAGCGGTAATCACGGGGGGGGGAGGGGGGGGGGGTCGAGCGATCTCACGGGATGTTGGAGAGGTGCAGCGTGACGGAGGGGGGGAAGATGTGGTGGAAGTTCTTGGCGCCCATGCGGCGGAAGCGGTGCAGCGGCGAGTCGGAGAAGTCGCGCGTCAGGGAGTCGGAGCCGTCGCGCGGCAGCTGCACCGTCTGGTAGCGCGAGCTCGTCACGCGTATCGGCTTGCCGTACATCCGCTGCCCGTTCAGGTGGCTCATGGCTGCGGGAGGGTTCGGCGGGAAGGACGCGACGCTTATTTCTCTCCCATGGTGGCGCGCGTGCCACCGCGGTGGGAGAGACGAGTCGGACCGGTGGCTCGGCGGTTGGCGCACCGACCCGGCACTGCAGAAATTCTGGGTATGAATCCGGGTTTGGGCTGCACCCGATTTAACTGGTGAGTTGATCGACTCAACCCAGACAACCAATGACTGCAACAAATATTTCGCCATGCGTCGCTACGAAACTCCGGCTCTGTCCATCACACCTTGATTCATCAACATAGCCGACATCAATCCCCAGCTGGATAAAGGCCTCCCCGAGCCACCCTGTGACGACGGCATGGTCCGCCTGGCACCCGGCACGGCCGCCCTCCGAGACGCGTCCCGCTCCACGGCTGCCACTTCCTCACTATCCTCGACTTTTGGCCGTCATCTCTTCTTGCGACGTGTCCTGCCAAAACCTACGCCTTGTTTTTCAAATACAATTTTTTGTTCAAAATAAAATTTTCATCACAAATAAGCTCTTTAAAGAAGAATGTAACCTCTGAACCATGCCTTGGAAATCATGCCCTACAGATACAATGCCCAGCACAGCTCAACAACGAGTTTGCCGGCATTACGGGAGTATAAGTGTCGTGTGCGAGGACCGAGATCCCTGAGCGAATCCTACGGAGTGTGGCGAGCTAATGTGAGCTACCGTGAGCTACCGTGAGCTACCGTGAGCTACCGTGAGCTACCGTGAGCTACCGTGAGCTACTGCGCACTACGGTGGGCTACGGTGGGCTACCGTGAGCTACTGTGAGCTACTGCGCACTACGGTGGGCTACTGTGAGCTACGGTGAGCTACGGTGGGCTACGGTGGGCTACTGTGCACTACGGTGGGCTACGGTGAGCATGTGGGCCAGGGGGCCACCACCTCACCGATCTGCGCTTGGTTGGAGTCGGCCATCTGGATGAGCGCCGTGTCCTTCCTGTTGTAGAGGATCTTCACGCGCAGCACGTCGCCAAACATGCCTGCACGCGGCACGCGGCACGCAGACCCACGTCAGCACCGGCACCGCGCGGACAGCAGCCACCGCCTCCTGGCCGCTCGCCCTCCCCTCCAACGCGTGCCCCACCCACGCACCCGCGCACACACACGCGCGCACGCACACACACGCGCGCACGCACACACAGGCGCGCACGCACACACGCGCACACACACACACACGCACGTACGCATACACACACACGCGCGCGTGCACGCACACATATACACACACGTACACATCCCTGCCTCTCCTAGCTCCGCGCCTACAGCGATGCTACTGCCGGGTTACCGCGAGAACTTCCCACGCGACGAAGCTGCCCCGTGCGGAGTGCTGGAGCTGCGCAAGGCCTCCACTAGACGGCTCTACGGAGCATCACCCGCACGTGATTTGGCCTTCGTCCTAGAGAAATGCTGCGCTGGTTGTAGGGATTATTCGACCATATTTCACGGAGCTGCTTGAGCGTGGGTTGGTACAAACAGATAAAAATAGATGGTGACGCATAGAAGTAGAGTACAACAATTGATTTTACTCCACTGCTCGTTGCTGATGACTTTGGCCGAAAACTGTGGATAGGTGTGCTGCAGGTGATGTCGTGTGGGAGGGGGAAATACTTTAACATGACAAACGCCATGGGACAAGCACCCTGGCTTCCCTACACACAATGCATGTGGCTGCCCCCAGGGCTGTGGTGGCTGCCCTCAGGCTGTGGTTGCTGCCCCCAGGGCTGTGGTGGCTGCCCTCACGCTCCACAGAGCACGCAGGGCCTGGCCTAGCGCAGCCCAACTCGTCCTCGGCGTCAGCGCCGCGGCTCTCGGTGGCGCCACGGGTGCCGCGTCTCACCGACTTCGAGCCCTGCGCAGGGTTCCTGGGATCTTGTGCCAGAGTTGTAAGTGCCTCGTAGCGGCAGATTACGAGTTGCTATGGGATACATTCAGCTGGGAGGGTTGCCGACTAGCCTGGTTGGTATGGTGATCGCACAATGGAGATGTTCTTGTTTATAGATGCTATATGAATCCAAATGGCATCGTAATGTTCATAAAACACTGTAAAGAGATAAGTATGCACGGATATTTCCATAACAAAACACTTCGGGGTCACCAATAAAATAAAATAAATACTTCAAAGCCTTACCTTTCACATGGAATAAAAACAATGGTTAGCAAACTTACAAACACAGTACTTGTTAAAGTTATTGCAACTTCTCGGCCTTAGTAAAATTATCTTATTCGCTTGCTAACATAAAAATGTAGCCGTTTTACACGCGATTTAAAATTAACGTAAACGGTCGACTGTGAGTTAATGAATACGAACACAAACGAGGCAAAAACACAAATCCGTCAGAACTCGCATGCTATTAATCAAACACGCCGTGGTACTTAGCAGCACAATGAATGCATCTGCGATGAACAGATGAGACACGACCACCGGGAAACTTTAACTCCTTCACCAACACCGCAGCCTCGGACCTCAATGTACCAGCCACACTCGGCAAACCGTTTTGGCCTTCACAAACGTTCCCAATGAGTGGCATCTATAAACGCTTATTTAATAAGCGTCCCGTGCCTTTGCACAGGGGCGGCTCAGCTGTTACAAATTCCGCGTTGCTCGTGGCGAGGCCCCAATCAATCCCAGCCTCGAACGGGCTACTGTGGAGAAAATTGGTTTGGAAATTTTGGCGCCCTCGGCAGTTTGTCACGCAGCCGTTGTGGCGGCCTCTTACATCCGCGAGCCTCCCTCACGGGAGCGCAGACCGCCCGGGTCACGTCTCAACGTCAAACCGCAGCGATGGGCTCTGAGATTAATCACACATCCGTCCATTGGGGTGATCTGGGTTTGGAGGCGGATGGCGAACGTGCGCCAGCACTCCCTCTCGGGCACGAGCTGGTGCGCTGCACGCACAGCTAGGAGGCGCGCAACTCCACAGAGGAACGGGGCTCGGTACCCTCCGGGTATTCTGGTAGGTGCCAGCGACCCGGCACCACGACTGCTACATTCCTCTTGCCAATTCGCAGGTGTCGAATTCTCTCCTTTTTTTTCATTAATTCACCTGCGTGCTCGCAGGATTTGTAAACTGGAGCACCAAGCATTTATTTTTACAAGGGCCACTTTTGTACCTTTTAATATCTGGATCGAGAAAAAAACTTAACCAAATCCCGAGGAAGCTCCACGAGGCGTGGTGAAGGCGTTAAAGAACGAGTGTAGCACCCCCAGGTGAGGTTGAATGCAGGGCACGTAGAGGCAAGGACATACCGAACAGATTAAAGAGCCTTTGAGGCGTAACCGCCTAGAGAGAGGAGGAGGAGGTCGAGTCGGCAAGATAGAGCGGGCAGAGCGCAGCCACACGCAAGCCACAGTCGTGTCCACAGAATGGCAGGTGCGGGTAGGGGAAGGGATGGAGGGAGGGAGGGAGAGAGAGGGAGGGGAGGAGGGGGAGGGAAGGAACAAGGACATGATGATAAAAACATGAAGCGACGTAAAAAGGAAGAAGATATGGGTGCAGGAAAGCAGCCTCGAGTAGAGGAGGGCAGGAGGAGAAGGGGCACGGCGCAGAAAGGAGAGGAAGCAATGGAGCAGCGCGGAGCCAGGGTGGAGAAGGGGGGGTGGGGACAGCAAGCGGGAGGCAGGGAGTTGAGAGAAGAGAGAGAGAAGAGAGAGGGAGAGGCACGGAGCTCAAGGGGATGAGAGGAAGCACGAGGGGTGGGAGCAGAGGCATGGAAAGAAAGACCGCTGGAGGAGCGGAGGCAGTGAGGGGAAGAGAAAGATGAGGAGAGAGGGAAGCCATGACGGGGAGCAACAACGGGAACTTGGAGCAAGAAGGGAAGCGGCAAGGTGCGTGACATGCAGGCTTTGGATGGAGGCAGGAGGGGAGGAGGGGAAGGGAGGAGGAGGAGGAGGGAGGGATTGAGGGAGCCATCCAAAAAACAGGAAAACAAAGATCAGCCGGGGTGAGGAGGAGGAGGAGAGGAGAGGGCACCGACGACAGCGGCGTGGCTCGCGACCGCGGCGAGGAGCCCGTGAGTAGGGGGCAGGGAATGAGGACAACCGCTCCTAGATTAGCACAGAGATGCATTTTTGAAGGTCGTAGACAGAAGAGGCGAGGCCGCTGTGGCTGGGCAGGGCAAGAAGAGAGAGAGAAAGAGCCAGAGAGAGCAGACAGAGAGACACAGAGAGAGAGAGCGCAAGAAGAGAAGATGCATCAGATCGGTAGAATGTGGTTAGATTTTGGCGCAGGCCAACAGATACAGCAGAAACCAGAAGTAAAATCATCAATCGGCAGGACGCGTGAAGGAAAGACCATGCACGTACAAACCTCGCGCGTCGTGGGTTTTGGCTTTGGTTGAAGTGTTCACCGAAATTAACTTGGGCGGCCGATTTGCTAAAGTACACAATTTTTGTAAGAGGCAGACTGTGGTATAGCAAGGGCTAGACTAGCAATGTGATGGATATATTTGATTTAAGTTTAGCTTTTTATCACATTAGGTGTATTTTGCGTTTCTTTGAAAAACCAATGTTGTAAATTAAGCTAATGTCAAATGGAAGTAACTCAAATGTAATGTATTTTGTATTTTTTGACGTACATAAATCTTCCCTTTGGTAAGTCCGTAACGTTGCAATCGAAGTTCTTACGGCAAAATCCCGAGCGCTGGCTTTTTGTGTTTGCGGAAAATGTTGCACATTCGCCCTACGGCTTCGGGTGTTTCTAAGAATTTGTGGAAGCCAAACTGAGGGAAACAGAGATCAGAAAAGGCAAAGAGTAATGCAGAGAAAGACAAGGGCAGAATGGACATTGGAGGTTTCAGACGTGCGATAGGAGACAAAGTGAAGCCATGCCAATCTACAGCTCCACAGGTCAGCATGTGAGCATGGCCCTGTCAGCAAGTCAAAGGGGTTACGTGAAGGTGTAGAGAGCGAGCGAGTTTTAAAAACAGTCAATCGCAAGCTCCTTGACGGATTCAAATGGGCTGCATTAAAATGTACTCGCCCAATATCGATGAAAGAGGATTTTGGGCTTTGGAAAGCATTCCAAAGCAACGCTGCCTTTTCACAGAAACACACACTCGCCTGAGATCACGGGAAAGGACCCTTCTCTTCACAGCCAAATTCATTTTGTTTAACGAGGTGAGAATTCAAGAGACCAGGATAAGTTTAACTTAATTGTCATGCATAATCCCAATTCAGCAATGTTAAGGCATTTGCGGATAATTTGTCAAATCTGGACCCCGATGCCGGCACGCAATGGCCAAATCTTGCGAATGTCAAGGGGTCCTTGACGTCCACCGTGCGTGAAGCTGGCAGCGCGTAGCGTCACGGCAGTCCGTACACCTACATAGTATCATCAGGGCCGCCTTGGGATCGGAAAGAAGAACCTCTGGGACAAGCGGCGACAGCGCTGCCGCTGTGCCGCTCGGCGAGCACAGATCAGCCGACTCGGAGTTGGGAGATCGCCCGTCGCACCACGGCGGGGCCTACACGCACTACACACACTCGGTGGGTGTTTTAAGAGAGTTGACAAATGATTATATTGTGCTGGCACATGAACAACTTCCCACGCGTGGCTACTAAAACGGTGGGGATAAAATCATCAAACGGTGCCGAAGGAATGTATTATGGCAAGTAATATTTTGCAATGGCTATAAAAGGTCTACTCCTGTGTGAAGTTATAAGTGGGCAATCATTAACATCTGAAGATATTTTATTGTCCGGTAAGATTTGACAAAGGTAAAAATGCCGTAACATCTGTAACGGCGGAGCGACTAAATTCTTTATACATTTTAGATTACGGTTGACTCTATAATTCTGCTTACAAAGCAAATGCAGTTGATCTGCAAATAGATTTGAATGACTTACTTAAAAGAATATAAGGATTACATTGATATTAAATCAGCCGTTTTAACTCTACTTGTAATTTGAGCCAGTTTATATGGGTATTTTGTGCTTTTGAAGGATTCCATGTCCACTCATGGAAAACTGTTCTCATGTAAACTGAAAACGGCGTTGTTCAACGAGTTTTTCCCACAACCCATGGCTTCGAGACGAAGGCCCATCGCCCGAAACTTTGCCCAACTGGAGTGCATGTTTCTGTCACAAGGCGGCGTGATGAGCGCACGTGGCAAATGTTCCTGTTGGCGCTCACGCAACACCACTGCCAATGCAATCCTCGAATTTTCAATTTCTAGAATTAATCGTTGTACAAAAAAACTACTCCCGAGTTGTGCGGCACTGCTCCACGTGAACACGCTGACAAACTCGTGAGGTTAACTCGAAACACTCACTGCACCTTCAGCTTGTTATGGTGAACAAAAAGAGCCGCATTCAAACAAAATGCTGCTGGAGCTAGATTGGAGTGTTAATTAAAACAACGTAAGAATCTTAATAACAACAACGCAAGAGCACAACATTCCTGTAAAATCAAAACCGCTTCCACATGCAACACACACATACACACGGTGACTCATTAACAAGCAGCAAAGACACCCCCTTAGAATGTTCAGTGTCAAACAAGTTGCTTTGATGGGGAAATTTAACAAGGGCTTTGCCTGTAAAGTTTAACAGCAACGCTGTCAGGATTGACAGCTCATACGTGCCTGTTCTTACATACGATACAACAACTACTTGTAAAGAACCAATGACTTTACAACCACAAGAGTATCCTCCCCAGCAGATGAGAAGCTCGGCCAACTGCAAAAGAATATGTGCCGCCCTGGGACAAAATAAAATATGCCAAAGGACATCAAGGGAACACACCCTACAATACCTTGGAATCTGCCGTATATACACACACACATATCATAAATGTGCATAACCATAACAGTCCAAAACCAAAGGAAGAAGGCATCCCTCCACGCATTGTTGGTCATGGACGTTTTTTGGACCATACTTCACCACGCTGGTCAGTGCGGGTTGGTGAAGGCTCGGGTGACGAGGCCAGAACCAGCTCTGATGTCACTCGCCACCGATGTTAGCCGTGGCCGGGAATCGAACTCGAATTGGCGGGTTCATGGCGCAGGGCGCAAACCAAGATGCACGTCTGCATGGCAGGATGCAATAGCCTCCATAGTTTGTGGTATTAGGATGGAAAGGTGGCTATGAACGGAACTCAAAACTTCCAGTTCACAATTCACGTGAAATGGAAGTTTTACTTTACTACCGTAGAGTTATAATAATAAGTTCAACTCGTAAGGTGCCGCTGGACTCGCTCGCTCTGGAACAGAACGACTCAGAGGCACTAGCAGGAGGAGCCAGACCAGGGGGAAGGTAGCAGCGGCTACACAGTGGTGGTGAGGTGGTGGTGAGGTGGTGGTGAGATGGTGGTGAGATCGTGGTGAGATGGTGGTGAGGTGGTGGTGAGGTGGTGGTGAGGAGCCGGCAACAAATCCCTCCCCATACTCTGCTGTCTGATATTGGCCACGTGTGTGTGTACTCGCAGATCTTGCAAGGTAGCAGGGGTTATTTCCATGATACCTTAGGGCCTAAAACTATTTGACCGTACTAAGACTTGACACAAAAAAACTTTACTTCCGAGAGTGTTGCCATTAAGGCATAATTAATCGTGGGACAATCGTGTTTTAAACGGGTACGCCAAATTAACGCAGAGCAAGATAAAAAATTGTTCAATACATGATCTAGAACTTGGCAGCAATTATGTGCAATGTTGTGCCGGTTATTAGCAGCTGAAGGCACATTAACTAGTTCTCTGCATCTCTCTCTTATCAGTGAGGTACTGGTACTGCAAATAGGGTTTCTAACAAGAACAAGAATTAAGTTCACAGATTGTGGAGGTTGTAGAAAGCCACCACCAATATGTGAAATCGGCCCCACGTGTCCGATGAACATACGGGCTTCCTCAGTTCGGTGGTCACAGCCAAACCCCTGGGGCATAGGAACTCTGCCGCGAGTCGCTTTCTCCGTTCCACTATCGACCCCTAGGGGGGCAGAGCTGGCTGCCGAGAGGGAACAAACCCACGGGTGGGCAGAGTCTACCCAGGGGCCCTCACGCAACCGGAGCCCCGGACGGGGAGGGGGGAGCCACGGCGCGGGCCCCGTCGTGGATACGCCACCGGGGGGGCGGCGCGAGAGAATCGGCGGGACCTCGGCATTGAGGTTGCTCGTCAGCAGCACTGGGGAGTTGACGGGGAGGCCCGGCATCCCGCCGCCACCGCCGCCGCCGCCGCCGCCGCCTCTGGATGGCGTGGGCGGGGGCAGGCCCAGGCGCGGCCCCATCATGCCCGGGAAGCCGAAGGAGGAGCCCATGCCACCAGGGAGGCCACCGGGCAGCCTCCCGCCAACGCCGCTCGGCAAGCCTGGGAGCACGCAGACACAACACGGGCACACACACGCCATCACGCGTCGTGTCATCGTACAAGGATCCCCCCCGTGGCCAAATAGACTGTTGGGGCAAGCGCTGTTAGCGAGCGCCTATGAAGGCTGGAGCAGCATACGAGGGGATGGGCGGCCAGCACTACACCAATGGCGAAGTTTACGTAGCACACCAGGTTCTCAATTAAGGCGGAGTCAACCTAGGGGAGAGCCAGGACCGGTTCGGATAATCATCGCTGGTGTTGGGACGTGAGCTGGAATTGAACTTGGGTCATCAGCTTCGCAGCGCAGTGCGCTAATCGCGACACTACCGCACCCCACATAAATGACAAAACTTCGATGCACCTGCAGCATGATTCTTTGCTGAAAGCACCACAAGTCGGACTGTGCGAGGAGGAGCCCTCTTATCTGCTGGCAGTCCGACAAACCAATCCCGCTAGCACTGGTGACGTACCTTGTGTGTGCATCACAACTTTGATGATTCACTGGCACGTGTCTGGTGTTACAGAGAAGCCCTGAAAAACGGGGCTTTTGTAATGAACTTTACATCTAAGAATTGCACGTAAGTGTGTGCATGGTCAGTGATTGAATGTATCCAGGATGTGTGACTATAAGGCAAGGTGCTATTTGTGTTCATGCTGAAAGGTGCAGTAGAAATATCAATTAAAAAACTAAATCATTATCATAAGAGGGAGCCTTAATTACATGCCAAGGTATCTCAGAAAGGGTCGAGCAATTATTCAGTATCTGGAAAACTAATTTGCATTAAAAAATAAATGCACGACCAATTAAAATTCAATATAAACCGACTAATATATTAATGAAAATGTAATTTTGCCAAACAACACGGTATAAATGAGGGTAACGCTAATTAAAAACATCACTCATGATCAACATCCTTGACGATCGCCAGTCAGGTGTCTCATATCCACACCATTGGGTTCTCTCTTATTTCTCAGATTTGAACATCTGCTGGAAACTTTCCAACGCCTTTAAATTTTCCCAGCGCCCCGTAACGCCGCAATGCCGTGACTCCGTATGTTCAACTCTATGTACGTTGAACGTCTTTCGCACTCTACGTAGCCAACCGTGCTAATCGGAGGTGCCGTGACGCCGTGAAGCGCGCCCCGACGCCAGAGAGCAGCCCGCCGCAAGCTGCTGCACGCGGCATCGTGGCCCCCGTTGGGAGCAGCAGTCCCTGCTGGACTCACAGAGACTCTAAATGGCACCGGGTTCTTTTGCGTTCAAACACGGAGCGCGCGCCCTTCCGTGACCCGCGCTGGCAACGCCTGCCGAGGCACGCTTGCAACACGCAAGTCAATCCGTGACCCGACGGGCTCTCTCGCGTTCCGGTTGGCCCACAGCAAAATGTGGCAGTTCAACTCCCGTGTGTGGCGGGTCTGCTCCACGTGCTGGCCGCCGAGTCTTCTTCTTCACGACCTCGAGTGAGCACGTTGAGAGAAACCTTGGACTTCATGCCGAAAAACGGCACGCGCTGCGCGCCCCAGAACGCGTCGGAGGGGAGTTAATTCAAAGGTAAAACTGCAGCTTCCCCGTCCAGATTGGATTCCGCTGTGAATAAGGGCCATTGCCTTGTCGGCAGTGTCGTCGACCAACGATCACGGAAGACGTTGCAAGACCTTATTATCCCGGGTTGACTTTCACCGCAGCGCAATGCCGCCGACTCTACTCGAGCCTCGTGAGGGCGTCTCCGCCAGCCGTGGCCTCGCATGTCCTCCGCCCGTGGTCAAGAGCCCGCGGCCCGTTTTGGGGGTTAACCTGGGGCTTGTTTTGATCGCCGCACGCTCGCCCCCTGCGCCCACGAACACGGAGCAAGCGACGTGCGCGTTGGGGAGAGGCGGCGGAGACGCGACGCCAAACATAAATTCGCGTGGCCACGGAAATATGAGCTTAGTTATTACCGCTAATCGCTTAACCAGGACACGCTGCGGTGTTTACGACTAAATTACAAGCAGAGTTGGGACGGTGAAAACAACCCGGGCAGGCGGACGGCTGGGAGAAGCTGCGCTGGGACTGGGGGCTTGGGGCAGCGTGATAAGGATCCCCCCCACCCCCACCCCACCCCCGCGCGGTGTTTGACGATCGAAATTGAGTGTGTGACCAGAATGCAATGATGGAGTAAGGGCAGAGGAAACGTTAATCCCTTGACGTGTCTCCCGTGGCAGGGAGGCGGCCTCCCCTGCGTGATCTGAGCACATCCTGCGTTTGCACGGCCCGGGGCTTGCGGGTGATGAGTAACGACGGGATCCGCAGCGTCGCCGTATAAATTCAAGGGGGGCCTCTGTTAAGCCGCCTTAGCTCGGCGCATTGCTGGCGCGGAGCAGGCTGACCATGGGTTTTGCACCGACACGATGATTAAAGCCGAACGCCTCTCCCCGCTAAGAAGAGTAAAAAGGAAAATAAATAATTTGTGCGCCGTTTCCATGAAAACCCACCGCCCTCCGTAAGTGCGCGTGCGTCATCCGCGAGCGTGAACATTTTCTCAATGTGTCAGCGCACGCACAAACGCGCGGATGTATTGCATTTGTGAGGACGTTGCACGAGAACGGTTGCGGTGTAATGTGAACGATGTTCAGTTGATTAAACGTGCTCACCCAGTGCAGGCAAACGAGCAGAGAGGTCAGGGTGCACGCCTGGCCGAACCAAGGCGTGTTTCTATTTTTCAAAATGTGTGGTGGTGCAAAACGTTACTCAGGGTCCAGTGTAGATATCATTCTTATTAAGCTTATATCTACAGGTCCCTTTTGCGAGTAATAAGATAATAAAAAAAATGGTAAAGCCTTTTTTTCAAAAGGATAAAGTCTTCTTTTTTCTATCATGATTACTCTTGTTTACCAAGGAAGCCTCACTGAGTCTCATGACTCGTTCAGGAGTGTCCTGCCAAGTGTTCACAGGAGGCGGCGATGCCTGCTATAAAAACACATTATATTTGAGTAATTGTTAGACTGTGAATTCCCATTTTCATGCCTTAATGGATGACAGGCCTCGCCACCTGGGAGGCTATTTTTTAACCACCCATTTCACAGCCGAATTGCTTTTAATTTTTTACATGCCTCCAGCAACGCTGCATAAAAAATACACCATGTCCAAAATGTAGTTAAAAACCTAGCCGCAGGCTTCTTGCCAATTACGAGCATAATTTACAAATGTCTCTGGACTCTGGGTGGGTGCTACCCACAGCCACAAGGGCAGTAACTAAAAGTCAAAGGTCAAAGCGATTTCCTGCTGAAATGAGCATTGAGGCATTGGTACTCATCTTCTGTTTACAGCCCTGAGCCAGCGGTGTGGCAGAGATTCGTCTAAGTTCAAGACAAACACTACATTTATCGACCATAAAGGGATGATGGGCCAAGTCAACCCCCCAATCAGGATTTGAACCCGTAACCTTCTGATTGCGAGCAGCTCCCCATACCGCTGAGCCGCCTGGCTGGTGAGTTACTCATCGCCGCTCTCGTTATTTCGCCTCCCATCGCAAGCCAATTCAATGACGACGATCACGATGGCAATTCCACTGAATAATCGATCCTTTTTTAACAGTTTGTGAAAGCAGCGGCCTCTAGTGGCTGCAGGACTCTCATGAACTCGTTACACTCAACAAATAAAAGGGTGGCAAGGGAGCAGCCCTGCAATTGCCCGCTCGCGCCACTGTTGGCAAAAGGGCCTGCACAAGAGAGCCATTCCAGAGGATTCTAGATTTGAAGCTTTCGTGACTGCAAGGAATCATCTTCTTAGGTTTTTTCGGTAAAGTCACGTAGAAAGTAAAATAAAATAAAAACAAAAATCACGACGTTTCGGAGGCAACACAAGTCTCCGTCATCAGGTGGGACCGTCACAGCCAGATTAGCTGTATCAAGTGAGGCAATGATTCAAGATGTAATCCCTTAAAAGCGAGTTGAGGGGGGAGGGAGAGGGAGGGGGGAGCTCATCAGACTATGGTAGCCAATGAAAGGAACGTATCGGGAGGGAGGGGGGGCGAGGCCAAAAGGGTGGGCGATGGACGTGGAAGCGCTTGTGCCCAAGCGGCCAATTACTGCACACGCCAACACAATGGAGCGATTGTGCGCAAGCGGCCAGCCACTGCACCCGCCAACACAATGGGCAGAGAGGAGGATGTGTATTAGACCTCCCCCTCCTCCTCTCTGCCCATTGTGTTGGCGGGTGCAGTGGCTGGCCCCTTGCGCACAATCGCTCCATTGTGTTGGCGTGTGCAGTAATTGGCCGCTTGCGCACAAGCGCTTCCACGTCTATCGCCCACCCTTTTGGCCTCGCCCCCCCTCCCTCCCGATACGTTCCTTTCATTGGCTACCATAGTCTGATGAGCTCCCCCCTCCCTCTCCCTCCCCCCTCAACTCGCTTTTAAGGGATTACATCTTGAATCATTGCCTCACTTGATACAGCTAATCTGGCTGTGACGGTCCCACCTGATGACGGAGACTTGTGTTGCCTCCGAAACGTCGTGATTTTTGTTTTTATTTTATTTTACTTTCTACGTGACTTTACCGAAAAAACCTAAGAAGATGATTCCAGAGGATATTTGATCTACTCTTCCACGCTGACAAGACGCCTTGAAAGAGCTGAGAATAGCCACACTTTACCCCACCACGCACGACCTACCAGAGGCAGTTAGGGGGTGGGGGGGTTTAGAAGCCTGCGAGTTGTTTCAACTGCCGTACCGGGAGATTGGATAGAATTGGCGACCTCTGCATTGCAAGTCCAGTGTGCTAACCATTTACACCACATAAGCATCATCCCATACAACTCATACTGACAGGGCAACGTTGATTCTTACACACATGGACTTGAATCAATTAATCGGTGCAGCATCATACCCCTAATAGTGAATACACTGATCTAAAACTAAACAGCACAGGTAAGGGCCCACTGAGATATTTAGCTCTTTTTCAGAAGAGACCCGGCCACATTTAATAGCTCAACAAAGTGGTGGAAATTCATAGCAGCCAAATACTCTCAACGCATGTTTCTAAATGTGGAGAGAACCCAGAGAAAAATCCACGTAACCACGGGAAGAGAGACGTGCAAACTCCAAATATACAGCGCCTGCATACCAGGCGAGGTAGTTAACATCTGCCCACCGTGCCCTGCACTCTGCCGGGGTGCAGGGCACGGCGTTCACTCTGCAGCCCCTGCAGGGGACAACTCTGTCGAGCAGCCTGGGTCCCTTTGTTACACACGGTTTAGAAGACTGATGCTGGTGAATGGGATGTCTCCGGGTAGAAGATTAAGGGCTTTACTGAAGCAGAACCGTCCTTGGCAAGCTAACAGGGATTGAATGAAAGTGGGAAATGTTGTTGGAGAAAGCGTGACCTAGAGTTCACGTTGGCCTTCGACAGAACAAGCGGTAAACAGAAGGGCGAGTTTCCAAAGTGCATTAGTGAGATGCACATTCCTACGACGCCATTCACCCAATCTTGCTGCCCTCCACCTGCCCAACACCAGCCCGCGCCTACCAGCGTGGTGAAGTATGGTCAAACAATCCCCGTGACTCGCACAGTGTGCGGGGGCCTTCATCCAGCAGTGAATCCACAGCGGTGTACGTGTATCTACACATTGATGTCAAGAACCCACAGGTTGTAATAAATACTTTGAATTATAAGAAGTATTTGTATCTTACGTGGAGAGACAGCTGTTTGCTGAAAACATCGTCCGCTTATCTATTTTACACATTGTCCAGAATGCTTAATGCTCTTAGATCTTATTCACATCAACTTCAGTCTCTAAACCATGCAAAAAAACATCTATTCTAAGATCTCCACTCCAGTGAATGACAACACTGAAGTAATTTGTGTGAAAACATCCAACCCGAACCTTGACCTGAACCACACTGAGCGAGCTCTACAGGGGGCGATCCCTCTATGTGCCGAGCGTGACTCAACGGCTCATGGCCACGTCCCAGGGAACGAGTGAACGGCCACGCTTGCCACGCTTGCCACGCTTGCCACGCTTACGGGACGGGGGAGCCGCTGTGTCCGCAGCAGCCAAACACAGCCACGATCACAATCGTGATTTGCGTTCGATAAGAGCCGCCCCTCCTACACACAGGGGGACCTCAGAGCGCCTCACACGTGATAAGCGACGTGCATCCACGTCTCAGCTCAACCATTTGAAAGGGCACCCCGAGTGCCAGCCGTCTCTGTGCGGCAGAGTTGACTCAATACCTGACCTGTAAGCAAACAGCAGTTCCAATTGAATGATTTGCAGTGTAATTGTTCGAATATGGCAAATGTGGACCATGAAGCCAGCACAAAAAGGACTACTTTTCGAATAACATCAGGGGATCTTTAGCATCCATTGTGAAGCAGACAGCACGTACATTTTACAGGAATTACCAAGGTGGCCCGCTGGATTTAAACCACGAACCTCTCAGCAACAACAAGCAGCTACGCCACTTGAGTATACAGGAGAGCGCCGACCTGCCGACACACGTTTTACCGACGCACGTTTTACCAACGCACGTTTCAGCCAACAACACGGGACACCGTGAATCAACGCTCCTCTGCCTGCTATCAGTTCCTGATGAGAGCGGCTGGTGGTGCTGTTGCACAGCAACAGGGACAGCACTGCCACGTGGCAGCTCTGAGAATGTAGGCGCGCACACAGCGCAGAGTAAGGCTCAAAGCCCACGAGCTTTCAATGGCAGTACAATATTCAGATCCATTCGTCTATACCGATGCAGAAACACCTTGTATCCTAGTGCTGTTACTCTAGGTTGGCTTTGTCGAAAATGAAAATAAAAAAAACACAAAAGGGTTGTAACCTTTTTTAACACCTTTAGTGAGTGGAGCTGCATCTGATGGGCTGGAGAATGTCACGTGAACAAAACAGTTAAAACATATCCGAATATAAAAAAAAACTAATTCATACACTGCGATTCCATGCCTATATCGTACGTTCGAGAATCAACATTAATCGCCGACGCGATGCATCATGCCACCGGTACTAAACGCACACTGCTAACATTATTTCTGTACACTCACCACGCTAACATTAACTGTTTAGCAAAAACTCTCGCTCCCTGTGCTATTTCATTTGAATAGTTAGAACGTAACAATGCATAAAACAGATGAAGTGCATGCACCAAATCGTGACGATGACGGTGAGGAATTGTCTCAACACAGAGGCGCTGTGACAGCGTGATTTTAGCGACAGCGTGATGGAGCCGTCTGCCGCACTCACCCGGAGAATGGGGGAAGTAGTTTTGAGAATGCCGCGGATTTAGATCTGCATGAGAAAGAGATGTTAGTAATTCGTGCCGAGAGAATTTAAGCCCTTGCTCGACGCCACCTCAAACTCCGCGGAGACCCAAGGGTGGACGCCACGAGGGACAGCGGGCGCACGGGGAAGCGCGATGCCACAGCTGGCAACGTAAAGCAGGCTCGTGTGCACTGGACGTAAAACACAACGTAGGAGACGCATACATAACGAGGTTCATCCAGAAAGGTGGCGCGATGGACTCACAGTTGGAAGTCTGCGAGTCCAATTCCACGCCGGTTTTGACTCGGCCAATTAGTTATCCTGAAAAACGCAACACACTCATCACCGTCAACAACAACACGGCCTTAAACACAAAGGCAATGTTGTTGACGAGTGTGTTGAGTTTTTGCGTTTGTTAAATGTGCGTGTGCACCGCTGCCAACGCAGCATCACCAAATCACGTATTAGTTATCCTGGGCCAGCGAAATGAGGACCAACTTTTGCAAGGTTATCGGTGGTTGTCGTATGGAAAGACTGGCCCCCATAATGGGAATGTGGAATTTCCAGCGCTGCCCAATTGCTTCGAATGCTGATGTGTGCAACCCATACTACTCTGAGCACGGAGAAACTTCACTTCACTTTGAGATAAACAAAGGAGAGAAAGCAATGCAACCCTATCTTTCTCAATCCAACTTACGAAAACAGTAATTTGTTTCAGGTGCAGATAAACAATTAGTTGACAAATGCATTGTTCTGCACTGTAACGAGTACAACACAGTGCAGACTATTTGTGGCATAAGTGTACAGTAAAAACACAACAGCTGTTGCATCATTAAAATCGCATTAAAAAATATAAACAAATAACAGGCCGGCATAAATCATCGTGCTCTGGTTGCCTTTGACACACTCGCTTTGAAACTATGGGATTCGGAACAAATCATTGTTTAAGCATTCAAATCATTTACGAAGAGCAGCTAGTGAAATTGAAAAGTAGCGGTTATTTTTACCCACGGCCGGTGAGTGTTGAAAAAGGAAACATTGCAGCAGAGCTTGTGTTGACTTATAGCTTTCGTGACTGCAGGAATTCATATTCTGGGGTCTTTCAATAAAGTCAAGTAAATAGGTTCAAAGAAAATAACATGCTTTTTGTTATTTAAAAAAAATTCTTTGAACCTATCTACGTGACTTTACCGAAAGACCCAAGAATAAGGCTTGTGTCTCTTGGGACGTAACAGGGTATTATTAGGGCCAGAACTAGGTTACAGGGGTTCACTGCAGAAGTGAAGACGTGTCAACAGTCAACGGGTTTCCAACGTACCGTGCAATTATTACCAATGGAGTAGGTAAGGTGTGAATCCCCACTTACACTTACTGCACCAACTGCCAACAAGCTAGGTAACAAAGCTCACTAAAAGATCAGAGTTAACAGGCTACGATCTGTTACAGCATCATAACGGGTGCCCAATGTAAAACCAGGTTAAGGTGCAAAGATGAGAGGATGATTGGAGTGAGAAATGAGTGACGCGAGTGTCTACCAGAGCTCATTAATGAATAATTTGGGTTTTTTAAGGGAAGGAATTCTAGGAAGTGGAGAAGCCCAAATGATGAATATCTGAATGGGACCAAAACATGCAGATTTATTCACAATGATGGCAAATCGCCTGAAGAAGCTGGTTTTAATGACCAGCCAAACGTCGTACTGAAATTGTAAATGTTGTGGGTTTACTCTCCAACACACCAGTCTGCTAAAGTAGTAATTGGCGCGTTGTGTTTACGTGACAAACCTTACTAATTTGTTATGTCGGGTGGTGATGGGTTAACGACACATTTATATTTACGTGATCTAACCCATAAAACCTTTATTGTGAATGAACGTATGAGAATGACTTAGCTCTAATGGTCAGGGACATCTCTGTCCTCAACAAATTGAACTCAGAAAGTGATCGCAAATTTTTGCGATGCAATCGGCATGGATATGGAGTTGCAACCTCATCTGACGAAAATGCATGCAGCACACAAAAGCAGGAGGAACCGACCTGCAGACTGGGACATGTTGGGGAAGCCTCCGTGAATGAGGGCTGGGTTACCTGCAGAGAAACAGAGTGGGGGACATTACCACCTGGAACTCTTTTCCTGCCAAGCTCCACGCGTCCATGCAGGCAGAATCCTCCTTTCCACCTGGCTGAAATGTGGGTTGGGATTTGTGGGGAAATTGCGCCCTTCCATGTTCCGTCTTTGCATCAACCCACCCACTACTGTGAGCTCCATCGCACAGAAAGCGGCCGAATTGAACGCTGCTGTTCGCGTGGTGAAACCTCTTCCCTTGCACCGCAGGGAAGCTTTCCAAGGCTATTTTCTGCCAGAACGGCGGTTATTCCGTCGAGTGCCGCTCTGAGAAAGATAAAGTGAGTGGTTCTTTAATGCCGGGACATACTTTTCATTCTTAATAAAATTGGAAGCAGTGGAGCCTTGTAGACTGGATGGTCAAAACTGATGGAAAATTTCTTCAAATCAAATGTTTAAATTACAAAACTATGAGAATCTTCAGCAGCAGCCAAGATCCATCTACTTCTGGATAAATGCCTTCTTAAGCCATCGCCATCCCTCGGTCTCGCAATGGACGCAACAATCCATCGAAATCCAGCACATGAACCAATCTCGTGCCTTCATCTCCGCAGTGGTCGTCCTGCCGGGCACGCTCCTTCTTCTGGCTGCCAATCTGTCGTTAGTCATGACCATTGGCCATCATCCGTTCTCGCGACGTGTCCTGCCCAAGGCCACGCTTCTCAGCAGCCAATACAAAGTGAAACCACACTAGTAGTTTAGCCGCACCGCATCTAAACCCTCGCCAGCCAAGGCACACCACGGCATCTCGGTGCTATACGGCGAGGGTCAATACTTAATGTGGAGCCTGCTCCTTCATCACGACACTTCACAGACCTGAAGCAGTGAGTGAATAACTCTTCCCTCTTAACCATTTTTCTATTATAGAAATGCACAATTGCTCGGACAATCCGAATGTAAACATTTTTGATCATTTCCTTCTGACTCACCTAGCCTTCATGTTGCTCTTATTATTAATTTGTGTCAACGTGTACCACTGCAAAATGTTTTAACTGATAAAGTGCACAATTTGAGGTATTACTTAAAATTGTGATATGTTTCGTCTTCAGCAGTTGCACTGCGAAGGAAGAGGTCAGAGTAGTTTCATTGGATAAACAGCCACGGAAACATTAAAGGCTAAGAGTTCATACTTTGAAAATATAACTACTGTCATGTCCACATCCAGCCATTTGTAAACCACTCCTGGGCCTCCACACACCTCTGCAGGCAGCCGCAATGCTCATCGGATTACGGAAGCAAAGCGGAATTTGCGGTCGGTCAGTGCTTTGTCGGATTGGGGAGCACCAGGGCTTGCCAGGCGTTGTCGGCGTGGGGCTGTGAGGTGCTCTCGCGTGAGTGGTGGACTTTCTCTCCAGGTTCTCCAGTTTCCTCCCACATTCAGACGAATATTTGTTTACAGAATTGGTTAAAATTGTGTTTGCACAAACCAACCTGGTGAGCATTTCCTAGCGAAATAATTGGAATTGATATTGCTATCTAGAGGTACCAGCCTAAAGGCCGTCGGGACCAATATTTCTCAGCATCATTTTTACCTCCGTGTTCAAACTCTGTCTGTAACATTTGCTCCAAAGGGCCCGAAAGGTTGAAAGACCAAAATGTTATTTTAAAAACAGACCTGAGTCAGAGAGAGTCCCTCCTCTCCACACAATTTGGCTCAGCTCATGAGCAAAATAGTTTTTTTCTTCTAGAGATTGCTTATCGAAACGAAACGTTCCATTACAATGCCACGCGGGTCATCATGGACGTGTTGCACGGCTCTCCGACGTGTCCTTCAGGCCTTAGCGCACGTCCAAACAACACGCGGCACGACTCAAACACGCATCGGGGAGCTAAATGTTACGTGAAGGATAATTCGCCAGATGCTGAGCAACGCCGATGATTGCTGTTCCCGTGAAGCGAACCAAGGAGATTACACAGAATGGCAGCGTTGCACTCGCGCACGCCTGGAAAGGTAAACGGCGAACTGCTGGAACAACCTTCTCTGCGCTGTGAAGTCTAGCGAATGTTTTTAGGTTAAGCATCCATTGTGAAGTTTCTTTTTAACGATGTGATCACCCTGAACCTCGGCGGAGCTAATTATGGCGGCAACGCGGCTACTCGCCGCGTGGCAGCCGGTCGTTGGGGTTAACGCGCAGCAGATGGGAAACAAACGCGGCCCAGAAGAGCTCGCAAGATTGTGATTACGACGCAGGTGTGGCGGCGGTGCCTTTAATCCACTAACCTTGAGGTCGGGCCCGTATATTGCGTACATCACCAGAGGATCTAATTCTCATTATATTTATCAATCCCTCTGTTTAGTCGGCATCAAACGTTTTGTTCAACAAAACAGAAATAAAATTGTCGAAATCACCGGTTGCAATTCAGTTTAAAAATCTGCACTTTTCTGTCTCATCTGTACCGTCGTACTTATATTATCAGTTTTTTTACACCTTGTTTGTGCCATTTCTGTTTGCTCAATTATCCTAACTGTAATGTTGTCACATCACTTACAAATGACCTTCGTACAAATTGAATAACTCACGAATCGTGACGTACCTAGTTTATCGTGAGAACCACAGCCACATGGGGCGGTGATACGGCCCAGTGGGAGCACGCTTGCCGCTCGATGCAGAGGTCTTCGATTCAAGCCGGTGGCAGCCCTGGTTAATACTGAGAGTGTGTTGACCAAAAAAATACGCGGTGTCTGCTTCACAGTGGACGGGACATATCCCGAAAAAGAGTTGGCCATGTGTGCCGGCATCACGGTCCAATTAAAAAATTACTCCCATATTACTATTTTGCGAAACACATTGCGATCGTCCCCTCCTACATCAAACACATAGCAGGATCCTCCTGAAAAAAATAGCCTTGTGACTCAGTGAGGCTTTCCTAGCTAAACAAGGGTGGTCATAACCTTAACGATAAAGAGGTGCCACAACGCAACGGACGCTGCGGGTGCGGACACGTACCGAGCAGGGAGGTCTCCTTGCCTTGTGCGCGCATCGGGGGGAACGGGCCCTGGCCCTCGCCGGCCGGCAGGTCGGGCCGAGTGAGGTCGCGGCTCTTCTCGTTGTTGTACTTGACGTTGAGGTTGGTGAGGCGCGAGAAGCCCACGCGCAGCGTGCAGCAGCCATTGTAAATGTTCTGCCCGTCGAGCATCTGCTCGCCGCGAGGGTCCGACAGGGGGATTAAGTTGTTTTAGTAAAAAAGCACCTTTCATTACCCATACTGCACGTGGTGGCATCTGGGTAAAAATTGCATAATAGCACCCGATGGATTATCCGCAACTGAGAAGGGTCCACAGCTGGGACAATGAACAATTAGTCCACCGGCAGGTGCTCCAGGAAGAGGAGCAGCCCTCAACTTGCAGGCCCTGTAGCCTCACCAAGTCCCCACGGTGGTTGAGTAATTGTCAACTCTACCAAGTCGAGCAGCTGCAGTCAAGCACGTGTAGTCAAGCAGCTAGAGGCTGCCGCTCAAGGTAGTCACACGGCTCTGTTGGCTTGGCACTGTGAGGCTTGTGGGGGAGCCTGGGCCAAAACCCACTCACCAGTGCTCGGACTGGCCTGGCCATGTGCTTAGTGGCCTTGGTTTCTGCAACTACTTTACTGTTTCATGAAAATTACTTCCAAGTTCTAACAGCCCCGGATTTAATGAAAATATAAGTCAAAATTAAAACTCTAAAAACCAATTAAAATAATATCAATGATGGAAATATGGTCAGACTTTAAAAACCAAAACTCTTCCCACAATCTAGACATTCCCACAAACCCGTCACGAGGTGAAGCCAAGAAAACCAACGCTTGAAGAGTGTACTTGCAAGTCACTCACTGCCACAATCTCAATGAATCTGCTGCAATTTTAAGTTTAAATTCCACTCAAGAAATTAAATTATTGGGTGCCCTTCCTAGTCCCAATGCGCTAACAGAGTTGCATTGCAATCAATTGTAAATGTCAAACCTGCTCTATGTGGGCGCCATCTCATCACAGAGTGGGTCTCTATCCTGGCTGCAGACCATCAGGCCGCTCCAGACAGAGCGCTCGGATCGCCATTTTGCCCCCAATTCCCTCTGTACGGGGATTAATCGTTGTGGTCTTGCATGGCAGGTGTAGACTTTCTTGATGGCAAACAGCATTATGTTGCCCAGCAGTGGCTCTGCGGTGCCTTTTTAAATGCGGGCCAGTGCTTCGTAACGAGGCTCAACGCTGCTCGTTTTGACAAATATTTTCCAATTTTAAGTAACATAGCAACCGCAGATATTATGCTGCCCACACTATCATCCTACGGTTAAGTTGTGTAGTTATTTTATATTGACTCAAAACGTTCCTCTGTAGGCACACTGGCAAGTAGATCTCTTTCTGAAAATTAATTTTTCACCACTTATATAAAATACAAAATAATTACCTGCAGGTGTCACCAATGCAACCAATTCAAAAATAGAACTTTTTCTCAGTCACATTATCAGCCAGACCTCAAACCAAAACATTAACAGAACTCTGCAGTCATAACGTAGTGGAAGTGTTAGTTTCTGGTCGTGCTACCAACCTAAAGCCGTCTTCCCTTGGTCAAACACAAGGAACTTCTTGTGAAACGATACTATTGGAGTGTTGAGGCAGGCAACATTAAGATCTATGCCGGCCAGCTGGCCCTTATGGACCCCAAGGTCTCTATTTTGAACTTTGCGGTGTTCACATGCACGTTTAGCCATTCCATGTCCATTACAATGCTGGAGCCCTCAGAGGACTTCAGGGTCAGGAAATACCACAAATAGAACCTCTTATAACCTTCCTGACACAACAGGCCTCTATGACCTCCAGGCTCAGAAGTCTGTTGTCATATTTTTGGTTCTTTTGGTAAAGTCACGTAGAAGGAAAATAATAAAATAATATTAATATAGAACAATTACTTTATTATTTCCCTTCTACGTGACTTTACCGAAAGAACCAAGAATATGAATCCCTGCAGTCACGAAAGCTTTAAATCAAAATGTAAGTCTGTTGTCCTCTTCCAATAATGCCGCCAGACTGGACGTATCCGTTTCCCAAGCCGCCACTACTCTGCCGGAGCAGTCCAGCCTGCCCATGAACTCCTGCGTGTAACTCAGGCACTTTCACAAAAGGAAATGTCTCAATGGGTTCTTATTTTATTTAAAGAACACGTGCCTGCACATGGTCAAGACTGGGATTATTTAACTGGTGTTGAGCATTAGTGATGCGACACTTAGGGGCCATCCATTTCGTACGAACGCAAAAATCTGTCAAAACTTGACCCCTCCCCCCCTCCCTGTATACTTTTTACATCCCCCCACCAGCGTACGTACGCTTGACGCCCCCCCCCCCAATCCTACAGAACGGCCAATATTTAATCCACGCATAAACGATCAAGGATTAATAATATTAACGTGTTTAAGCAAACAGATAGGCCACCGCCCGCTGCATTATTATCGAGGCTTCACCCCCCCCCCCCCCGTTTCCTATGCGAACGCACATCGTCAGTCGACCTCCCCCCCATACGCAAGCTACGCATTTGGGTTAACCCCCCTTCCCCCCTCCATGTGCCCCCCTCCATGCGTACGTACTCAATGGATGGCCCCTTCTTGGCAGCTTTACGATGGCTGGCGTTGTCGGCGTTTGTTTAAGGTGGTGCTCTACAGAATATGGTGGTTCTGATGGAGATGATGCACAGCTGTGCCTCCCCCATTCCAGGATTGCCCAATTCCCAGCAATGGGAGCGACTCCCATGTGATGTCTCAGAGTGAAGCAGTAGGCAGGCGACAGGGCAATGTGATCCACTCCCTTTCTCCACGAAACGATCCACACATCTGCACTTCAATGTCGTGTTCTCTAAATGTTTGCACCATACCCGTTTCATTACATGAAGCGCTAAATGCACTATAACCATTACCAACGCCATCACCTGCTCTCAAGTGAATGTCAAGCACACAGTGACTTCACTGGCAAGATTAACCTCCTTAATGCAGCACTAACTGCTTTGTCTTTAGGATCAGAATTTGCATTTATTTTTACTTAAATGCCGATGCATCTCAAAGCCCCTTACAACACGATCTATAAAACACAAGAGGACTAAGGGCAGAGAGAGAGAGCATGGGGTAAGCACAAAAAAATATAAATTAATATGGGACAGCGCCCACGCACGCACGCACGCACACACACAGAGGTTTTGTGAACGTGTGTACACGCAAGTCTCGCGTACGCAAGTAGAAACCTTGTGTGCGCATGAAGATCTACATCCTTAACTTTAAACTGCGCTCTCCAAGTCACAGAGGACGTGTCTAGCAAACATCGGAAGCACGTGCACCGCACGAAGACCCAACTCGTACTTTAACAGCGGCAAACTGGTGACACGAGAAAGAAGCGCCGTGGGGTGCCGCGAACAATGCGGCTGGGGCGACGCTGACGTAACGCGTGTGAACGCAGGCCGCCACCGCCGCAACCACCACGGGCCGCACAGCTGTGCGGTGGACGGACCTACACACAGCACCGCATGGACTTCAACACCCTCCAGGTGAGCCGTTCCCAACCTGTGGCGCGTGAAGCCCTGCTGGTCCGCAAGGCAAAGGGAAGTGTTTTGCACGCGATTCGTTTCCCAAAAACCCTTACAGGTGGACAGCGGTTGAGGGGGAACCACTGCCGTAATTGCATGTGGATCTCTAGATGATGCACGTGTAAATTTGTGAGGTGTGGACACGTAGTTAGCCACAGCTGCCATTTCACACGGCGCTGCTTTGTGTTTAGATTATTTGACATGTTTTTGTTTCTCGTAATTACATTGCTTACGCTTATATTTGCATCGTTTTATAAGACCGAAACATTTCCGTTCAGAGATCTCCCGGTGAACACTCCATCCAGGATTTGCCTAAGAAACATCACTGGAAGTTGACATAACTACTTTTAAAACAACTCTTGTAAACATCTTAGTTGCACTAACACGACCTGGATAGTGTTATAAAGTTACTCACCGTTTTAGCTTGATGTGCGTTACTGGCATCCGCAAACTGCATCAGGGCTTGATACTGGCTGTTTTTGTTGAAAATTATGATTTTCAGGACTGTGCCGTACTTGGAAAACACCTGCAATAAGACAACAACAGACAGATGCCACTTGTTCAATAAGTCATCAGTGACAAATTTACAATCTGGCTAAATCTCCGCCGAAGAAACATCCGCTATGATTTCTAGAAGTATAGCTTTGCACTAAGAACTTTGAGAGTTGAGGATGTGGTTAGGTTTGTCAACTGCTCGAGCCAGCCGAGTGCGCTAGGACAGAGTTAGCGCGGAGCGGCCGCGGGTCACAGGCGAGGGGAGAGAGCGGCCGTGCATACGCACATGGTGGAGGACCTCCAGGGTGATGGGGTAGAGCAGGTTCTCCACGATGATGTGCAGGATCGGGCTCTGGGGGGCGGCCGAGTTGGTCTCCTCGCTGTCCGAGCCGTTCGCCACCATCATGGCCGCCTGGGCCTTCTGCTCCCGGCGCGCGTGTGCACATTAAGGTGAGTCGCGCAATCGGATCACAGGTGAAGGGTTGGTGTCAGTTTGAGACGTATGAATAACACATTTAAATGTTATTCAACGACTCGGCCCACAATGTCACCAACCTGGGATAGTGCTTGGATGGGTGACCAATACCATGCATAACGATTGCTTTTGTTGCGATCGAAACATCGTGATGTTTTTATTATTTTTTTTATTCACTTTCTTTTCATTTTTGTATTGTTCTTATTTTTTCTATCTACGTGACTTTACCGAAGGAACCATAGACTAGGTGTTATAGGCTACTGTGAGGCTATGTTGTAGCAGAAGGCAGTGGAGCTAGTTGCAATTACTGGCGAAATGTCGTACTCGGATTGTAAATGTTGTGACTTTGCTCTCCAACACACTGGTTAGTGCTGTACTAGTAACGAAGTGGCATGTTCTGTTTACGTGACAACCCTGACTAATTAGCTGTGTCAGGTGGTGACGGGTTTAACGACACATTTTTATTTTAACGCTATCTAACCCGAAAAAAACAGTATTATGGAAACTCCAGTTGTGCTGTACTATGCTCCAACGACGATGCAGGCCGTCTTCACCAACCACACTGACCAGTGTGAAGTACAGTCAATGTACCTCCATGACTCAGGTGGCTTGGAAAGGCCCTCATCCAGTAGTGGATTAACAGAGAACTGTACAATGAGGTTCCAATCACTGTCTAAGCATTATTGATACGGGCTGTACCACGTGTTGGAATGATGGCCGACGCTTCACTCGATGTGACGAGAGCTTCTTCACGACGTGATGGAAGAGGTGGAAGTCCTCAGACTTGACCCCACCATAGGCAACTTGCCGATAGACTAACCGTGCCGCACCCGTTAACACCGCTGGGTGGACAGCGACACGGGCGATTTAAGAAACTCGGCCATTGTTTCGACTGCTTGCGGGGATATCGAATTTGACCCCGTGACCTTCATAAATCGGCAGGAATTAATGCACTTATGAAATGTGTTTTTATACTGTATTCAGATTTATTTAGAGTGACTTGCTTACCTTTTCTCTATTTTGCACTCCTATTGTTTTTGTATTGTTTGTTGTTGAAACTTTCTGATCCACCCCCACTTTACATCTGTGAAAAAGAACTTGATAGATCATCGGATTCCTCCAGTCTAAATTAACATTCTGATTCCGTATTGCGGGCCCGGCGTGTTAGCAAGCGTCACACCGCGTCAGCACCGCTCCCCGCACAATGAAGCGATCGCTCACCGCCTGGTATGCGGAGTTGTCGGTCTTGAGGGACTTGTAAGTGGAGTACTGCACGTAGACGGGCTGGTTGCGCAGCACGGGCGGGTCCGTGCTGTAGAACGTCACGGCCGCCACGGCCGCCTCCTCCGAGGCCATCTCCAGGAACGCCTGAACGCGCCGCAGCGAGAGAGGCCCACGCGCTGTCACGAGTCTGCGCTTTGTGAAACGCGCCGAACGTCTGCCCTCGACTTCGGTGCAACGGAGTGAGCTTAGTGGCAAAAGACACGCCACCAGAAGCGCTAGAATGTTGTTATTATAGGTCTGCCTTGTAATGGCAGTAAAAAAAATCAGCGGCGTATACAGTTTGATTCAAGCAATAAAATTCACTGTCATAATAATCTAAGGTAGACGATGAGTAATCTTTTTCATTAAGCAAAAATCTGTAAACACACTTCCAATTGACACTTGAGCACAGAGAGCTGCTTCTCATTGCAATGAGAGGATTGGGAAATCGCTTTTCGCCAAATATGAAATGTGAACTATGGTGTGTGTGGCTGGAATGGCACTGTAAGTTGACATTGGCTGGATAACCACACTGCCTTAAAAATGAGCTTCTCAAACTCCACTTACAAATACAGAAAGCCTCTACTCGCTGAGTGCAAGGATAAACATGCAAACTAACATTTAAATCACACACCATGGCCATTACCATTGTAACAATACATGAATTATAAACAAATTATCATGCTCACAATAAAAGCACCGAATCGCACACGTAAGCAACAACTGGTTCCAATTTGTGTATGTAGTGCATGTTCTTGTGTACGACGACAATTCATCAAACTGCGAGGGGGAGCGAATCGTTTGCAGCCCTCGCGGTGGGGGCCTGCGAGCAAGGCGGCCGTGGGTGGGGGTGTTATGGAGGGGCGCTCGCCTGGCTCTTGCCCTTCAGCATGAGGATGTTGGTGACTCGGCCGAAAGGGAGCGCCAGCGTCACCACCTCGGCCTCCGTGGCGTTCTCCGGCAGCTTGCGGATGTGCAGCACCTTGGAGGGCATCTCGTCGCTCGAGTCCCCTTTGAACTTCTTGCTCTCGCTGCCCTCGGCTGCAGAGGGCAGCAGTGGTAATTCAGTCTTCACGACAACAACCAGTCGAATTCGCCTATAGATTTCATTTAGCCATTCTCTTAGTCTGGTCAATATAGTAGTCGAAAAAATAAGTCTACTCTTAGTTATTAAATGTTGATCCAACCACAGTCATTATTTACTAAAATAAAAACAACACTTTTGATGACATAGTTTGTATGTTTTAGTGCAGCAATATTTAGAATCGTACTGTAGTATGCTCTGTCTACGCTCCCTACCTTCACCACCCCGCAATGACTAGCGTGAGTATGTCAAACGATACCCACGACCTGTACGGCGCGGGGAGGTCCTCATCCAGCAGTGGATTGAAACATGAACAATGGGCCCTGAGATGTATCAAGGCCAGCCTCCCTATCGCATCGTAACACAGAGACGGCTGATTGTCCCAGGTGCAAAAAAGAGACCACACAAACTGAATCGGTCAATTTAGGCACATTGACCCTTACCAGTGGAGCCATTCTTAGGAGCACTAGCAGAGTAGAGATTATCCGGTCCCCTCTGAAACAAACACAAGTCATTCAAAAAATCCAATTGAAGGCAATCTATTATCGTATAACATAGCAATAAACAGCAATTACATTACCCATTGTAAACGAATTGAACCATCATCCTTGGTAATGGCAGCAGCAAATATAGATGACACAATTCCCAAATGAGAGGAGCTCCTACTCAAGTCCACACATCATCATCCGCAAATCTGCAATCAACTGGAAGTAATTTGGGCAATCTATGACCCTATTGTACAAGATCATGGATGTTGCTTGCTCAGCTACTCTGTGAAACATGTGGTTAGGAAGCCCACAATCCTTTGTGGGTTCTAACATTCACACCTGACTGGGCTCTGCATCACCTCTTTGGAATTCTGATACTACTGTTAAAATTCCAACCCCCTTGCCGACTTCCCAATTACGGTGAATATGCACACAGATTGCATTCTCTTGACTGTGTCCTCACACAATCTCTCTCCCACCTCTTTCCCTCCTCCCTACATCACTTGCGTGATATATTCACACCAGAGATAGGATGAATGAATTTACAGCTTTGCAATTCCAACCATTATTCTGAGCCATCTTGTATGTATATGTCTCCCAATTTAAAATATATTTCAAACCACTATTACCTGCACTAAATCTCAAATACTTAGTTTCGGGGCCAATAAGTGGTTCAATATTCAGACTTCTCATTGTGTAAACACAACAATCTCGGAATTTCCCATGTGCCAGGTCAGTAATGCATGATTTTGTCGAGTTCCCTGAGGCAATGAGACATCTATTTTATTTATCGGTCATGAAAGTGGTGCGGTGTTCGGCTAGATTCACTCCCATGGCTGTTTAACTTGATATTCTCCCCCCATCATTGCCTTCCGTTTCAAAGAAATGTCTTTTACAATTCTCCAGCTCAAGAATTGATTTCATGGAAGTTTCTGGCCCATAAATGTCAACAAGAGTACAAAGCAGATAAACGAGAAACAGCGCTTTGAATTCACGGATCAACTTAACACGTGTTCTCGGAGGCCATTAGAAGGCTCATAGATCTCTTCGCAAGACAGACACCAGACTGGAGGATTAATTGTAACTACAATGACAGACGCTGCATTATAATTGTTAAAGTATAAGAGCAGGACTTGGAAGCTGAAATTTGGTGAGGAAAAGCATTTATCAACGTGTCTAAAGAAGACGGTGTTCAGCCACTGGATGTTTCCTGCCATGACACGGTGGACAAATGACCGACAAAGAATTGGGAACAAATGCAAATTGTGCGTAGAGATCCGGAGAGAGACACGTGCTGCAGTGTCGCCACGAGATCAGCTACTAGGAGGAAGACCTGAAGCTGGATGGTGGGATACATCAAAGAGCAGAGCTCGAAGGCTGGGTGCCCACTTTACAACTATGGCATCGAGCAGAAGGAAGTGGTCGCCAAGGTGCGATGGCACGGGCAGCAGCAAGGTCAGGACTACAGCTGGCGGAAGTCACGGCGTGGAGCTCGCGCACCAGACGTCAACCGTGCAGCGAATGCAGAGGAGTACTTGTCCTGTATCATCTAGAAAAACGATACCATGGCAGGCTGGGGTGAAATCTACACAAATGACCATTATGACCTTTTGCGCTTGTAGTTTTAATACGTTACAATGTGGGTTACACACACTCCGTGACTTTAACAAATCAAAAGCTCTGGTGTAGAAATTAGTTACCTTTGAACCAGCAGGTGATCCCATATCTGATCGACTATTGCTAAAACACACACATGGCACAAAAAAAATCAGAAAACTACAATTAATGGCCTGCATAGGCATCAGTACAAACATAATCACGCACCACTAGTATCACGAACACTGCATAACAACAGATGGTATCTATACAGAACTGTAAGAGGCTGACGTTAATGTTAATAGCCCCGGTTCTGAAAGAGGATAACTGCCCAAAACATTAGCCTCCTGAACATTGGCGAAACAATTCGCATGCCTCACTATTTAATGACTTGCAACGCTTGAGCTGTCAGCTTGACTGACGAATCAATACTTGATCATTGGTTCTTTACCCTTCTATCTGGCAACAAAACTGACACCTTTTTACAAGGAGTCATGTTTGCATAGACCGCAATACCTGCAGTCATAATACAAACAAAAGAACATAACTCTGATAATGTGCACTGTCCTTAAAGTTGATTGATCCACACCCGAGACAGCTTTCCTTAGAGCCTAGTCTCATATGGGTTGGACCAGATGACGCCAAAAGGCGCACAACTCAAAGACAATGCACCATCAGAGTATGAGAGCTCGGGGCAAGCATCTACACTATGGGAACCTCATTTGCCAGTAAAAATATGATAATTGGTTCTTTACCCTTCTATCTGGCAACAAAACTGACACCTTTTTACAAGGAGTCATGTTTGCATAGACCGCAATACCTGCAGTCATAATGCAAACACTAGTCCGGAGATTTGTAGGAGAGATCTGCTAATCACGAAAGATATTTGTCACCATTCCCTGAGAGGCGAGAGACAAGATCAGTGGCAGCTCACGCCAACAATGGGTGTAGTAGGGCGGGTCTCATCACTGCTCTGGCGCTCCTGAGCCTGTGGTGGACATTCCACATTCCTATGGACGGCAGGGAAGTAAGTCTCTCTCTCGCTCTCTTTGGGACAAACACTTGTACCGTTTTGTTCGCTCCATTAACCCGAAATAATATCAGCACATCTCCACGCATGCCCACATAAGTGGTGCCTCGCCCACAGCCCGTACCACACGTGCAGTGTCTCACACACAGCCCGTACCACAGTCTCACACACAGCCCGTACCACACGTGTGGTGTCTCACACACAGCCCGTACCACACGTGCAATGTCTTACACACAGCCCGTACCACAGTCTCACACACAGCCCGTACCACACGTGTGGTGTCTCACACACAGCCCGTACCACACGTGCAATGTCTTACACACAGCCCGTACCACACGTGCAATGTCTTACACACAGCCCGTGTGACAGTCTCACACAGCCCGTACCACACGTGTGGTCTCACACAGCCCGTGTCACACGTGTGGTGTCTCGCACACAGCCCGTGTGACAGTCTCACACAGCCCGTACCACACGTGTGGTCTCACACAGCCCGTGTCACACGTGTGGTGTCTCGCACACAGCCCGTGTGACAGTCTCACACAGCCCGTACCACACGTGTGGTCTCACACAGCCCGTGTCACACGTGTGGTGTCTCGCACACAGCCCGTGTCACAGTCTCACGCACAGCCCGTGTCACAGTCTCACGCACAGCCCGTGGCGCCTCCTCCTCCCCCTCCTCACCCGTCCATGTCCATGGCGGTGCGGGGCCTCACGGCAGCAGCAGCAGCAGCGACAGCGGCAAATGGCGGCCGACCAAAGACGCCGTCGATTCGGGGCACGCGGAGAGGCGGCGCGCCGATTCCTGCGCGCTGGCGGCAGCCACCAGGCCGCCTCAGCGCGGCTCAGCGCGGCCTCGTTCGTCGGCCTCGTTCGTCGGCTTGCCGAGCTCGGCGACGAAGAGCCGCAGGAGAGAGAAGAGAGAGAAGAGAGAGACCCGCGCTGTCGGCAAGCGTCGCGCGGCTGGGCGAGCTCCGAGCTCACGCGGTGGCGCGACAGCCGCCGTGAAATCGATTCCCGGATCTGTCGTTGTGATGATGAGTTGAGGGGGGGGCTAGACACGCGGGACCCCCCTCCCCTCCTCCCCCCGTTACCTCCCTCCCCTCATCCCCCCGTTATCCCCCTCCCCTCATCCCCCCTCCCCCCGTTACCCCCTCCCCCCGTTACCCCCTCCCCTCATCCCTCCTCCCCCCGTTACCCCCCTCCCCTCCTCCCCCCGTTACCCCCCTCCCCTCATCCCCCCTCCCCCTGTTACCCCCTCCCCTCATCCCCCCTTCCCCCGTTACCCCCTCCCCCCGTTACCGCCCTCCCCCCGTTACCCCCCTCCCCCGTTACCCCCTCCCCTCATCCCTCCTCCCCCCGTTACCCCCTCCCCCCGTTACCCCACCCCCCTCCCCTCCCCCCGTTACCCCCCTCCCCTCATCCCTCCTCCCCCCGTTACCCCCTCCCCCCGTTACCCCACCCCCCTCCCCTCCCCCCATTACCCCACCCCCCTCCCCTCCCCCCGTTACCCCCCTCCCCTCATCCCTCCTCCCCCCGTTACCCCCTCCCCCCGTTACCCCACCCCCCTCCCCTCCCCCCGTTACCCCACCCCCCTCCCCTCCCCCCGTTACCCCACCCCCCTCCCCTCCCCCCATTACCCCACCCCCCAGCGCCACACGGGGCCCGTCAGGGGCGCGCCGCCAGTGACACGGGCGGGGACTGGAGGCGCGAAGCGGCAACCGCGAAGCAACAAAACACAATTACACTGTCACACGCGCGTGTGGGGGGGTCACACGGCGCGACACGCGTGGGGGGGGGTCACTGTCACACGGCGCGACTCGTGTGGGGGGGGGGGTCACACAGCGCGCTGTAGCTGATTGGTGTCTACTTTGCGGTTGTCAGATTTTGTCGGTTTCCGATGTCAGTGTCACGGGGGCTGATCGTGTGCTCCGGTGGAACACGACAGACGCACAACTTGTGTTGCTTTTCACTCTTAAGTTCAGTTTTCGAAAAAACACATTCCTCCTGCGGAGGGAGCTGGTAGGAACGTTGGGTTGCTCGGTCAATGGCCAGGGTCAACGGCGGCGTGGTGTATTCCACAAATGTGCCCGACTGTGAGGCGGGCACAAGCCGGCGTGAGTAGGTTAAACGTTGAGTTTTATAAGGGCACCACGGGGTGACCAGCCCCTCCCCACCCACCCCTCACCCAGCCCCACCCTCGCCACCCAGCCCCTCCCCACCCTCCCCTCTCCACCCAGCCCCACCCCTCCCATTTTTGGATGCACGACGGACGGACACAATAATCCCCTGTGGGCTGGTGTCACCAGGTGGTTCCTACCAGTATCACTCGATCCTGCATTCGTCCACCTCTTTCGTTCATTAATTTTATCTCGATCCGCCCTTAATACTGCCCCTGCACACATCAACTGCTTTGTGTTGCGTAACAAACCACGGAATACTTATTTAAAGCCCGACTTTCCAGCTTTCTCTATTCAGTTTTTCAATAAGTCCCTGTGAGGCAGCTTACCATTTACTAGTTAACAACAACTGCAAACCTAAGACATTCTTGATTCCATCTATTCCCACACAAAAGTAACGCAATGACGTGTGGCTATGCCGTCGTCGCGTACGACTATGACGTCACCGCGCACAGTTGCGTCTGCACGCTTGGCGCGCCAACGTCATCACGTACCGAGGGAGCGGCATTGCCCGCGCGGTGACGTCATGCAGACGCTCCGGCGTGACGACAACAGCGGCGCGTGCCTTGGCGGAAGTTAATGTCCTGACGTCATCACGCACCGTAAAGCCGAATGCAAGCGCTGACCTGACGTCATCACGTACCGCGCCTCCTCGTGTCGGTGCTGCTGCGTTGACGTCACCACGCACGGCGGCGCGTCCTCCAGTGCGTGCCCCTGAGCTGCACGTGTGCACAGTGCGCGGCTCTCGTCAAGACGCGGGGACAGCAGCAGCAGCTGCCGCAGCAGCAGCAGAGAGACGCCGCCTGCAGCGCGCGGAGTTTGCCGCACGAGGAGCGCCGAGCTCGCTCAGCCGCTCGTTCGTAGCCACCTCAGCGCGGTGACACACAGCGCCCCCCCCTCGCCCTTTGACCCACATAGGGGAGTGAGTCTGCGACCCCTGGGGAGAGGCAGTGTGTGCGTGTGTCTCTTGAGGCTCAGAGTCCCATAACTCCTCCACTCACAAGTCTCCGTAGTCCTTACTCCCTCCACTCCTGCGCAATGCTGCCCAACACAAGGTGAGTGCGATGCCCTCTCGTCCATGGCTGTGTATGCGTGTGGACCATTGCGTCTCCTCCTCCTCCTGTCTCCTGACCGCCATCAGCTGTTGTGCTAGTCCGGCCTGTGTGTGTCTTTCTAACACCATCGGCCGTGTTGATCATCTGCTGACAGTCGTGCGGTGGCTGCCTCGCACGCTGACAGCGGCCAGCTCTGTCCTGTCAGTCGATAGTTGCCGGTCTGTGTCCCGTCAGCTGTGCGCCGATGGGCCGTGCACTCCGGTGTTGTCCTCCACGTGTCTCAAACTTCAACCTCTAACAAGCAAGTTGGTGATGTTGCATTGGCAGTGACACACAGCCAACAACCACTCGACACATTCGTCAGTGACAGTGCCTTAAAATAGTAAAATATAACATGCGACGTGTTGGGCAGCGGCACTGTTGATGGTATAAAGAGAGGCGATAGAGATGGATAAGAGTTGGTGATTGCACTTTACACAATGGGGCCTGATTCGAATGCGGATCTTTATGTGTTCTGAAAGCAGTTTTTCAATAGGCGTATGTACCCCCCATCAATAAAACAAATATGCATTGCTAAATAAACTTATTCCAAGTCAAGTTATAAGGGGCCGTCCATAAATGACGTCACGCACCTAGGGGGGGGGGTCAGACGATGTGTGATGGGGGGGGGTGGAGAAATGTGACGTCACATCAAAATGCGCAACTTTAAATAAATATAGACAACACGTTCTACTTAATTAAATATACTTTTAATAAATGTTTTCTCCTACAACATCAGAGTGCAGCGCCACATTAAATACGCACTACAATGACAATCGTTTAAAGCGATTTGAAGCATGTTCTTTTTTTTTGGGGGGGGGGTCAAAAAATCGTCCAAAATCGCATGACGTCATTTATGGACGGCCCCGAAGATGTTGCTGACACACTGCATTGTGGGAATATTTATTCTTGTGAGTTTCAGGGTCAAGCCACTTGGCGATGCTTTCCTGCGCCCATTCATTCAATAGCAGGGAGCGTGTCTCTAGCCCCGTGTGTTTGATTTATTTAATGATGTCCAGTATTTATTATTTCTACTTTGTGTTGATTTATCTTGTTTTGGGACATATTTGTTAGATACTGTGTAGAACTAAAACGGACCGTGGGACAATTTTGAAATGCTGTTAATAGGGCTGTCACGATGCCTCAATTCATTTATTGATTTCCATTCTCTAAGCTCAAAATGCATGCATAGAATCGTAGAATATACCTATTATAAGTGATGATGTGGGTGAAAGGTCTGTGAGTAAAGAAATGCGTGTACTAGACTGGCAATGTGAACACTTTTATCAGTCAGGCCCCCTGTTATCCGTGTTGTTGTTGTGTCACACTTGATTTTTATGGCTCAATGTGGAACATTCCTGAAGAAAATATAAATATTTTTAAATATTAAAATAAATATTGCCAATTCCACCCACGCCAAGGCCATGTGGTAAAACCTGCTGTGGTGAGCGATGTTGCCCTGAAGATGCGATCAGGATCACTCTTGCAGATTAGGCTATCCTGGTCTCTTAAATTCTCACCTGGGCAAACAAAATTAAATGTATCTTAATACCTGCAAGTAGTGCTGGGCTAGTATACGGTTGTTAATTTAGTTTTTTTTGCATTTTCAGTTATCACACGCGATAAACATGATCTGTTTGCCGCATGTAGCAATGTTTAACAATAAGGATTAAAGGTCCCAGCTTTGTGTGTGTGTGTCTTGGTGATGGAGCAGTTGTGGAGAGAGTGGAGAGTTTCCCATACCTGGGAAGTATGCTTATGACCAGCACCGGTTTGATAGTAAGAGGTCTCACTCCGAATCAGTCTGGGCAGCCTTATCTTTTCATCGGCTGCGCAATACTGTGTGGAAGCCACCTGGTATGTCGCTCCACACGAAGCTTCGGGTCTCCTCGGCCAGAGTCATGCCCTCCCTTGTCTATGCTTGTGAAACGTGGACCCCACTAATAGAACATCTGCACCAGTAAGACACATTCAGGCTGGCATGCTTACAATCCATCCTGGGTTTAACCAGGCTGGATTGTGTGAGGAGCTCACAAATCCATTAAAGGTCTGGACACATTCCCATCAGTGAGCTCCTCTGGCAGGCAAGGCTGCATTGGCTGGGTCATGTAGCCCACATGCCCAGCCACCGCATGCCTAAGCAGCTTCTGTTTGGCTGCATAGAGGGCGCTAAATGGGCATGATATGAGCTGGAGAAGAGACGGACTGATGCGGGTTGAGAGGATGGGGAGCTGAGTGGACTTGTTGACGACTGGTAACAGTGGTATCAAGATTGGCCTCTATGGAGGAGACTCGTGAAGGACGCTGCTACTGGGCAGTTGGAGGCAGTCGCCCTCCAGCAACAACGGAGGGCAGAGGAGCGACGCTCACAACAACGAGCGGAGCACCGGGCGGCGAAAATACAACAAGTTGGCACAGTAGGGTTTACAGCTGGTGCATCTACCAGTCATCTCAGGCAGCCATCCCATGGCACCTGGGTCTGTCCCGAGACCTGTCAGCGAGCCTTCGACACTTCACGTGGCCTCAAAGTGCACCTGGCCTGGCACAGGCTTGGTATTGGTTAGAATAAACAACGAGATGACAGGTGATCCCTTTCACTGGTGCACTGTGATGGCTGCCACAATGACCAAACATACCCGAATGTGCCCAGCTGTTTGAACCTTCCTACATGCTCATCTGATCAACAATGATTGATACCATGATATTTTAACGCAATAATCATTCTGAAAACGATAATTTCTACACTGATAGTGCATTAACAACCATAGGCTAAATCCTGACTTAAAGCTTTCGTGACTGCAGGAATACATATTCTATGGGTCTTTCGGTTAAAGCCACGTAGATAGAAAAATAATAAAAAATATCACGACGTTTCGATCGCAACATAAGCAATCGTCTTCAGGTGAGAGACGATTGCTTGTGTTGCGATCGAAACGTCGTGATATTTTTTCTTATTTTTCTATCTACGTGGCTTTACCGAAAGACCCATAGAATAACCAGAGGCTAGCAGTTGTCTAGATTAAATAGTCAAATTCAGCTAGAAACTGAACTATTCCACTCAATTTAAACTATAATAATACTTGACCTGTTAAACAACACAATAGTCTTATGTAGTTGATCAACTACGATTTGCCCACATTTATGTTTTGGTCTTTTTTCAATATATAAATGTTCTATGTTAAATATATCTAGTTAATCAAAATTAACATCATGGTATTCCATTGTGGTTTAAATGTTTGGCCGCGTCAGATAGGTAAATATGGATAGGGAAAAATCGCTCGAAGAGGAAATTTGGGCTTTGTAAAGAGACCAGTGCTGTGATTATCACGCTGAACTCACGATTGGAAGGGTTTGAGTTTGAATCCTGGTCAAGGATCAACTCTGTCTATCCCTAAATCGCGACAGTTCGTTGAATCGCCGAGGGGAGGTACATCGTCGCACAACCAATACACCCCTTGTGGGCAGCAGTGGCCATGTACGAATGGAATGGTTGTCAATTACAATGATTCTGCGGCGCTGCAGATAGACACCTCTCTGTGCAGGGTAAAGATATATATTGTGATGAGGAGTGAAAAGCTGCGATGTGACGAGGCGTCTGGTGATCTTGTGGCGCTGCACGCCCTTGACATTGTGTGCAAAGTCAGACGTGTCCCGTCGCCCGGCGTTTCCACTGACCTCTGTGCAGGATTGGGCTCGTGTGCTTCTATTTTTAGCTCTCATAGGTGCAATTGTGGATCTCATTCCAGTTTTTATTTTTATAGAGAAGGGGGGTGGTTTTAATTGTATCTGCATTTATTAATCCAAGCGTAATCTACGTTTTTGTTTATTGATGTATTTTAAACTAGTAAGTGTATATTAAACTGTTTCAAGTGTTTTTTAGTTCATGCAACATTCACAAGTTTTCCCACTTTTTGTGTGAGCAGGTGTAGGGATAATGTGTGTAGCCTTTAATGAACAATAATGTGAGTGTACTCACGCTTACTGCCACACATTTCTTAAATTGAGTCTTGGCATGATTTAAAATATATTTCTGAACTCGAAAGACTAGTATATCATGATATTGAATTCCTTCCATAGCTTAAATAATCTTTAAAGATGGTCCTGCGTTGGGATGTTTGGCCTCTAACCAAGACATGCTTTTAGCTATTGGAGGGAACCAGGGAACCCCATGCAGAGCAGGGAGGGAGAACGTACAGACTCCACGTAGATATGCGCCCATGTCAGCAATCAAACCCAGGTCCTTCTTGTTGTGAGGCACAAGTGTTACCACTGTTTCCACCCTGCCACCCAAAAGCCCTAATTTCTCATAACGATAGAAAGACATTACAGGGGAGAACATTTTTTGTCCGATTTATATGAAGGAGGTGGGTTAGATATGCTTAGTGAAGGATGGAGGACAGGGAATGTTTACATTGTGCCACGCTGAGCAAGTGCCCTCAGACGAGTTAATCTCAGAAGTTGTGGCAGCCATCTCCCCAAACTATCATGCGTTACCAATGCACACTCTCGGCATGGCTATTGTCACCTGGAGGAGGCAGCTCCAGAGTAAAATGTTACATGATGATGAAGACAAGCGTGGCTGCATGCGCAAACACACGTCTTTTATTAATTTTTACATTTTCACTGGATTTTTCATTTAATTTTTGACCGACTACCTAACGTCTACTTTCACGGTTAGATTTAGTTGGCACATATTACATGTATTAATGTTTTTATCTTGTTTGTGCTGTTCATTTTGCCTTTACTGCCGATTGGAGTTCACCAGTCATGTAACACATCTCTCCCTGTGTCCTGAGACCTGTTACAGGTTCTTAGCGATTGATAAGTAAAAATTGTGGATTTAATCCAGCATAGTAAAAAAAAACCCTTGCTGAATTTAAAAGTCCGTGTTTGTGATCTGTGTGCAATATTTTCACTGACTCTCAGATGTCATGGGCAACAGACACTTCCAGCACACTTTTAAATCTGCCCTGGTACCATTGGCTGATCTGGAAGCGTTCCACCGCTCTTGCAGTTGCTAAGCGGTTGAACACTCTTCGTCTGTGTGCATTGGCATGACTACCTGGCTGAAACTTCCTCAAAAAGAATGATTAAATTCCAATTCATTAGCATTTGAATAGGAATTTAAACACCATTTCACTAATGGCGTGACCCAATTCTAGCCGAAAATTAGTTTTTAAATGTCGAAATTTATTTTAGCACCATGTTAAACAAATTGTGGATAACTTGTGGCTAAAAATGTGATGAATTTGTTCCACGACTCCACTTTTCCACAAAAACTGCATATAATAGGAATGCTGTTGTACAGTGCAGGATGGGAAAACCGCGGATAATATGATGTACTCGCCTTCTGCCCGTCCAAGGACGGGTGTATTTCAGTAAATCTGAAACTTGCAAGTGAAAAGCAGAGTGCGACATGATGTTCATTGCATCAATTCGTGGGCAATTTGTAAGGCCGCGGTGACACAGATTTATTTCATTTGAAGGTTATAATACCTTGTTCATCACGACGTCCTTTTTACTTCTATGTATCAACAGCGTGACGGAGATCGCGTGACGTGAGGGTTGTAAGTTGACGCTGAGGAGGGGGGAGGAGGCGCCTCGCCCCCCCCCATGTGGAGTGACGTCACCCGCTAATTAATATTAATGGTGGGGGGGGGTCCATGTGGTGGATGTCACCTGGTCATGAGTATTAATGAGGGGGGCTGGTCGACGTGGAGTGACGTCACGCGTGGGACACAGACATTCTTGGCTCATTGTAGTAGTAAATAGGGCCATGGGTAATAGGGGTTTTTGCAGACCTAACAACTCCTGTGGATAATGAGTCCCAGATAATGGGGTTCAGGATAAGAGGCGTTCTACTGCACATATATTACTGGGAAGTTTCAACCAAATTGCCAGTATTAGCACACGACAGTAAATTTTTCATGCAAGTCATACAACATATAGTGGTAAGATTAGTGGTGAGGATTCAGATATGGAAATGTACATGCAGGTGTACGTTAGCCAGCTTACAATTATTATGCTTTATAACATGAAATATCCAGCTGGATAACATCTATTAACCTTCGAGAATTATGTTAGTTGTAAACTTATATTGCTTGGTAAAACAAATCTCACAGTGTGCTTGATAAAAGAAAACCTCACTGTCATCACCACCTCGTATTTCTTACTGAGAATGAGTACAAGGTTCCAACAGGGATGCAGCCTGTAATTCCTCAAACGAAGCTCTCACTGCCCCATTCCTTGTTGTGTTTAAAACTTTACCTCGCGGTGTTTATGAAAATAAATCTTTTGCTAGAGGCTCATTCCAGATTGAACAATGCACAAAAAGTGTAGTCACGTGGTGTAAATCCTTGCATAATATTTGCACTGCAGTTTCATAGGAAATGCACACTGCCCAAGGTAGGGAAAACAGATCATTAGATATGCAGTGGGTTATTGTTTGATTTAGTGCATTTAAGGTACTTATGCAAATAGTGTTGGGTGATTAATTTCAAAATAAGCCCATTACTCAAGGCTGAATTAGTCTACTTCTTTGTGTCCTTGTTAATAAATTACAGCAGTGTCAACTTTACTAGGCACTGTTTATTTTTCAAAATACTTTTACTGGCCAGATGGATAATCATGTTACTAAAACAACACAGGTGATTGTAAAAAGACTCAACACATCCCTCGACAACACTGTGACCTTAAAAGGAAAAAAATATGAGGCAACATTTTGGGCAATGTCCTTTTTTCTTTGCACGATGTATGTGCAATGAAGAAGGCCGTTGCCTGAAACATCGACTATGTCATGATCCTTCTCAACAGCCCAATGTATGTGCTATGAAGGGCCATTGCCCGCACTACGGCCTCATTGTTTGTTTCACGGTGGTAGTAGATGAGGCTGCAAGTGGTGCGTAGAATCACGGCCCCCTGTGCTCTGTTGAGTTTTGTCGGGCAGCCGTGGGCTACTTATTGCAAGCGCCGGGAGTTTTCTTGTCTGCGCCTGTCGGCACCGTTTCCGATGTTTTCGCGATAACCACGGAGCCCCGACACTGATCACTACAAAATCTGCCATCCAGCTTTCCAGATTCAGGGCGAGACGAGCACTACAATAACTATTACAGAGCTGACCTTGGGCTGCTCAACAGCAGTGATAGCGTAGAGGGGTGGTGAAGTGGGTGCGGGGGGGTGAGCTCCTGCCAGGGGGAATGGGGTTGTTGGACCAGCGATGCGTGGGAGGGGTGAGCGCCGATCCCCGTGCAAGGCAGCAGCTTAATACAATGCAAATGAAGGTGCAGCCCTGCACTGTAATGCCCATGGCACTGCTGGCAGAAGGACCAGCACTAGGTAAGATACTCTCTGTAGAGCTATTCTGGAGCTACTCTTCCGCACTTGGAAGAGGTGAGAGTGCCCACACTTTATCCCGCCACACAGGATCTGCCGATCGACTAAATGTGTTGTCATCCCGGGCGGTCGCACCGGTGACCTGGATTGCAAGTCCAGGTCGCTAACCATTACATCGCAGCAGAATACCTACTAAAGTACCATGATTACAGTTTCAAGGTTATAGCCTCGGAGGCTCCATTAATGGACTGGTTTGGAAGCTTGCTATTACTCATACAAGTCCTGGATTATTTTTATTTGAGATATAAATTGCAGTGGGTTTGAGAGGAGGACATAATTGCAGTGATCACCTGTTTTGTTATTATAATTTTCTCATCAATGCAACCAACCACCCATCAGCCATCTTTCTCCCTGCAACCTTGCCATGCAAGGGCTCTGTTGAACCGTTTTCTCACTGGACGAGGTCATTCAGCGGACTTCCAGGCCACACTGCAAATGCGGACAGCTGCAGACTGTGCTGTGGAGGAGGAGCAGGGTTGCCCTCTGACCAAACTGGATGGAGGCCTGAGAGCGCCGACATATGCAGACGATATGCCCTGGCTCAGCCAAGCAGAGTGCTCGGGTTTCCATCTCTGAGCTAAACATCTCCCAGCGCGGCGGTGGAAATAATGGCCTGGTTTTGTTAAATCTCCCACATCTATTCACCCAGTGGTATACATATGGACACGCCACAGTGCGTTGATTGGCAGGTTGCGCGTGGCTAGCACGGAAGTGTAGGCCAAAGGCCCTCGAGAGGGAGCACCCTTGACCTCCCTCTTGTGGATGCCGTTCTGCCAGTAATGGCGTGGGCAGGCACTTGTGGTGCTGCACCTGATCATTGCCACATTTAATCAAAGTTCATGCCACCAGCAGAAACGATTGAAGTTAACGCAATTCCATTTTTGAAAATGGCAAGCTACTCAAATTATTTGAATATAAAACTGGGCAGTTTTGGGTCAAGTATGTAGAACTATTTGTACAACTCATGCTTGGAAAGCCTCATGGCCCCTGTAGAGCCGAGCACACAGAGTGCTGTCTGTACCTGTCGAGATGGATAATCCTGACCTTTTCATAATTCAGAACCCATTGCCTTGCTTATGGCAATTCTTTTTTTATATCCACATTGAACCCCCCACCCCTACTAAATTCAAGTAAGTACATTGTATCTGTACCCCATCAGGAATATGTTGCTAGTAGGACTTATTGCTAAGAGATAAGGTTAGCCGTGTTTCCATCCTGTAAGCCAGGGGTTCTCATGCGTTTGATTAGTCCGACGTCTTTAGGTAACTGTGGCTTGGCCCCCCGGAGTGAACAGCCTGGGTTTTGTAAATCTTTGTAGAAGTACAAAACATTGACTCCCCTGCTCTTTCGCACTCCACAAGGTGACTGGGAGGCTCTTATTCATTCTAGGCATGTGCTGCCTCTACTTTCCAGTGATTTCATGAACTGCCACAGTTTAGGGTCCGGATTCGATTCAAGAATCAATTATTTATCGCGTCGTGTTTACGACTTTGTTTCTATTGTCCCTCATACTCTCTCGTGCCTCATGCCTGAGCACCTCATTTGCCCATAACTTGCGCATTCATAATTTGATTCATGTATCATGAGCATGATTTTCTATTTAAATCTTGAATCGATTAAATATCACATGTTCGTGCAGTCATATAGCTGTTGTCACCCTTTAGAAAGTTACCAAGGCCCTGAAGGGGGAGCTTAGTAGAGCTGTTGAGAGCCTCTGTTAACATGACAACATCATCATCGATGTGGACAGGTCGGTGCGAGTAGCTGTGTGGTGAGAGAGCTCAGCTCACACTGCAGGGTTGCCAGCTTTAAAAGAGCTTGGTTAGTTGATGTATCCCTTTTCCCACCATTGGGGGTTAGTAACACAGCTACCACACTGCAAGGAATTCTCAGTGGTTGTCCTCTGGGTTTAACGGCCCTTGGCATGAGAATGTGTAATTTCCACCACTGGCTGAGGGCTGCTAACAGATGATCACTTGAGGATTGAAGCACCGTCATGTTTGATTAAACCAAATGAGAGGTCGACAAGAGGCAAAGGTGCAGCTATGCAACTGCTTGCTCACTCCACTACTGGCATAAGAAATCTCTAAAGAGTATTTGCTCTGCTGTTCCGTGCTGACCAGCCATCTTGGAAGAGGTACGCATACCCACACTTTACCTGGCCCCACACGACTGGTCGATTAAACACCTGTGGGTGTACCACCCATTTGTACAGCTGCGTGAACAGAGGCCCCAGGGGATTGAAGAAACTTGCCCCATTGTTACAACTGCCACGCCAGGAGTCGGAGTCGAACCGGCGACCTCTGGAATTCCAGTCCAGTGTGCTCTCCGTGACACCACAGTGATAGTTCCCCGTACGGAGGTAATGAAGGGGACCCGTGTTGCTGTTTGCAGGAAGCTCGCGGGGTGCACGTTGTTCATCACCGGAGCCAGCCGCGGCATTGGCAAAGCGATCGCGCTGAAAGCCGCCCGCGATGGCGCCAACATCGTCATCGCCGCCAAGACGGCGACGGCGCACCCCACTCTGCCCGGGACAATCTACACGGCGGCCAAAGAGAGTGAGTACCGGGCACTACGCCTGCTTAGCCTTCGCTCCGCTTTCACAGCCGGTGAAAAGTGTGCCGGCCAGTGGCGGTGTCGGCCTGAGAACGGCGCCCCTGAACCACCGCCACAAATGCACCGCCAGCAGTCCCCCGCTCGTGACGTCTCTCGTCTCGCCTCCGTGACAGGCCAGAAGTGGACCGGAACCAGGCTCGTTCATCAGTTAGTCGCACGCTTTGTTCAGTGTCAAGCACGATATTGAGTACAATGCAATGCTATTTGGATTCGTATATAGCATCTGAATTTGACCGTATTGCAAGACCCCGTACAGCAACGGTGGGAATATTTATTTTGTAGAGCGAGAGAGAGGCAAAACTGGACTTGAAGAGGGGCAGGGAGTCCACAGCACCGTACTCTTTGGTTCTTTCGGTAAAGTCACGTAGGTATAAAATAAAATAAATTAAATCACGACGTTTCGGGCGCAACACAAGCGTCCGTCATCAGGTGGGACAACCACAGCAAGAAACAATTGCTGAAGTGGGCAAAAGGGGCTGCTGCAACAAGAGGCCATATAGGCAAGAGAAGGGGGGGAGGAGCCAGGGAGGAGAAACAGGGAAGGTGGGGGTGTGGGGTAGGGGGAGTGGATGCTACAAGTAAGACTCCAAGCACGGCAGAAAATGCCGAGGAAGGGAAGTGGGCGGGGCTGGGAGTGGGAGGGTTTGGAAACTGGAGATGTGGATATGAGGGCAGGCCAAAAGTAGTTGTGGTTTTACCAGGTTAATAACATCCTTCCAATGATTGCTCAATCTGTATCCATCTTCCCAGTTGAAGTTATGTCTATGTTTATATATCTGGAAGGCTTCATGAACGAACCTTTTATAGTAGCCCGAAGGTTTGCAGAGTACCTTGGTCTCAGAAAAAACAATATCATGAGAGCCCACAGCGTTATAGCAATAGTCAGCCACGGCGGAGGAATTAGTTCTGCCGTGTTTCAGATCTGCCTTGTGTTCGCGAATACGGTCCGAGACATGACGTTTCGTTTCCCAAATGTAGCAATCACCACAGGTGCAACTTAGTTTGTAGACTCCAGGATATTGCATGTCAGGAATGATATCTTTCACAGATGGGATTAGATAACGGATTTTGTGTACAGTAATGAATCGGACCTGGATCTTGTGTTTGTTTAAGATTTTGGAAATATTTTTGGTAACGCCTGCTATGTATGGTAACTTGATGGTTTTAATCGGTGTCTCAGGGGGTTGTTTCTCCATGGTTGGAGAAACAGCTTTGCGGATAATGCGGTCCGAATATCCATTCATCTTTAATTTATTTTATTTTATGCCTACGTGACTTTACCGAAAGAACCAAAGAGTATGGATCCCTGCAGTCACAAAAACTTCAAATCTAGATATTCCACAGCACTGATTGACTGAGCAGATTGTGTGAACACGCTGCACCCCTGCTGAGCACCAGGAGACACGCGAAACGCCTCTCATGGCTTCTAACCGTAGTCATGCTCCAGTCGCATCTTAGCAGTTTTTAAAGCTGGTAGATAATCTTACTCATTGCTTATGCAACTTTGCAGTGGTCCACACGAATGGGTGGCACCGCACTGCTTATACCGTTGTACATTATTGGATGTGAAGTGGGAACAGGCTGTCTTCCGTTTCAAGTCACTGTGACCCCCATGTGCAATTTGTCTCCGCGCATAAATGGTTGGCATGAGTAGTGTCCTGCAGAGATTCACATGTTTTTTTTTATTCTGTATACGTGTTCAGACCACGAAATTGACCGAATGTGTACTTTTCTTGGAACAAAGTCTGTTAAATGCAATGAATGTTACAGCATTACAAGCCATACAGTGTCTGCATGCAAATCTACAATCAGAGTATAATTTTATGATGCATTGTGATCATAGCTCCATAACTCATTTCATCGTCTATGTGCCAAAGCAAAATTTGGTACTACTAGAGGTGGCAAATATTAGCACGGTTGGCTACGTACGGTGCGAAAGAAGTTCAACATACATACATTAATTCTGCTTGTTGAACCATATTTTTTTCGGATTAGCCCACGTGTGGCAGTAGTTTTTTTGCCAAAATTATTATTATTAATTCCTCCGCCACCCAACCAGATTGGCACATTCGCAGAGACGTTGTTTACACTTGCCATTATATTGATACATTTTGATCAATAACGCTCCTTCTCACCGGTGGCTTGAGACTTTTAGACGTTTCATCAGGTAATGAAATTGAGCTAACGTCAGAGAGCTTTACAGAATCCACACGTGTGCATCATTTTTATTCCTTGTCAGTGTATTAGTAAGATCACTGGAACCCAATGCAGACAATCCCGTCACGTTAATTCGCCGGAATAGAGCTGTTGCCGACTTGCTGTTGACATCTGCCATTGTGCGTTTGCCCCTCAGTTGAGGAGGCGGGAGGGAAGGCCCTGCCGTGCATCGTGGACGTGCGGGACGAGCAGCAGGTGGCTACGGCCGTGGAGAATGCCGTGCACACGTTTGGAGGTATGCGCCGCTGCACCGGCGGCAGGCTCTGTGTGTAGACTCCGGGGCGACGACGCGTGCAAGGGGTGGCCGCTTGCCGCAGAGGTTCACAGTTCGAGCCCAGCGGTCGCCCGAGTTAATACTGCGGCTGTGCTCATCGTAATCGTACGCGTCGTCTGCTTCACAGTTGACATTAAATGCCTTGTGGTGTTGTTCTTAAGAGATTAGGTCATGTACGCTGGCGTCATATTCCAAAGTGTCCAAATTTAGTTGATTACTCATAAATGACTTATTTCGGAAAAGCCACGTTGCAAGATTGCCTCCTACTGACATTGAATGCCGATTGGCAGGCCGGTGCTGCATTCACCTCGTGCCGCACAGGGGCAGCTGCCACTGGAGGTCCCCTTGGCTAGGCTGCAGCAGAGCAGCGGGATGGATGAGATGAGACATGGTGTAAGATGCTTTGAGTTGCTGAGGCACTTCAGTGCCCTATGCATGGCAATCCTTCTAGATCCTCATGTGAACATTTTACAATGTGATCTACAACTGGGGTTTCAGCTCAATAGCCACCTATAGCGGAGAATCGCACTAGACGTGCCCGTTGCAGGACCAGTCGCTGCAGAGAGCAACCACTGTTGATGACCCAACCAAGTGGCCATGAGTTTGTTGACCCCAAATGGATGATGTGCTGAGTCAATCCTGAACACGGGGTTAACTCAGCTAGTTCCAATTGTGACCAGCCTTGCAACTTTGAGACAGGCAGCCTCTACATATTAACAAGTATAAATGAACTTTGCACTACATTGCACGTGTGTGTGTGCGTGAGTGCCTGCTGTTTAGCACAGGGAGACGAGATGCACTTCACAGAGAGAGGCACACACCACAGCACTTCCCCAGGCTGCAAGATAAAATGGCAACATGCCATATTTAGCCATCCCCTGGTTACGACGGCAGTACGTGTGCTATTTAGTGGGACCCATGAATGAGATGGCATTCATCTACAGCAGTGTGATGTCTGCCCACCCGAGCACTGTGTGTATATAGCACTCAATGTTCATACAAGGGAATTACAGTGATCCTGGGAAATTAAAACGCAAATGGACCAGTATTTTTCTTGTTTTTTTTGCTCGGCATTTGCTATATAGTGATAGTTTATATTAATCCATAATTCCCATTGTGGCTTTTGTGAAATGTATGAAACCGTGATGAAGCAACTGCCAACATTAAATTCCCAGAGTTTCAATGCTCATGAAAATTCGATGATATTTTGTTAAAAAATAATGTCATATCTATGAGATGCGCGATGATTGTCAAACTATGGGCCAAGCATTTATTTTGTTTGTTTGTTTGTCTTGTTTGCTTGGGTTTTGTGTTGGACAGGAATTGATATCCTGGTGAACAATGCAAGTGCCATCAGTCTGACAGGCACGCTCGAGACCTCCATGAAGAAGGTGGACCTCATGACGGGCATCAACCTTCGGGGCACTTATCTCACGTGAGACATTCGCACAAATTAATATTTGCTTTGTCTATGGGTGTTTATATACCTGCATGTGCAGGGAGTGAGTTAAATGTTTGTATTGAAAATGTGAGAGCGTGCCTGGTCTCAAGGTGATTCAGCGACTGGACTTTCCTGCGCCCGCGTTGTTGCGCTAATTCCGGTGTCGATACCGTAACTGAGATCGATAGCTTCGCCACAGTTGGTGGTGTAAACTCAGCCGTGTTTACAGTTCAAAATTGCGACCAAGTGGTCCCATTGAACAGAATGTGGTTGTGCAAACTTTTTAAATTGTTTTCTTTGGCTCGCACTACAAAGAAAAGCCATTAGGCGTGCGTGAACGTGTAAGGCAGTGTTTGATTTGTACTCTGTCTAGAGAGTCTAAAGCCACCGGGGCACGTCAGATGAGAAGCAGCCTTCACCATCACAAGCGGCGGTGCCGGGCGAACACAGACAGCCGGGGCTGCAAGAAGCACACCCAGTTCTCTCTCTGTAGTGCAGGGTGTCTGCTTTACTACGAATGCCGCTAAACGGCCGTGACTTAATGAATGCCACTGCTCTTAGGCCAGCCCAGAGGATTACTCTGCGCTGGCTGTGCAAGCTCGATTGTGGCGCGTCTGAAAATCGTGTTTAAGAAAGTTAATTTGGTCCTCGTAGTGATTGTAATTCTTTTTAAGAGGGAAATGAAAGTGCGACGAGAAAATCGGTACTTGAAATGTCCTATGCATTGATGAGTCTCTTTATGAACTGACGATGAGTACCAACTCCACAGCTGCAAACTCTTTTTATGCTTTTAGATTGCTTTTGTCTAAACCTCGACGTGCACGCAAAATCATCGTGCCCCCGTAGAGCAACATGGACAACAGCCAGCAGCGATCACGTCCCTACGACATCGACACACACGCGCGGAATTCATGAAGAAGCACTCATTGGGGCGCGCGTAAGCCTGGCGCCTAAGCGAAGGGAGTGGAGGGGGGGGAGGGTGAATCATCCCACCCCTACCTTTCTGAAGGGTGGCAGCCTGCGATTGTTATTTCTGATGGAGGTATAGAAATGGAAGGTCAATTTCTATTTTAAAATAACCAACATTTTTTTAATGAATAAATTTACGTTACAGACAATTCAAGTTATTACAATTTAATACATTTGAATCCAAAATTCAAGAATATGAAATGAAGTCTGAAATTTTGCCCCAAAAATTTAAAATACAATATCGTTTTTTTTATCCAAAACATATCCCTGCTGCTATGGACTCACCTTCTATACCGTTGCCCACATCATCATCATCTTCATCTCCATCTTGCTCTTATAATCTAAGCAGCCTAACCCCGAGGTCTTATTCAGGAGATAAGATGTCATGTTTGTAAGCAAGATCGTTGTCTGCCCTCGTTGTTTTTAGTTGGGGGATGTCCCACAGTGCATATGCTCACCACGGCCACGTCATCGCATTCCCTGTCACAGCAAGTGTGTCTGTATGCTACCGATCTCTTCACTAACTCTCAATTCATTGAGTAACGGGGGTGGGGGGGGGGACGGGACATGAATCTGCAGCAGGGTTCCTCTGGATAGCAGGACTTGTAGGAGAGGGGATGACAGATCCGTGGACTTCCACTGTTGTAGATGGCCTGTGTGGGCTTTCATTGTATCTTTTGAAACCATCAGAACAGCCACATCACAAAACTGCATGCTTATTTGATCAAGCCTCTAATCTGCCATCAGATACCAACGTTGAACTTGGACCTTGTGAACGCACTATAGACCTCGGACCCGGCGCTCACACGAAACCTTGAATCCCTGCAGCCGCATACGCTTCTTTCAGTCATTACAATACAAGTGCATGGGGTGGTCCGTTTACAGATACTCTTTAAACATCGTCGGTAGAAAGCCCTGCATTTGCAGCTCGGCATCTTGGACACGCAGCACGGTCCCGTTACCACGTTTGGCTTTGTCTTTACATTTTGTAATAGAACCTGCGTCACAGAATTTGCGATACGATAGCACGGTTCTTCTCTGTTCCTCTTTAAGATTCGGAGCCAGTCAGCTGTTGGGAAGAAAGTAAGTCAAATAAATGGGGTATTTATAAATGGATCACCATTTATTCCATGAGTCGTATTCAATAAATCAACTGTGTCTCTCATCAAGACATCACATAGCACGGGTGCAGGCCAAAGACAACACTACCACTGTTGTCATCACCCCTTCATAATAGGTAAAGGTTGGATTAAAATAAACCTGAACAAACATTTACATTTTAACATTAATCTTTTCTTTACCCGAATGTTGTCCCTGCCGGCACGCTGTGCTGCGCGTATATCGCCTGAAGCTGCATTATTACTCCGCGGTCGGGTACTGGAAGGTTTCACACACAACCCACTGTACCCATGGCTTACGATCAATATCAAGTGAGATGTAATCCGTCTCCAGATATTGCTTTGTGTTCTCTGAGATTCTTGTGGGTCTGCCTCGGTCATTGCACATTTGACTGTGACGAGACCTGAACAGCATTGATACGCGATGTTGAAGAAGGGAAGCTATTGTGATACGTGCTCCTGGAAATGGCCTCATCAAAAGTCTCCTTGAATCTTAAATGTGCATGTCAACCTTTTGTGTTCAAGCGAGTCATGTTATGCAGCTTATTCGCATTTGAAAAATGGTTTCGGCACAATTACGTTCGGGGAGCTACAAGAAGAAGCGAGGCTTGTGCAGTGATTTGTCAATAATTGTAATTTTTTTGTTGGTAATCGTGTAGGGGCGGGTTGAGGAGAGGTCACGAGATCCGTCATCTCCTCATCAGCTCAGCGGTCAATGACGTGAACGTTCGATCAAGGGATTCGTTTGGTTTCTCATGTTTTCCACGTGTGTTTTTTTACGTATCCATGGCAAGTGCTGGTGTGGTTTTTAATGCAGAGCGGAGGTTAGAGACACCATGCTGACTGTGAAGTCTGGGCTTGGCCCGGGGCTCATCACGTGGGGGGGGGGGGAGGGGGGCAGTGATGGCAACTCGATGGGAATGGCGACCAACAGAGAGAACGCGTCCCCAGAGAATGTCCACCACGGAGATGGAGCGATGAGATTGGCTCCGGTGCACGGGCCAGATAGATTATGGCATTACGAGCCCGTTAAGGATGACGAATGTCGTGGGGTGGTCCTCATCCAGCAGTGGATCCATCATGACTGATGGTGATGAGTACTATGACATCGTCCTTTGGGACATAGACCAGATTATGTATCACAGCACTGACTTTATTGTCAAGGTGTTGATAAATGGCAAGCTATGGCTGCTTTCTTTATAACAGTATTGTGATGTCGCTAAATGCATTTTCTTTTTCTGAATGCACAAACGTTGATGAAACTTTGAGTGATTGACAGATGGTGGTCTTTATTCTAGTGCTGAGTAAACTCAATAGGGATTATTAACACAGCCACCATCGCCTGCCCACTGAGCGGCCAAATGACCATTGGCAGGGCAGGTGTTGAGTCGCCGTGTGCAGCGCAGGGACAGCTGCCACTGGGGGGGCCTTTGCAGAGTTTGAGATGAGATGCAAGTCGTTCATATCGTGCAATGCTCAGCGGACGGCAGTGACACAGCTTCCGCAGTGAACGACGCAGAGAATATATCACAAGGTTGGTTACATTAGCTCTCCCACCAGATGGCACTCTATGTGCAGATGAGTGATTCACACTCCTGCGGGGCTATTCTACTCCCAGGTCACCACTGCTTTCACTTCCATTTGGAAATATACAAACAAGAGGACAGACATACTCTTCGGTTCTTTAGGTAAAGTCACGAAGATAGGAAATAATAAATAACAGATCACTACGTTTCAATCCCAACAACAAGCGACCGTCCTCAGGTGAGAGAGAGAAACATGCCTCTGTGACGAGGCATTATATAGAGGCGGAGGGGGGGAGGCCGTAAAGGGGCGAGAGGGTGGTGATGAAATTCAAAGAGGGCTTGGGTGAGAGAGAGAAAACAAATGTGACATGTTCCCCACCCTCTCGCCCCTTTACGCTCCCCCTCTATATAATGCCTCGTCACAGAGGCATGTTTCTCTCTCTCACCTGAGGACGGTCGCTTGTTGTTGCGATCGAAACGTCGTGAAATATTATTTATTTATTTTCCTAGCTATGTGACTTTTCCGAAATAACCTAAGAGTATGGAATCCTGCAGTCACGAAAGCTTCAAATCAAAATAGGACGGACCTTGGTTAACTCTGAAAGCCGGATGTCGAAAATGTAATCTTACAATTATTACTTTTAAAATGTCTTGAGAATTAATTTTAACTATACGTGGAGCCAGGCTTTCTGATTAAAAAATCGATCGCTCTGCCGATCATCAGATCCACACCTCTGTTCCCACATGTGCCGCTGGATGGGAGGTGATGGGCGGGGCTGGGTAACTTCGTCGGCGTCATCAGCGGTGTCACGATGGGCGTGGTTTGTCGGGGGTTTCCTGCCTTCAGGAACAAGGAAGTGGGGGCAACCACCATTTATTAAGGGGTCTGAGTAATCGACCACAAAATAAGTACATAGTTGACTCTAACATTGATTTTCTTAAATAACTTAATCGACTAAAAGTTCGAACTCTAATAATATGCAATGTAGAGGGGGGGTATGAGTGGATTTAGTTTGCAGTAGTAGTGTTAACAAGCAACTGGTGCAGTGTTAAATTTTTTACATTTTATATACTCTATATACCGTAGCCTGACCATTTTCCAGCCAAGTGGTTCGTAAGAGTGACATTTGGGAGCGCAGGTACCCAAGGGAGGCAGGGGACGATTGTGGCCGGGGTGATTTCCCACCCGTGTCCCTCTGCAATGGCTGCTGTAAAGTGTGGACTCCCAGTGGGAGGGAGACCATCACGGGAGCTTTGCCTGCCACAGGGGACCGCTGTGCCTCGTTTCTACACATGGGACTGGCTACGTCTGAATTGTTTGCAATTACCGTGTTTTTTTACTTGTTGAATGTAACACCTTTTTTCTTTAGGAAATGTATAAACATCTTCTTGGTTCTTTCGGAAAAGTCACGTAGAATGGAAATAATAAAATAATAAAATAAAACATAATAAGATAATTCTCACGACGTTTTGGCCACAACACAAGCAGGACGACTGCTTGCGTTGTGGCCGAAACGTCGTGAGAATTATTTTATTATGTTTTATTTGTATTACTTTATTACTTCCCTTCTACGTTACTTTACCGAAAGAACCAAGAAGATGAATCCCTGCAGTCACGAAAGCTTTAAATCGAAATGTATAAACAGTTTGGAGGGAGTGCTTTCTCAAGTTGAACTCGACCATGATAAGTAACCCAGCATTGTGCCTCAAGAAGAAATGTTTTAATCAGTGCGTACTGCCTGCTATGACACGGTTCAGAAACACGCGCCATAAACGAAGCGTATGGTATACAATTTGGAAGAGTGCGCAAATAAGCACGGAGAGATGCACGCTTAGGATGACATTTAGAGAGGGCAAGAGAGGAACACTATAGAGGACATACGCAAGCTATTGGTATCATCCGTGCCGTTAAGAAAAGCGAGTGGGCTTGGGTAGAGTGTGATGCCGGAGGGGATGAGGGCTGTGGTTAAGGATAATGACAACGGAGTGGCAGCCGAGGAATTGAACGCGTCCTAAACGGCGTTCGAAGAAATGTCGGAATGACATCAGGTGCTTGGTGGGTAATTACACATTGCAGGACCCTTGAAGGTGGCAGCGATTTGGGAGGCCTTAGTCTAGTGGTGGATGGCTGATGATGATGATGATGATTTTTTTGTAGGTTTTTTTCATGGGCATATTTGGAACATCTTATGGGAGTATTAGAATTGGTGTCCTGAAACCTGATCCTTGCATGTTCCTGAGATCTACTGAATATAAATTTATTTGCCTGTCAATAGGCTGTCATGTGCTTTTAGCTTATACATTTTTTTAAGAGATTAATGAATCCCTTGACTTTAATCTTCACGACTTACAGTTTTAGCTCCAGGTTTATATCCAGTACAGTACCATACTTTAGTTCACAAGTCTTTAGATTTTATTTACAGCCTTGTTTTATCTTGTCACGTACTGTGTGCCATAAGTTGCAATTCTGCGGGGCTTTTGGCCAGTTCCCTACTGCAAGAGAGCTTCCTGCGTCTCAACGCTTTTAAATCTAGATTGAAAACTAATTTCTTCAGAATAGTTTTTTGTGTTTAGTTTGTTGTTCTTCCCCCGTACCTCCGATTAGCACGGTTGGTTACGTATGGTGCGAAGGAAGTTCAACGTACGTACATATAACGCTTTGTCGCCTGTTTTCAGATTGCCGAGTTTCACGTTTTGTGGGTCTCTTGACGTGGAGTTGTCCTTGCTGTAACGTCTGCTTCCTGTGCAGGTCCAAGGTGTGCATCCCCTACCTGAAGAAGAGCAAAAACCCGCACATCCTGAACATCAGCCCCCCCATCAACATGAATCCCGTGTGGTTCAAGAACCACTGCGGTGAGTTGCGCACGCTGACAAGTGCCTGACATTGTGCGGCTCAGCCAGCCTAACCGCTCGCTCTGAAGCACGGCCATCTGGTAGACATACACACGTGTTCATTGCTAATGAGTTTGTGGGTAACAACTTGCAATGTAAGAGGATTAAATCACGCACGATACATCGCTGGTTCGTTAGTGAGCCTCCGCATAGAGCCTCCTCTTCAGTATGATTTTAGATCTTTAACGATAATTTTGGATCCTTATTCAAAGGACTTAGATTGTGCAATAGTTTTAACATGACTTCTTGTTAAGAAAACTCACCCGACGTTACTGCATCACATGAATTGGTCCTCAATGCCATTAACTAGATTCTCTACTACAGGAAGTAGTTTGCTGCATGTTTGGATACTGGTTGTTGTTTTTATTGAAGAGAAAGAGCACATCACCAGCCTGAATAACCACCGATCGACACGCTGAATAACGCATCATGCACCGAAGCCTGGTATACTCCCAAGGTGTAGATACTTATCAAGGAAGGAGGTTGTAAGATTTACAGGTGCTGATATTAATATTTGCCAGGCCTGCTTTGGCTGTATACTGTATAGGCAAAGATCGCTCTTGGGCAGACTGCTCCATGTCTTCTAGTATCGTTATTGTATCACACCAGGCCTTGTGACTGATACTTGCTTTAAGGCCTTGCAGCCTTTCTTGGATGAAAAACGGTTGGGACGAGGTCTGCAAGACGACACGCACTCGATTGTGCCCACGCACACACGCGCCAAAATAAGCGCCGGTGCAGTTTCACAACATGCGGTAATGCTACCGTATATGAAAAATGAATTAGTTTCACTTTATTGAAACATGAACATAAATAAACGTAACCCCCCCCCACCAAAGTAGAACCTGCCACCCTGCACGACCATCGCAGTGGCATGCGGGGCGACATGTGGAAGCTACTTCCACATGTAATAACTTGATTCACAGTGTCTCCTCCTGGATTACCTAAAGGCCATTTAGCAAGCGTTTGCATTTCTTCCGAGCCTAACACCTCAATTAACACGACAGGAAACACACCTAACGGCTTTTTGAGTATACTTAAAAACGCACAACAAAGTCTAATTGTATTGCTCTGTTGCTTGCCTCATCACAGCTTACATTTTTCGACGCGCAATGTTTATTCGGATCATATTGACAAAAATTGTAATTGAGAATAAATTCCCGTCGCTGGTTTCCGTGAAACAGTCCGGCGAAGCCGTGCCGCTGCAAGCGAAAGGTTGCAACTTCAAATCCCGGCAGCGTTGATCTCACCTCGTCATCCATCGGGCACTCGAGCAAATCAAATCCCACCACCAGCTGCCCTCGGGAGCGACTGCTCCCTGTCACGGGAACGAGGAGCTTCCATCACCGGCTCAGGGCCTTCTAAAAATGTATTATCGCCCTGTTTTTGTCTTTTGACATTTGGGCTTGAGTTTGGTAACGATTGTTGAGGTGTGGTTGATGGTGTGACGGTAATGCCTTTTGTGCTGTTGGCACTTTGAGATGTACTGCAAGGGAGTCGTGGTATAAAGAATGAATGATGACAATGTTGATGCAATGTTACAAACTCGTATTGCTTTCTGTGTAATGTCCATGCAAAACTGTGTTGCAGCTTACACGATGGCAAAGTACGGCATGTCCATGTGTGTGCTGGGCATGGCTGAGGAATTCCGCAGTGAAATTGCCGTCAATGCCCTGTGGCCTAAAACAGGTGAGCACTGCACCTTTGTGATATTTTTGTGATGTCATTCCCACTCATTATGTCCGTTAAGGACAGGGATTTGCATGCTTTAGTGGAGCTGGCTTAAAAGATGCAGCAACTCAAAGCGCATTACAATGCATCGCATCCCAACCATCCCACTGCCCTGCTGCACTCCAAAGGCATCAGGGAGCACGTACCCAGGGGATGAATTAGCACGAGTCCACACCGCGCTGACTGTGCACATTCACAGAAGGAACCCTTTGCCTTGGGGTGACTTTTTCATGGGTAATTGTTCTTCCCCTCCCCATCCACAACCACTCTCATCCCTTACCACAACACAACTGAAATGTAAAGTGTTCGCATCGTTTTTTAGATATTAAACTCGAGTGAAGCTGAGTCATCATTTTCTCTCCATGTAAACCAACACGCCCCTTGACAGCAGGGGTGCTACCATGGTGGTGTCATGGTCAGGGCACTGGACTTGCATCCAGAGGCGGCCGGTTTGATCTCCCGTACGGCGGTGCATGTTTTATTTAATTCCACGCCCCGTCTCTGTGTCCACCCTGCTGTACGAATGGGTTCGCGACGGTCGGTTGGCAAAATAGGTAGCGTCTTTCGTGAGCTGCAATGTTTGGTGGTCTGCAACCCACAGCTGCACTGTGTCTCTTGGCCAGCTTGCGTCCTAGCAGGTTGGGAGTATCATGGACTTGATGACATTTATAAGAATAACTAACTCTGTCTATGATGTGTCTGGCCACTAGTGTGCACCACAAGACTTGCTAACCTTTTAGAATTGCCAATCAGTTTAAATACCTATTAATGGATTATGTAAAAAAGCAATAATAGAAACAAAAGGTGGAAAGTCCACGTGTAATTATTTCCCTGTCAATAGTTTTCTGCGAACTACTGCGATACGCAGTGGTCTGATAGATCTATTAGGAGCCCTCGCCCATGAATGTCGGGCAGCATTGGCTTCATTCTGCCAATGAGACACTGAAGATCGAAGCCAGTCCAGAGTGAACTTTTATTAAACCAATGTTGCTCCCAGAAGGCCATATGGCCGATAGGATCTGGAAATAAGTTATTTTATGTGGTGTGACAGATTTTCTGGATGTAGGCGTATTTGCCTGCTTACGTATAATAAGAATAATCGCATCCACGCTGGGCTGATGACGTCGCCTCTCGCCGTTTAGCAATCCACACGGCGGCGATGGAAATGCTGGCCGGGTCTGGCATGGCCAACCAGTGCCGCAAGCCAGACATCATGGCGGACGCCGCCTACGCCATCCTGTGCAAGCCGACGAGTTTCACCGGGAACTTCGTCATTGACGAGGATATCCTCATGAAAGAGGGCATCACCAACCTCGACATATACCACATGTCACCAGGTACCGTGAGCCTCTCTACCACCGGACGACGTATCGTTATTCTATTATGGTTGTGATGGTGATGATGATGCTTGTTTACCCATGACAGCCTCACTATTTCTCAAGACTTTTGAGGATGATCCTGCAAAAGTGTTTTTTTTGTTTCGCAGTAGAGGGGCGATGTTGCATCTGCTATGTGTAATCCCAATTCCATAATTTACAGGTCTTCTTCAGAATTTGGATGTTGGTCCAATACCAGTTTACCTTGTATGTTGTTTTAGCTATGAGAAGAGCCTAGAGGAGACCCAGAACAGGGGGAGCACACGTGGGGCTGTGCTACATTCTATACTGCCATCATACCCTGGCAAGCCAGGAGACGGTGACCTCGTGACTTTACCGAAAAAACCAAAGAGTAGGAAAGGAAGGAGTTTCACAAATTCGTGCGATCCACCAACCCTGACATCCACAGTGCCGGTTTGCAGGCGGCGGTCCACCACCCTCACCACCCTCACCAGCTTGCGCTCACCGGTGCGGTGATGTACGGACACGTGGCTCTCACAGCTGCCGTGTGTGAGCAACACACGTTTAGGGACTGCACGGACCACGCTGTTGATGCAATGGCTTCAATAACTTGCCAGTTACATTATTAGCACGGTCTTTCAAGTAAAACTTCCGGCATGTCATCAAGGAAACTGATGCTGGTGAACACTTCTTGAATATTTTCACTCGCATAATATGGATTGATGATGCAATACAAGTGTTTTTATCGACACAAGTGTTAACATCGTTGATTTATTAACATTAACAGCTGCACGTGCTTATATTTACTCGCGGAACCGGTATAACAGGTGTATTTTTTTTCTTAATTAAAACCATTCACAACAGCCGTTCATCGTTGGGAAGATGAGTCACTCAATCACCCGGCCTTGGTGGGTGTTGCCCGCGGTGTCTGTCATCGCTGTCAATTACCAGAGCAAATATTGAAGATTTAACGCATCTAATTGGCAGCCTGCTTTGTATGATTTTATAAAGATGTTGAATGTTTAATATTTCTGCCAATGAATATGCGGGCCCCAAGATAAATGTCACAAGTCACCCCTTAATGATTTCTCGTTTGTCAATGGTGCTGAGCGAGGGAGGTGCTCTTCGGCTGCAGCAGCAGCAGCTGTGTAACAGCTGGTTGTGATGTTTCACTTTGAGTCCATTTACATGCGCCAGATGAGTTTTGGATGAAAGAAAAATCTGATTTGGGATGTTTAAGGACAATTTTCGACCCTTTTTAAAATTTTCAGATCGTTTTGATAATGGGAGAAAGTAACGCGGTACAGCACGGCAGCACGGCAACACGGCGGGGAGCTGCGCTGCGGGATGAAGCTGAATCCCGTGTAAGCTGCTCTTGCACGACGGCAACCCAACAGTCCAATTGCTTGCTGGCTGTAGCTGGATGCCGAGGAGGTCCCGACTTGAGTTTAGAGCCTTGCTAATGAGAAGAGTGCTTCTGTAGAGCGTAGCGATGGCATCGTCACTACGGTTGGACTGTGTGGCGCGTTGAACTCGTCCGCACTGCCACGCACCTGGGATCCCCTCCCGGCTGTGTTTAGACGGGGCAAGGCAGCCGCTACGTGATGCCACGTGTGAGAGCCACAGCTGGGAAACCACAATTTAGGGGGTGACTCAACATTTAAATTAATAAGGAGCGATTTCAACCAAATGATTGGCAGAAATGTTCCGCTGTTGTTCCAAGCAGAATACAGAATTATTCTGCTTGAAGGTTCACTGCGTTCCATGCAAGGTTCAGGGACTTTCCCGAATGGTCATTGATTTTATTTCGGAACAGTAAGTGAAGGAACATTCCTGAATTCCATCAGTAAAAATTATTCATCACAGCACAACATAATTATTAAAGCTATCAGACAGTCGGATACATGACACTGTATACTATACACAGCAACAAAAGAATACGATCCATAATATAGGTTTTTGGGTTAGATCGTGAAAATATGAATGCGTCGATAAACCCGCGACCACCCAATACAGCCAATTAGTAAGGTTTGTCACGTGAACAAAACATGCCAATTCGTTACTAGTACCGGTGTGTTGGAGAGTAAACCCACAACATTTAAAATTCGAGTATGACGTTTCGCCAGTAATTACAACCAGCCTCATCAGGCGGCAGCCAGAGTTATCGCCTGTTGATGCCAGATGTAATTACTGGCGAACAAAATTTTAATCGCTCCCATTAAAGCTTTGTTCTCAAGACTCGTGGCGCCTGACGACGTGTCCCTTAAGATTACCATTGAGGCCCGAGGCTCGTGAAGCCAGGCAGGAGCATGCTGCTCCATCACACTCGGTGACAGCGCCCCCAGGGACACCGAGCAAGGCACTGCACGGCCGTTCTGTATCACGGGGGGGTTGACACCCTGCCAGGGACATGTCGGCTCAGGACAAAATGTCAAACGTTCAAAATAATTCTGGGAGGAAGATGCATTTGTTTAAAAAGAATGAAACATGAAGAGCGTTATCGGGTCGGTACAAATGCGCAACGCGGTTTTGTGTGATCGGACATCAGCTATGTGACAGTGTATTGCCGTAGATCAGATGCGTGCATCAGAAGGCAAGCTGTATCCATATGCCTGTTGCAAAAAAAATATCTGCCGCACATGAAGGCAGTTTTGCCGAGCAGCTCCGACAGTGGTGAGGCTTGAAGCATCTCTTCCTCCCAGCACTTCCTTCGAGGAGTCAAACGGATGAAAGTAGCCGAGCTGCAGATGGGGGGCCGCGTGGTCGCGTGAGGGTGGGGGGGCTGCACACCCCCCAACCGAGATCAAAGATGGGTTTGATGCTTTTACATGCCGCATAATGGCATGCGTTTCCATGTTGCGGGCACACACTCATGCTCTCGGTGTTCCGCGATGCTTTCAGTGGATCCTCACCTTCAAGTGCTCGCGTAAAATGCACTGTACGAGACACGTTGTGTCGGCGGATGTGAGATGCTCCGCCGATGGAACGCCTCGCAGACTCCGCAACAGCGCTGCGTGTAACCTTGCCCGCTGAAGGGACGCGTTTGGATGTGTGGGCGCGATGGGTAAACCAACCGGGCCTAGCCCGTTGGCTCTGTGCTACACTGACGTTTATAGGATTCGTTGTGAAATACACGATTATACAGGTCATATACGTATCATATAATCAACACTAGGATGGCTACGAAGTGACAGTACTGTGATATATCGTACGATATAAGGTAATCGCGTGTTAGTTTTGCAAAATATCGTTATATTGTGAATACCGTTCCTCTTTTTTATACAAATGATTCTGACAAACTAATCTTAAATATAACAAACTCAGTAATTGAAGTTCTAAATAAAATATTTTTATAATTAAATTAGTGATTTAAAAAACAGTTTTCCGGAGTAATTGACAGCTTAGTGGTGGCTATATGAAGTCGTAATTTCATTCTGTTGTGCTTTGTTTAATTATTTAATGCACAACTGGCAGTGTGCGCTGCGTAATAAGCGTTATGGATTGTCAAGCTACAATGATTTAAAGGCGTTGGCATGCTTGTGTTTACCTACTGCAGTTGAAGAACTGTGGTTCTGTATTCGTACCAGAGGTACGACAAAGCACCAAAACAAACACAATGAAACAAATATACAGTCACAAAGTTACAGAAAACGGATTTCACAATAAAAATGTTATATCGTGAAAATTGATATCGTATCGTGAAAAATGATATGACGGAAACCCTAATGGACACTGTGACCTTACTGCTAAAAGAAACGTGTGGAATGTTTGGTAAGTGGCGGTGATGGATGTGGTGCTGCGTACTGATCGTTATTGAAGCGCTTCACTCTTGCTTGCCCAGTACAGTGCTCGGCAACTCGGATGATATTGCAGAGCAGCTGAATACATTGTCATGTCGAGGCACCTCATTGCAACGATAGGAGTGGGTTTAAAGTTAGATTGTGGCAGGGAGCACGAGGCAAGCTAATGTACATGGTAATGCATATTGTTTTAATCCAGTGGGACCCTCGCGTGTAAAGGGTGGAATGGAATATGAACAGAACTTTGGACACGGACTCATAAATGTGTTAATGCTGCTGCCGAGAGCTACGCAGCCAGTATGCGAATGTTGGAAGCTGTTAATATACGCAATGCAGCTTTCTTCACGTGTCCTTGTGGATTATCATTATGATAATTCTATGCAGTTACAACGTCTAAAGTACCAGAGCTCTCCGATGCGTTTCCTACTTGTACGAGGCTTTGTTCATCACGATGTCCGACGTTTTGCTCCGCGTGCTGGGAGCTTCTTCAGAAAGGTTTTGGAGGAGGGTAACGAGGGTGAGCAGCTCCCAGGACGTGAAGCGAAATGCCGGACATTGTGTAGAATCACGCCCGTCGGAGAACACGTGCAGCACAACTGCGCAAACCCACGTGGTGACGAACGCGCGGTCGTTGGCAGCCGTGCTGAACCACAATCACGATGAGGAAGCACTCTGACCCCAGCCAAGTGACACCGTGCGACCTATTACAAGGAGCCCGTGACATCGCTTGACTGCCCTTACTCCCGGCGCCACTCGCTGTGGGTGTCCGTGGCGGGTCAGGCCGAGACAAAAGTAGGCTCATGCAAACAGGTCACTGGCAAATTAGACTAATTCTCACTCGGTTAAACAAATAACCACGATTTGAACGGTCCCGCTTGCTCCATATTTCTCACAAGAGCTCACGGCTGTTGGGATTTATACGCAGTTCAGTAATGCTCGCATGCTTGTACAGTTTATTTGGGTCTCTCTCCATCCCGGTAATGGTTTTTTTTGAGTGACAACATGATGCTCCTAACCACTAATGCAACGCTGCCATTAAATTTCATGACCCACTCAGACATGTCTGCAACATCCACTCCTCCGTAGGCAGCCAGCATGCCTCGCGCTGCACTGTCAATGCCTGGTGCACTTCTTTAGAAGAGAAACACTGAGCCATGAATCTGATTGCTAGGCTCCATGCTGGTTGCTGTCATGTTTGCAATTATGTTTCCATCTCGCTGTGTGCTCCTGGCAGAATGCGTGCATCCCGTAGTGTCAGCTGGCTTTCCCATCTATAGCTCCTCTTTATATATCAACCGCTAGCAAGCGCCGTGCTCCTCTCCGTAAATCCTGACTACATCGTTTGCCACTTTGAGCTTATCGTGTCTGCTTTTTAATACTCTCTTACTGAATGATACGTTCTTTAAAAGTACTATTAAAATGTTCTTGATAGCATAGCCTTTTAAGGTTCTCAACATTTTGAAAATCGTAAGGTGTCAATATGTAATATATTGCACATGAATGCTGCTGTGGTCTAGTGGTTAGCATGCTGGACTTTTGAATTGGTAGATATCATTAAACTCAAGTGATGTTGATTCATCATTTCCTCTTGCATCTAATGACTAAGTTGCATCCCTCTTGACAAGCCGGTATGTCGCTGTGGTTTAATGGCGAGCACACCGGACCTACATTCTAGAAGCGGTTAGTTTGTTCTCCTGGCGCGCCATGACAAACAATAGACACGTTTCTTAAATCCCTCCACCTCTGTCCACCCAAGGGTATAAATGATAGTACAGTACAGTCGATCGGCAGATTGCACGTGTTGGGGTGAAGTGTGGGTCATCCCACCTCTTCTACGACATACAGCCGGCATGGAAGAGCAGCACAGAACACCCTGCGGAGGGGCTCTATAGAAAACCCTCTGGTGGAGGCCCTTTATCCAGCAGTGACATAAGCAAATCATTTCAGGGCTGCACCTCTACCTTTACAATTGCCCACAATGCAGCACAACCCCATGGCCGCCTGTCACGGCACGTTGTGGTGAACGCTCGTGGGTTTCTTGTACGCGCTCGCTGTCAGGAGAGCGACCGTGGAGGGTAACCCGGCTATCGTTGCGATCTGCGACCCGCAGGCCACCCGCTGCTGCCCGACTTTTTCCTCGACGAGGAGCCCGAGGACTTGGTGAAGAAGATGGAGGAGTACGGTGCGTCTCTCCACCCTCGCCGCCGCCGCCTCATTAAAGACACCGGTTGACATTTTAACCGCGGCTTTTACGCCGTGTCACAGCCTCTTCTCGCATGGCTGCCTCTCTTGCCTAACCGCGCTGGGAGAGAGATGAGGCGCAGCGTCTGCTGACGTGGAAAATGACCGCCACGCGACGCACAACGAAGCGGGCTAATTTATTATTGCGCCGCCTCGGAGCGTTGAAATTCTCCTCCGTTGAAGGGAGCAGCAGCAGGAGGCTGCTAATTGTACATTCATCATGTGTGTGCGCGCGCGAGTGAGTCTCACGCACACGATGTGCCTGTAGTGTATACCACCTGCACATCATTCTGATGATGTAAGGACAACACCTCTTTGCCACCGGTTTGCTTATTCATCAACCACAATCTCTCTTCTCATATTAGGGGCGTGATGGTGCATCAATCAATCTATTGTTACGCTCATGATACGAGCATGGAAGCGTGCACTTTTTTCATTCACATAACCTCTATCCGCAGATCCCACGGGTCATAATAAGATGACTTTATCACCGGCCGAAGTTAGTTACACGTAAGCTCTTTTATTAGCAATTCTGTCTTAAATCAGGAAGAATTGACCGCTGGGTAATGGGAGTTGATGCGGCTTGAGTTTGATCTGTGGATGCTGGCAGTCGTGGGTCACAGGTCGCGGATAAGAGAAGCGTTGAGCCGCGTGTCTTCACCGGGTTTCCCGTCTTATAAACAAAATGTCTTCTCAGATGCCCTCTATAGTTTGCCCACTTGTGTTAAATGCTCGTTGTGGAATAAAGCATCTGAAGATCGTGTCGCTCGCTCTTTGGAGCAGCCTTGTACGAAGTCGCAGTGCACATCTAAATGTAAATAAAATGCAATGTAGAGAATGTTAACGGGTGCACCTCCCCCCGATTTGCCATTACATTAATTTAAACCAGTGAAGCGTGTTCTTGTCAACCTGCCAACTGGTTACGTCTCAAAATATTTTACACATTTCCATACATGAGAGCGTATATTCATTTTTTTGGTCGTAGTAGTAGTAATAGGAGTAAGAATAATAAATAATGAATGATTTCCATCAGGCGAGAGATGGAGGCAATTGGGTCCGTACACGCGGTGAGGTTGCAGGAGGGAAGGGGAATCATTCCTCGCATCATCTCACCGGCTCGTTTCTTCAAGATGAAAGACACGGCATTATTTCTTCAATTGCGACATCTGCTCCTTCCTCCTGCTCATGAGAAAAATGGCTTCATTCCTGGGATCTACGGAGTTTTTATTGCTATAGAGGTCTGCTTAAGATGCATCTACTGGTTTCAAGAGTCTGTCTCTAATCATGCGTTGTGGTTCCATCTTTCTTCTCAAGGCTTTACAGCCATTTCATCAATCTCCTTTTTGCTACTTTCACGCTCGTGGCTAATTCAATTTTTTTGTGTTCTCTAAATAATGTTTTCGATCATTTCCTAATAGTTGTACAGGGTTCTGCATATTCTACCGGTGTATGCTGTATTTGTTTGGCATCGCCATTCATTTTCCTATCTCTCCCCTCTTCTTTCAAGTACCTTGTTCGCTGTTGCTCTTGGCTGTTTGTCGTTGGCTGAAAGATATTCTTAGTGTCTCCACGTGGGCCTAGTTCTTGGTCGTTAAGATAACTTGTTATGTAAAGGCAATATCCACCTTATAAATGTAATGGGTTGGTACAGGAGTGATACATCGCCATTAAGCTGTACGGAACACTTGCACAAGGAGCCCGTTTTTGTGAGGTGGGAGATGATTGCTCATTTTTGCAGCTGATTAACTTGTCTGACGCGAGGACACAATAACTCTGTCTCGCTACCGAGGGAACTCGGAGTTATACATTTCTACAAGGGAGCGCTTTAACATCCATCCCTAATGATGGCGCATGTGGCCACCACGTTTGGAGAAAATACATCGGGTTTTTTTTATTAATTAAGGGTTCTTTTAAATAATCTTGACATTTTTGGATCGCCCACCTCACAACTAAGTTTTTTAGTCCCCCGTTTCGTTGGTGGGGGACACAGTTTGATCTGGTAGAGCCTGCAACTCGGCGCGGGACGTCCAGCGTTGAGGACGGTGAGAACACAAGGCAGCCTGGACGTCAACGTCTTCAGTCGCGCCCCGCTGTGTTAACGATGGAAGCGTGAATCACGCCCCATCGTCGACCCCCTTTGCCGCGGGAGCAGAGCGGGGCGCACGCGCCTCACCGCCGTCGTGCTTGTCGGCCCTCAGGTGGGAAGCCGGCATTCAGAGCCGGAACGTCGGCCGGAGGCGAGGCCGGCAAGCATGAGGGCCCAGCGCCCATCGGCAAAACCTTCGAGCGCATCCGCCACTTCCTTTCCGCCGACGTCGTCAAGTCCACCGGTGGCATCTTCCAGTTCGACCTCTCCGGTATTGTCACCGATACTCTCGTTCCTTCCGGGCTCGCTTTCATCTTGTCAGGACTGTACAGACGCCGCCCGTTTTTGTCGTTTACGCTGACGGACGAGGGCCTCTCCCCACGCCTTGGGGGACCGAGAAGGATATTTTGACCGTACTTCACCGTGCCTTTTGGTGCCTGTTGGTAAAGGTGGGAGGAGTTCAGGATAATGGACGATTTGCTGCGCTGCAAGAAAACAAAAGCCTAATTAAGTGAAACACTAAATTTAATTTAAGCAAATGGTTTGGTCATTCCTAACATGGCTGAGACCATGATTTCTCTAAACTTGAAAACCTGTTTCACTCACAGGCAGCTGCCCAGGTCCGAATTGCCCATGGAGCAAGACCAAGTAATTAACTTGCTGCTACAATCCGCGAGGGCTACACTTTAGTTGTGCTAACATCTTTAAATCGCCAAGTAAAGCTAATTATGAATCCACCTCATATAATGCATATGTTGTCACACAATCCGCTTTCATTACCCATACACACAAACCAGAATCATTGCATAATTCCGAATGGTGCCCTGGCAAGCGGACTCGAACCCCGGGTTTCAGCGGTTCCAGCTCCGTGCTCAGGCGTTGGGCTTAGCCACCTGGCCATCTGCCAAGCAATTCCTCCTTGGGCCATCGGGTTTTTCAGCACAGCTGATCCCAATTTTACTGGCTTTGTTGCATCATCAAATTAATTGGCTGGCTGTCTTGTGCTTGCTTCATCCTTACGATATGGCTCTAACATGAACATTATTGGCCATCTGAGCGGGGTTGAAGCCTGATAGGAGGACGCTCATACGTAGCCTGCGTCATAGGTGTTGGGGCCTGTATATTTGGCTGGTTGATAAACTGGTAAATTATGTTTCTTTGGCAACACTGGTCATCTTCCAAGAAGAAGAATCTTCCAATGATGTATTGCGAATCAATTATTATTTTTAATCTCTCGATGTAGTCTCTAGGTCATTAAAATGTTAATGGCCCATTTTTATCGAATAGACTAAAAGCAGATCCGATTTCAGCCTTTTTCTGCACTTTTAAAGGCACCTCGTGTTTGACCGTAAACATTCGGAATTGGCTTTGCTCCTTGGTTAGAATTGTAGTGGCACTATCCGGAGAAACTTCTCTTCTCTGCGCGCCGGGTGCCTTGCGCCGTCTTGGATCGGAGACGCTGGATATAAGCACACCCTCTATCGGGACAGTTCTCTTATAAGCACCACGCCCTTACATTACACTGGTGGGAGGAAGGCAATGTGCGACTTCTGATACAAGCACAGCTGGATACAAGCACAGCTGGCCGTGCTCCCAGGGGTACTCTGTTTGATGAGACGTAGATGAGATGTAGATGCTCATCGAGCCAGCCGTCTCGGTGTGCACGGAGAAGCGCCGCTACGAAACCGATCCGCCCTGCAGCAGCCCACGTTCACTGACATTTCCCCTGAAACGTGTCCATACATACATACAAACATACATACGTACAGACATACAAACATACATACGTACAAACATACAAACATACATACATACAGACATACATACATACAAACATACAAACATACATACATACAAACATACATACATACAGACATACAAACATACAAACATACAAACATACATACATACAAACATACAAACATACAAACATACATACATACAGACATACATACATACAGACATACAAACATACATACGAACATAACAGTGTTGCTCGATGCTTAAACTTTGTTTAAAGTGCCGGCCCACGTGTTGGGAGCTGTGAGCAGTGTCGCTTTGGCAACCCATCGCGTGCCAGCACGTTTCCACCGCTACCTCTAGCCCGAGTTTGGAGGCTAGATGTCTCCGTTGTTATCGGGATGGATGGCAGTGCGCATCTTCACACTGGATTTGCCAGAATGCTCAGAATGCATCTTCTGGTTCAGTTCAAGGTAAACTAACGGGTAGAGTTCTGGGTAATGTAACGTTACCGTGCCTGTTCCTACACCGGGCAATATCTTCACAAAATGCAACTGAATATTTCCGTTTTATACTGGTTCATATCTGTTATTTGATGCAAGCCTTTTTGATGAGTAAGGAGTGCTCTTTCATATTTCACAAATTCAAAGCTTGGTCTGAAGTCCGTGATTGGACGTCTGAAACTATTCCTCAAATGAACGCTTCAAAACACTGCTTAGATTTGTCCGGTCCCATATTTACCAAAACAAGAATGAAGAAGAGGCCTTTATCTGTCTTTGTTTGAAGTTTATATTGTTTTAAGTTTATATTAAACCTTTTACTCACAGCTTAGGTATAATATTAGAAAATGTGTTTTTCCTATCTTCGTAAAATCAAATCCAAACCTAATTCGAGACAACTTTGTTTTATCTCTGTGATATTGCCCACTTCGTATTACTCCTTTGATAAATCGACGACGGAGTTTTCGAATTTTAGAAACGCAACAAATCACAAAATTTCCCGCGTGCCGTGGCGTTTCGTGCTGACCGTTCGCACGTGTGCTCCGGGGTGCACAAAGTTACCCGGGGAAAAGGCAAAGGCGCAGCCCTGCAATGTCTTGCTCACCACTGCTGATGAAAGGGCCTCCATTAGAGGAAGCTCCACAGAGAGCTGCTGTTGTGGGTATTTGGTCTGCTCTTCCACGCTCTCCAGACGTCCTGGAAGAGACGAGGGTAATCAGAGTCCCATCATCTTAACTGTGGCGAACCCATTTAGGGCAGCTCGTGTTTAATAAAGTTGCCCATTTGTTTGAACTGCTGTGCGGGGAGACGCAACCGGCAAGCTGTGGATTGCGAGTCTGGTGGGCGAACCGCTTCACTGTATCAGTGGGCGAACCGCTTCACCGCGGCAGTGTCCTCATTCCTGACTTGATGCTGCAGACAATTCTGGGTCAATGTGGCAGCAATTTTTTTTACCTTCAGAGGAGAGGTATGTGATCATATAACTCTGATATTAACAAAATGTAAGTACTCTGCCTTGGCCCACAGTCAAAGAACACATTCAAATTAAGGTTTGATGTTGATGTTGAACACAAACCAAGGCTTGCCATACGTGCACTTGACTGTCTAGACTTGGGGTTCCATATTGTCGATCTCTTGCACTTTGCCTTGCTGACAAACAGCTTGGTCCGTATTGCCTACTGCAACATATGAATCAGAGACATGGACAAAACGGGCTTGGGCAGGACACGTCACAGCCACAGCGGACGGTGGCCGGCGGTGGAGAAAAGTTTTTGGGCTTGGGCAGGAGAGTAACAGCGGAGTGGCAGCCGGAGGGGACGCGCCCGAGAGGACGCATGCCATGGAGATGGAGCTACGAGATCAACTCGTACGCAGGCGCTGGGTGCATTGTTGCATCGTAGGACCGCATCGTAGAAACGGCAATGGCTTGAGGATGCCTTCGTCCAGCGATGGATTGTTGAATACCATTGGTCATTCCCTGAGCCAGCATTTTGGCAAGTATGTTGCTTTGAATGTGGTTGTTCACGTATTTGTGTGACTTACACAGTTTGTCCGAAAAACATGGAATTCCTAATCAGTGATATTTAATTTGAAACAGCTGGCGTAAACATCGTAGGCGCGGGGCGATGTGCACATCCTGCAAAAGTCTCAAGTGTGCGCGTGCTCCATTGCCTGTTGGAGAGTGAGAGTGTCCATTGTGTCGACTGGCAGTCCTGATCCAGAGAGTGGACATTCCATTAGTCTATGGCAGGAGCAAGTCTCAGCATAGGCTAGGTACTGATGAGTCACCCCCAAGTGGTGGTAGACGGACACCGGGCCGAGTCGACCCTTACCATCTCGTGGCTGTGCGCTGGCAGGCGCGCACCTCCTCCTTAGCAGGTGACACGTCGGGTGTGATTGATCGCGTAAATAGCGCACGTAAGTGGCTGCCGCTCGTTTATTGTACATTGCCGTGAAATTACATTTTTATGAAATGCATGGTAAAAAAAATCAAAAATAATTGTCATTGTAAAGATGATGTGTTCGTCATAATATTGCAAAGCCGCCACGTTTATTGTTAGGCTGCAATTTATGTCCCATAACCCTTAAACTGTGGATATGGCAAATATCAAATCACTACGAAGCCAAGCTGTCTTGCCATAACAGAAGAGAAGGATGATTTTAAAAAGTGGAAGTGATGGGGTGTGCGAGGCTCTATCCGTGCGTTAGTGTGATGTACGGCCTTGCCCGTGGCATATTAAGGAAAGCCGTCCTGGCTGCACGAGTGCGGTGATGTGATTTACGCGAGACTTTGATGTAACGTGCTGCTCCGTGATATTCTACTCGAGCCAGAGCCAGTGGTGTTGGTTCAATAGCCAGATGCACTTGCTGCACTGAAACAATTAGTCTAATTAAAAAATCAATCACATTCTAAACGCGAGCCTGGGCTTCAGCCAAGTTATCTTCGTGCGGTTGTTTCATAGCCTTTTGCCACAATTAGTACACAAATTCTACCCCGTAACGGCTTATTTTAATTGGAATGCAACATATTGACTTTACATTCATGTAAATTCCCATTGCATCACATTTTTCAGTTGTCAATATTGTAGCTGCCATTCGGTATTGTTATGTCGGCATCATGCTGTCCGTATGCCAGATATTGCCGTGGAGTAGATTGGGCCTGCGGGTGGCCCTGAGGCCGGCTCAGCCAAGCAATGTCGAACGATCTCACCAATGCAACGCCAATCGCATTACAGCCTCCCGCCTGCGAGACCATGCACTGAGCTGCCTTCTCTGCCAATTATAGCGAAAATATTGTCGGCGTTGAGATGGCACTAGGCAGCCGCACCTCACGACGAGGGTGCATCGCTTCACGGAGCGGAGGACGGCCTTCCGCGACCAGGGTAGGTGCATTGTCATGGCGAACGACGTCCAGGGCACCGCCATCCCCCTACGTCGCTTCCCTCTGCCACGTAGCACAAGCGTAGGGTATATGTCAGAGGTTTTTGTAGCCAATGCAATTATCCGTATTTGTTTTATTTTGGTTAGGCCACGCGGTAGTTTTACGTCAGAATTCTTGGCCTGTTGGGCGGTGGATGGAAAATGACAATAATTTTGACATGCAACTGCCACGTGGGCTAGCCCAGCAGAACCAAGTGGCCCCTGGAGCACAGCTGGCACTCCTGGCTCCACTGTGTCCCCACCACCGCTCGTGTGCTCCCTGTCCATCGCCGACTGCCTCTCACGAGGCTCTCTGGGTGACCTACCCTGCCCCGCCGCGTCCCAGCATGCCACCCAGCATCACCTCCACGCTGCTCTCTCCCTCTTCTATGCTCAGGTTCACAATCGCTTTCCCGGTCTTAACCATGTAACTCCTAACATCTCCTCGTGCACCGACACTGAAAGGCCAGATACGTTTTTTTAAAGTTGCTTTGGTCGTCCAAAACTTTGATCATGCAGTAGTTCTGGCTATAATACTAAAGTTTATGTTCGTCAAAAGGAGTGCCTTTGGAAAGCTAAACTTGATAATGAAGGCAACTTTCCGGAGTGCCTAAAGAAGAAGAACGTCATCAGTGCGCACTACCTGCAGTGCCACACGTCCAGAAACACGGCAATTAACTAAAGTTAATAAAGAAAAAAGAGAAAAGTGTGCCAAGTAGCATGGAGAAGTGCATGCATGGATTACATTGAGAGACATGCATGCATGGATTACATGCGTGGACTACATGCGTGGATTACATTGAGAGACAAAAAGAGGAACACATCGATCATCCCACAAGTCAGAGACATCGTATTGGTCTTCATTCAGCATTGGATAGAGCATGGCTGCTGAAAATCATTACGAGTGACTTGGGCCAAGCTCAGTGTCACCTAGATTGCTTGCCCGGGGGAGGCACAGGGACACAGGAGTTGTACTCAACAGAGGAGACGAACACCGCTCACTTGAGCCTCAAGTCCCTTGGACTTTCTTGGCTGCTTGCGGCAGGGACGTCGTCGCACCAACGTAACAACGGAGTGCCAGCCTCGCCACACGCTCGCACGAGCCGCACGGTGGCAGCGCTGGAGGTTCCGCCGCTGGGGTGGGGGGGCGGCCGCCGCTGTCTCCGTGAGACGCCAGCCGCGTACTTCCCGGCGGGAGTGCGGCACTCCTTGCGCTGACCCCGCACAGATGATGACAGGCTGAGCCGCCCTCCAACGATGATTTGAATTCATAAACCTTGCGATTGTGAGACGGTGTACTCGGCACAGCAGCACCACTCGGCCTGATTATAGGGTGGTGGCGCAGTGATGACACTTATGCCTTTCAGCAAGAAGTGCCTGGCTTCGATTCCAGACTCGGGCGCCTTTCTGCGTGGAGTTTGTGCGTTCTCCCCTTGTACCGCTTCATGCGTTTTCTCCGGGTCATCCAGTTTTCTCCCATAGCCAATAAACCAATGTAACTGGTGTTTGCCAAACATTCCATTGCTGAAAATTATCTTCAAATTCCTCAATCGAGCTTGTGCCTGAACACAAATCTTAAGACTCGTTGAGGAATCCCTTGGTAAACAAGCAGAGTGATAATAGTAATACATACTTAGTCGTGGCTATAATATCACAGTCATAATGCCGTTTTTGTTTGTGATTAACTTCTCTGTGAATCCTTAGGGTCAGCGGATAACAGGGATAAATGCATACGTGCTGATTTCTCGTGTAGCATTGCTTGTGAAGGAGCGTGTTAGGGATGAGGGAAGTGATGCGTCGCTCGGTGTATTAACCCCTGGGATATATTAGACGGGAGGAGCGGTGGCATAGTGGTTAGTGGCATGTGCTATTAACCCAGCTACCCGAGTTCAATTCGCAACCACGGTTGACATGCAGTGAGTGATGTTTTAACCAATTAAGAATCGATTAAATGGCTATATCATCGATAATATCTCTTGCAATTTAACATTCATTCCTGGTTGACTTTCAGATGCAGAAACGGGAGTAATTCATTTTGCAGATAATAAGAGTTGTATTTATTGCAACTGATATGAACATGACTGTCGTTCTCTCTGTGCATTAAACCAAAAAATAATAATAGCTACAACATTTGATTAATGCACACAATTACATTATCAACTTCATTACTGTAATGAGCAATGTGGCTGATTAGATTTTGGAATAGACTCAAACTGAAGTCATGAAAATATAATTATTCTTTCTCTAATATGTTTGCATTAATTTCTGGGTTTTTTGCCAAGTAATGTGCGGTGTTTTGCCCGCTTCCCGGTGAATTAGACTTGTGCGTATTCATCATTATCCGAGACCCAGTGCAGTGTTTAATAACCGTGTATTTCAATTGCAATGTCGCAAGGCAGAAAGTAAAAACCACACAACTCCAACCAATTCTGTTGCAGAATATATACACGGTTTGGCTTCCAGATGGGGGGTTGCTTAGCAACATGAATAGAAGGTTACATTTAATCTGGGGTGCAAATGAATACGAAATTGTGTTAAATGGAAATATTAACACAGCTCTCTCTGATGCAGTCTTTTAATTGCCAGAGCACACTCCAGCAGCCAGCTATTCTGATTAATGTCGGACGCAAAATTACGTCTTCACAATGCATCCATTGTCTTGCTCGCGCTCGGCGGTTGTTAATTTTCTTGCATCGCGCCCAGGCCACACACGGCAGTCGTTTACACGGCTCCAGTTTCACAGAGCGCTGGCGTTCATTACAATCGCGTTGTTAGGCCCTGTATGTGCCGCCGGTGCCATTTGTGCGCTTGCATTGTGATGAATATGCGTCGCGATATTATGTTTTTGCGTGCAAATCATATATTTTGCATTTTTAAATGTCCATGAAAAGGTAAATGTGCCTTGGTGATAGGAACATGTTTGAAATGCAGAACTCAAAATAGTTTAAATATATATTAATAATTTATGGAAGAACATCAGTATATTCTCCCATTAATTATTTGTTGTTATCGTGATGGATGTTGTATTTGCAAATATTCAGTGCAAGGATCAGCGTGGGGTGATGCGTTAATCAGCGACAGGCTCACGTTTTATTTTAAATCCTTCATGAAATTGAATGCTTGGGAAACAAAACCTAGGCGTTCTTTGACCGCACCGAACAAAATTGCGTTGAGATTACAAAGCGAATACGCACGACACATACATATCCGACCAGTGTGGAAGAGTAGACCAAAATGCCCAGTAGAGACGAGCGCTCTCTGGAGTTACCCTCTTGCAGCAGGCCCTTCTGCTAGGAGTGGTCTGAGCGAGCAGCTGCAGGGCTGCACCTCTACAGTTGCCTTCTCTCTCAGAGCATCGTGCGTCGCACGGCCGCCGTGAGACCCATCTGCTCGGAAGCGCCCCGCTCCCCCCCGTACGGTGCGCGTGTGCTGTGTGCCGCACCACACGCGTGTGCCGCGTAGCACGCGTGTGGTGCATGTGGCGATGGCTCGGGTGGTCAGTGGGGCACCTCTGCACCGTCGTGAAGTGTTTTAAAAGAAGCTTGCGGTGCACGGCATCGCTGGGAGAGCAGTGAGCGTCGCCTCCCCTCGACGTCGCACTGCGCGTGTAGAATCGCTTCAGGGTTGCGTCTCACACGCCGAGAATTTGCACTTCACACGCCCGACACTGGTGGGCAAGTTAAGTCAAAACCCCAAGCTTCTTAAGTTTGTAAATACGTAAGTATATATTTACTGATTATAGGTTTTTCCCCTTTATATATTTACTGCTGCAGCGTAATATTATAACACAGTCATGTACTTGAAATCTTGACTGAATTTATGAGCTCGCAATCATTGTGGTCGTAATGCAGCGTAAATACATTCAAATGTATTTTTTTTTATTAAATTGGAATAAACATCTGGCCAAAGACTTCTAATGGCAGGCCGCACGACGGAAGCCATCTTCTGAAACGGTTTCGGCGTCTCTGGTGGAGGCCGCCCCCCGTCCACGCCGGCCCCCTCGGCGTCGCTCACCGCTCGGTGCAAGTTGCACGCAGCGCGTGCGCGCGCGCGTGGGTGCGTGTGCGCGCTCTTTTTAATTCAAACGCGTGCAACGCACAGGTCAGGGTTCATAGATGGACGTTCGTTTTCAGCTGCCTTGCAGGGGGAAACATTCTCTTGTGAAAGTACAGCCCGAGATTTTATAGATACACCACCGAAATAGCGGGGGCGGGGGGGGAATTCTAGAATTATAGATTGTGATCCAGGGCTGATAATCATCGTATCCTGTTGCATGCAACACGCTCGCCTCGGTTCCTCCTGTTCTTTGTCTTTCAAAAAAATGTACGGAGCCTCTGTCACAGAATTTGCGATGCAACTTGTAAATGGTTCTTCCTTTGCGGCGTAGCACACACCCACATTGCTCCCGGCGTAGACGCGGGGTGAGTGAGGGAGATGCCACAGATCTGTGATCTCCACCGTACACCACAGCCTTCCTCCTCTGTTCCCCCGTAACGCACGGAAGCCAACGCTCTCACAGTATTCGTTCGCCTTTTGAGAAAAAATTAAAAGGGTCATTCTAAATCAGAGGGGTATGTGTAAATGGACCACTGTAGTTACACTGCCTTGTTAAATGTTATCAGCACTGACAGCGCCAATATAAGCAGTCGTCTGTATGACTCTACGTTCTTGTGTTTATTTCCCAGTTTAAGTTGTAATTTTAATTAGGCATAGGGCTTCTAGTAACACGAGATCATATTTATAGATCAGGCGGTTATACGCATAGTGCTGTGTAGTCACAGTGCACGTTCCGTACTCCTGGTGCATTCATCACATCTGTACCCAATGGGATAATAAGGAACATCTCAACAAGCCGCTGAGAATGAGGGAGTTTGTGGAGACGATGCCATGCATTGTCTGTCTGCAGGCTCATTACAGGTTCCCAAACGCCCACATGGGATCAGAAGCTGCTGTGAAATATAACCTGATGGGATGTGTATACAAATAAGGATTCTTTCATTTTCTCATGTAGAGGGACAGATACGTGGACGTGAATGTTCTGCTTCGTTATTTGTATTCTCTCGGACGACGCGCCCGGCGGCCTCGGGTTCGGTATTATCAAGTTTTACGTCAAACTAGGGCCCGTATCTAGCAGAGGGCGTCCTTGCCTGTGCATACCTGGCAGTTCTCCAGCATTAGTTCAATGACGCCTGACTGCTGATGAGACACTGAATGATGAAACCAGTCCAGCGTTGGTTGTGTTGAACTAAGGCTGCTGCTGAGAATGTGTAAATAATGTTTAAATTGTTTTTATGGAGGTGCAGATATGTGAAGGGGGAAAATTGTGTCCGCTTGTGTGTCTTGAATAGACATCGTTGTTTTACACTGGCTCCCTCCAGCACGTCTTTGTAAAACAATGCGGATGAAGTGGCATACATAGATCTGTTTTACTTTCACAAGGTACGTCCCTTGTTCTGAGTGACTACCTCTGTGGTGCATGCAGCAGTTATCCCATGAGCTGAAGTTTCTTGGAACGCTCTCTTGGGCCGCCCAGAATATTCTCGGTGATTCTACGCTTCACAACGAACCTCATGGTAAAACGTCTTTAGCAGATTGGCATTCGGGTGGTTTGTTGAGAAAAACGAACTTTGATGCACACACGTACATTTTTTGCTTAAGACCCGGTGGGAGCCGTTGAGACGCAGTTTATTTTGCCCGGGAGATTTGAGGAAAATTAAACGGGGAAATAATGAAACGCTGCACTCGTTGTTAAACAGAACACGGACAAGTTGCACGCACGCAAAACACATGGTTTGAATGTTAAGTTGCACATGACATAACAAGCTGTTCATTGTTAACCTGGGAAATGTACTTATTCTTGTACAAGAAGCCTAAGTAAGCTATTTGTCGTAAAGCCTCGAGATGCTGGACTCGAGTAAGCGAGTATTGTGGATAAATCTCAAAAATCCAGCCAAACCAAATGAATGAGAACGTGCATGACACACACACACACACTCACCCGCAGGAGGATCACTCTCCAGCACATTGTCTTGTGCTCTTGTGTTTGGCAATATGCTCTTCAGGAGCTGAACGCCAATGTCGAGGTCTGCTAGCGACGACGAGAAGAGGGCTTCAGGAGAGAGTCCGTGTCGTTTTGCTATTTCTTTATTCAAAAAGTGCAGACCACAGTAGTCTACTGCACGGTCCATAGTTTGCGTTGCATGGCCCCATGCGCATCAGCCTGTTGATGTTCTGATGCCATTGATGGTTACCCCGTTGTCGTCGAGGAATTTCAAAGCCAGGAGGTACGATGTTTGGGTCTCGAATGAGGTGTTTATTCTGAACGTCTACGGTGTTCCACTCGGTTTGGCAGTCGTGTTCTTCCCGATCTGGGCGAGATTCGAGGATGTGCAGCACGTCAGCTGCACGCCGCCAGACGGTCTGCATATCCGCACGAGCAATGCCCAAGCATCTCACTCCTCTCTTGTATGGAATCCAGTGAGCCCATGCGCTCAGACACCTCGGTCGACTTCTTGTTAGCACTCTCCCTCGCTCTCCCTTTCGTTTTACGTTTGATTTACATTTGTTGTTTATTTGTTGTTTATTTGTTGTTTATTTGTTTACACAAACGCAACTACTCTCTTCAAGCCCGTGGGAATCGGCCTTTTTTTCTTAGAGTTTAAGAACAAAGCCTTCCACGTCTGCTTAATGGCTGTGTTAAGTGACGTGAATTATATGTTGTTAAATTATAAATATTTAGATATTCGTTATGAAGTGTTAATTAAGTGTGTTTGGTATTAATTACGTGTAAATGTGTTTTAAAATGTTAGTAATTATTCAACGTTAATTGTTTGCAGTATGCCATGAGTCCGGATGCATGGGGTTTGCTGCATTCGTTCTGCAGCAACTTCTAGGGCGTGTATTTGTCAGAAGTATTGAAATTTACATTTGTCAATGAGATTCATTTTCTTGGTCATGCAACCAGCTTCTAGAATGGATGGCTCATTGCTAATTTTGCAATTTGCAGTGAATATCGCTGTGTAATTTCCTTCCTCGGTGTTCGAACTTTGGAAGACATTTATTTTACGTATCGTGTGTTACGTCATATTATTATGCTCATGCTACACGACTATATCAACACCTTCCACACATCCGTTGCCAACGTTTGTTCTTTTTTAGTTATAATGATGGCCGAGTACTTGTAGCTTCGGAAGTATTGCAAAGAGAAGACTTAGAATCGGATTCCTGCAGGATTTCTCGAGGATAAATCAAGATTCTGAATTGGCTCTCGGAGTGCTCGAGTTTGGATCTACGGGGGGAGGTCTGGTGGGTGGCTCTCAGGTTGCTTCAAGCGAAGGAGCACTCCGTGCCCACCGCGTAGCAGCGGCACGAGACGGCCGCTCCGTGCCCAGGACGCGCACGGTCTACTGCGATACGGATAATCTCCCTACTCGTGTGTGTGTGTGTGTGCGGGATTAATCCAGTCGTAACATTTTAGAACTTAGCCGAAAAAGTCTGAAGGGCGCTGATGCCCACGGCAGGGCAGTGGCACGGCGACGATCCGTTGGTCCCAGTGAGGATGAGCGGCCACACCTGGGGTGGTATCGCTCCGGCCACGAACCACCGCAGCGCGGCGATGGCGAAAGGTGGCGTCGCGGGCCTCGGCCACGCTGACATCTCGAGTGGGTGCTCTCGTGAACGCCCCACTGTGGTCAGAGCCATCACTCCCCACTTGGAGAGCCCCTTGAGTGAAGGCAGACACCACTGTGCGTGAGGGATGCCATTCGGTTATTCTTTTGCTCTTCAGGGCCGTGATTCGATTAAAAAATGTAATTATTTTTGCCTCGTTTGTAATGTTTCATTTGTCAACCTCATCCATGTTTTGTGTAGGTTTTATTAGCCGCGCTAGTCTGAATGTCACACGAGTATATAATTAGCAGAAATAGATTTTAAAAAATACATCCTTACGTGCGCCGTGCAGTGCGTGAGCCTGAACGCTCGACGCTCGCCAATGCTTCAGTGCACCCACGCTCTGCGTACGAGCGACGCGTGCGATGTAGACACGAAAATAACACACGGTGTCCACACAGGTGTCATCCACTATTGAATCATTTTAATTAGACTGCAGCTTGAACTGCGTGGTTGAATGCTGGGCCTACGCGACAGATAAAGTTTGTGCCAAAAAACTGAAACGCTTGAGTGATCTTCTCCTGCATCTCACTGAATAGTGTGAAACAACCACGGCAGAGATGTTGGGGGAACACCTGTGGCTCTCTCGAACCTCGACACGATTGTCGCCAACGCCACGTCAGATGTGTGGGAGTTGAGAGCGATGGGACTCGTACGATGGAATCTTCATACACCCAAAAGTGTGTGTTAACAGCTTTATCAGTTTCAACCGCATTCGATTCATTGCCATCTCTCACGATCCTGCTTTGTAATAATAAACCAAGCAGCACCTGCACACGAGCTGATTTCATCGCTCTTTTCTCCTCCGTTGATGTCCTCTTGAACGCGTTCCACCCCTTGGCTCCCATTCCGTCGTGATTATTGTTGACCGTCGGCCATCGTCCCTTTCCGAGAAGCGTCCTCATTTTTCTAAACAGTTTAAATTATTTCTTAAACCTTCGTGTGTTGTCGGAGTCGTACGTTCTTCTTTGTTTACAATTCTTCAAATGCGTCCCCCTACGCAAAAGAGCAGCATTCATCCCCGCTAGCGTCCGCTAGCGTCCGCGAACCAGCGGTGGAGTTTACATATTCCCGTGGCGTGAGCTGTCGCAAGGTGGTGGTGACGCCGTGGGTGGCTGCGGCCGCTCCGCCGGTGTTTCGACGCCGCGATCCAAAAGCTTCAAATCGTATTTGAGGTCTCTCACTTCAGCTCGCTCTTGGTAGTCGATACATTCTCCAAACCCCGAGGTGGTTTTGTTTTGTTATCAATCGAACAGACTCCTCTGTGAAATGTCAAAACTGCGTTTGATAATTTCACAAGAAGTCTTTAAGTTTGGCGAGTTTGTGCTTTGACAAATCACTGCCTTGTGGTTTTAAATTTAACCCCTCTCTGTCACGACGAGAGTCTGTGGTTTCAAATTGAATAAAAACACCTAAACCAGGGAATTAAAAATTCAGCTATTTTAACAATCGGCGGCTTTTAAAATCCTCTCGGATGATGTGAAAAGTACTTTAAATGGTTCTTTGTTGTGATTCTTAAAAGCACAGAGGCAGATGGCCGTTGTGAATTCAGATGCATGTGTACATGTTGGAGCACAGTGATGGTGTAAAACAACAAGGCACAGAGAGAGAGAGAGCACCATGTGGGTTGAAGAGTTTCTTATTGCAAATTATTTTGACTACTTCACATCATTTTCAGTGCTGTCTGTTGCAACTTATGCGGTCTTGTATTGTTATTATTAACATGTCAACGTTGGCTGACATTTTTAAACAGAAGCGTGGTTTCCTGGAAGCTGTTTTTCGCAAGCCTGATGTTCTTGAACACAGACGTAATACGGGCTTCAGAAGCGGGTAGCTGGCAGCCTTGTACTAGCTGCTTATTATCACATGATGAGATTTCTTATTGTCCTAACAGAGCACGTGGGTTTAATGGATTTACGTGAGCTATTTATGTTTCCTTTGAAGGCGTGGCCCCTGCAATGCTCCTCCCTGCCACCCTAGGTCCTCGCTAGCTCCACGCTAGCTCCACCCTAGGTCCTCGCTAGCTCCACGCTAGCCACGCTAGCTCGTCTCTTGTTGCGAAGAGACTCTTGAGAGGTAAAGGCGCAGTCCTGCAATTACCTACTCACGCCACTGCTGGTGGAAGGGCCTCCAGAAGGTATTTGGCCTACTCTTTCACAATGGCCAGACATCTTCGAAGAGGTGGGAATATCAACTAACGGGTGAACCCATTTGCACCGCTGGGTGGACAGAGACGGGCGGGTTTGAGAAACTTTCCCATTGGGTCAACTGCCGCGTGGGAAGATGGAATAAAGGGGAAACTATTATCCCTGAGCAGCAGCTTCATAAAAAATATACCGTTTCTCGACTGACCCCGCCTTTTACCTTTAACCCAGACACGCCCCCTTCTAGTTGGTTATTGTATAGCGCGCCCATACCCGTGATTAGCCCTCCTGGCCGACAGGTGGCACCCTGGCATGACACATGTATCATTTGCCCCCCAGAGCCGGAATGAACTGTCAGAATTCGGAGTGAAACTTCGATTCCAGAATTGATTCTTTTTTTTGCCTTGGCGGTGAACGTGTGGCCTCTCGTGGCCGGAGTGTTTGTGTGAACCACCTGCGGCCCTGCTGTCCGTCTACTGCTGGACGGGGTCCTGGGGTAAAAAGGTAGCGAGCGGTAAACAAGGGAGCATAGGGGTGCAGTACAACAATGGATGTTTCTGCAGTGCCCTCTGCTGCTCCCCTCGCAGCGCCGCGGCCCACAGCTGCCGAGTGGGGCACAGCGGCCTGGCCTTCCAAGGAGCACTGTCCAGGCCCCGACCCACTTCGCTTATGAGATGTGATGAGATTTTGGGTGGTTTGCTAACAGTAAAACGCAACATTCGCCAATCAAAAACGCCTGATTCTTACACGCACGGTTCCATAATACACGTACGACGGGCGTGATGTTGAACGCTAAGTGATGAATCAGTCTTGCTGTGTGCGCCCACTCTTCTGCACCTAAGCTGTGCTTGCTTCACAATGGTTGGTGCTTCATTGTAGTTTATGTTTTAAGATTTTAGAGTTAGATGTTGACAGTCTATAAACACAAGACGCATTTATATCTGATATTTATGTGGGATTATTAACCGTGTAAAAAATATGGTTGAGAAAAATATATTATTACCGTGGTAAATATTGACACAAACAGGAAGCTGGCTATAAAAAAATAACATTGACTGGGTTGAAAGAGCAAATTATGTGTGGCGTTAGGGACGTGGTGGCGTTGGGGACGTGGTGGTTTAGGAACATGGTGGTTTGCGAATGTGGTGGTTTGGGGACTTGATGGTTTGGGAATGTGGTGGTTTTCAATAAACACATTCCTGCGGAGGGAGCTGGTAGGAACGTTCGGTTGCTCGGTCAATGGCCAGGGTCAACGGCGGCGTGGTGTATTCCGCAAATATGGCCGACTGTGAGGGCGGGCACAAGCCGGCGTGAGTAGGTTAAACGTTGAGTTTTATAAGGGCACCACGGGGTGACCAGCCCCTCCCCACCAAGCCCCACCCCTCCCAACCCCCACCCTCCCCACCCAGCCCCTCCCCACCCAGCCCCTCCCCACCCTCCCCTCTCCATCCAGCCCCACCCCTCCCATGTTTGGATGCACGACAGACGGACACAATAATCCCCTGTGGGCTGGTGTAAATGATCCGTGCAGCGATTGCGTTGAGGCCTGCGCTGGATGTTGCAGCGGGAGCTTGCAGGTCGTAAAACTTGAGTCACTTGCTGCTGCTGCTGCTGCTGCTGCTGCTTGAACCGTATCGCAGAACGGCACAACCTCAGCGGCCTGCTGAAAAATGAGGCATTAAACTAATAACATTACAAAAACAACCAGCTGCTCGAATGTTGGCCAAACTGGCTCCAAAAAACCATGTGGCTGTACGTTATCGTGCAATTAGACACATTGTAAGTTGCGCAACTGTTTCCGGAGCTATTAGCTGCAACAAACGGTGGGGTGAATAAAATGGTGCCAGCCACATACGGAAGCAGAGCAGTGGAGCACCCCCATCACCAGCCCCCCCCTCCCACCAGGCCCCTGCAAGCAACGCTCATCTCTCATCAAATGTTGCATATATATATACACTTTACCGAATAAAGCCTCACTGAGTCTCAAGACACTTTTTCAGGAGGGTCCTGCCAAGTGTTTTCAGTGGGAGTGGTGTTGCTGCTGCTGCGTGTAATACCAGTTAAGTCGTTTTCAGATGATTAGTCCGCATTGAGATGCTTGCTCGATACAAGTGACATCGTACATTCCTCTATGGGAGGAATCCAAGGAACCCTGGAGGAAACCCATGCAGAACGGGGGGAGAGAACGCACAAACTCCACGCAGAACGGCATCCGAGTCGGGAGTCGAGCCCAGGGGCTCCTTGCTGCGAGGCACGAGTGTGTGACCACCGTGCCTCCCTGCCACCTTTGCAGTGTGACTGCTCGTGCGTGACGCGGCGATCTAAGCTCTGCTGCACAGCCCAGATTGAGTCATCCTGCAGGCAGCCATCTCCAGACAAAGCCAAGCAGCCAGCAGCCTGGCTGCACGCATGCCCAGTGCTTCCTGGGTGCAGAGCACGCGCACTCGCTGTCATCGTGGCTCTCCGTTTTTCTTATTTCTTCACACGTTGCTTCTCGCAGTATCCCCACTTTCTCCCTAATGACTCTGGGAGATTACACACGGGGAGGAGGGTGTTTTGCCGTGCAGAAGATAAACAATGGCTTTGCATGCGCACCTCCCCGTATCTCTCTCTCTCTCTTCTCATATTTGTTTCTCCGCTTGCATTTTTATCTCCCGTGACTGTGGGCTCATTCTATCTGGTGTCTACTCCCGCTGTTTGAAGTGTTATCAATGGCTGTGTCTACTGTAATGGCATTTATTATGAAAACAGAATGTTGTTCCTTTTATGGACATATTTATATTTGATGAAAACTGTGAATACAAAATATATATTGTGCTTTCAAATCCCGTTATGTCAAATTCCCTGACTGAAGTTGTGCGAAGTTACATTTTTTTGGATAATTCATTGTTATCTTTACTTTTGAATCGAATGTCTTGCTTCACATGAAAATGTGATACGTGGTATTGCTTTGGAATGTCAGTCCACACATTGGCCTGGGAAACCAAAAGAGGCGCCTTGGCTGCCTTTCTCTGCGTGCTGCAGTGCTGCTTTTAGTCGAGTCTGGGTGATTCACTGACAACATAATGATGATTTGTGTCAGCGTCGCGCTTCTAATTTTCCCATCGTTGCGCTAAAACTGTAATTAAGTGACTTTGTTCCTCGAGGTGTGCGGGCGACTCGGGGGTCAGGGCACCGAGCCATCACCACCGAGCTCCTGGCTCCGGATCTGAGTTTCAGCCGGTGATGACACCAGGTTCTCTCGTGTAGCGAGTTCAGGGTCTCAGCCTGGCGCATCAATGACACCTTAACAAAATTTATTACATTTGGATTTTCATTTAATTTGTAAAGGTTACGGTTCTGAGAATTAAACATTTGGGTTTGAATGCCATACGGCGAACAATTCTTCCTATGTAGGGTTTTGTGGGAAGTGTACCCTCTCTTTAAGGGGTCTCAGAAGTAGTTCTGGGATGTCTATCACCTTCCGCTCTCGAGCACGGGGTGATGCACTGCTCTGCGAGTGTTCAGAATGGAAACGTCTCGTGACGTGATGCAGATTCTACATTTTATAACTCGACTGATGTTTTCTCGAGTGACTTGTAACCCAAAGGATGGCCCATCTTTAGCCCTTCCACTGCCTGTTGCATGTTGTCGAGGATCATGGTTTGAATCAGGCTGGCCACCCTGGTTATTACTGCAGAACCATAAATACGCACCGTCTACTTCGCAGTGGATGTTAAAGATCCTTCGAAATTAGTAGGCTGTTGTGTGCCAGCGTCAGGGTCAAAATTTGCCAAATTACGAAATGACCCACGGATTACTCAATTTGTATTTCGCATATAGCAACGATCGCCCCCTACTGGCAGACCAATGTCCACTCGGAGGCCGGCACAGAGTCGCCTTGTGCCAGCACGGGGACAGCTGTCCCGGCCGGGGCAGGCGGGGGGCGGCATTTGAGCGCGTGAGGTGGTTTGCGATGCGCGTGTCACGATCTGCTGAAGTGGCGCCGTACGAGCGCGAGCGCCGTAGCTCTTCCGTTGACGGGGCGCGTCGGTGCTCACTGTACGGCGCCCACTGTACGGCGCAGGCGAGCACGCGAGCACCTGGTACCTGGACCTGAAGAACGGCGCCGGAGCCGCGGGCCACGGGCCGTCCCCCGACAAGGCCGACGTCGTCATGAGCCTGGACAGCGGCGACTTCGTCAGCATGTTCGCAGGTACCGCACGGCGGACCCACAGCACCGCGGGCAAAGGCGCAGCCCGTCACGTCCGGCGGAAGGGCCTCCGCTAGAGGACGCTTGAGTAAACCCCTCTTGGGAGTGTTTGGCCTACTCCTCCACACTGCCGTTAATAACAGCACAATCATTTGCAACGTGCGCAAATTTCACAAAGCGGACGAATCGTTGTTCGGTCGCGAACTCGGAGGCGTCTGGGAAGAGGTGGGTGTACCCACGCTCTACTCCGCCACGATACCTGCCCACATACATTGCTCGGTCGATTCAACTGCGGCGCTAGGAGATGGGATCGAACCGGCGACCCCTGTGTTTGGAGTCCGTTGCGATGCCCATTGCACTGCGGGCAGCATCACGTCGGGCGTGGCTTGTGTTCACACATTCAAAAATGTAAACCATTCGAGCAGAACCAAGTGAAGAGTAATATCTTAACGGCCTAATGAGTGTAATTGTGTTTGGCGTGCGAGCTTGCGTTGACCGCCAGGCTCCCGATTCGTCGGTGCGCAGCGTTGAACGTGCGCCTGCGCCGGGTCGTGTCGTCCGGATGGTGCGGTAGCTGCTTAGTTGAATTTAAAACAATTGGCTTCTTCAACGAGCGTAACGTTAGCTTTCCATTTTCCGCTCGATGTGTTTTGGTCGCTGGCCAGTGCCTGCCTGCTTCGCGTTGATCGTAACAAGAGTGGTAAAATCCGTTTTAGGAAGTGTTGCACTGACAATGTTGCGACGATAAAGGTGGTTTTATGTAACTGCTAAATTCCTAATTTGAAGGCCAATAGTCAATGATAGTAATTAGATTATATATTCTTTGGTTGTTTTGGTAAAGTCACGTAGTAAGAAATAAAATAAAACAAATCACGACGTTTCGATCGCTTGTGTTGCGATCGAAACGTTGTGATTTATTTTATTTTATTCCTACCTACGTGACTTTACCGAAAGAACCAAAAAGTATGGATTCCTGCAGTCACGAAAGCTTCAAATCAAGATAGATTACATTTAGCAAGGTCAATTAAATGAAATGCTTCATTCACATAAGAGTGAAGGCATATATTTGGAGGATATGGTAATAATAATTATTTATATTATTTACTCGGCATATATTTTATACAAGTTCCTTCATGTCAATTATCACACTTTTAATCTTAAATATATTTCTCCACACAGTTATAACAACTACTTTACAACGTTGATTGTTTTGTACGCTTTGTAGATTATTTAATACTTGTTCGGGATGAGTAATCCAGAGGACCCCGGTTCGATTCCCTCTCCTGGTGCGGCAATCAAAACAATGGTGCAGGTATCTGAGATCCTCCAAGGGGAGCTCTTTAGAGCCCTCCGTAGTAGAGACCCTTCTGCCAGCAGTGGTGTGAGCGAGAAGTTGCAGGGCTGCAGCTCTACCGAGTACAAGAGTGTAATTTCCATATGAGCAGAGAAATAATAATACTAAAATAACCTACATGTACTGTTGAATTATGTGGTGTGATGCTCTGTTGCAGGTAAGATAAAGCCCACCATGGCCTTCATGTCTGGAAAGCTCAAGATCAAGGGAGACATGGGCATGGCGCTCAAGCTCGAGAAACTAATGTCTCAGATGAAATCCAAACTGTAGGCACCGAGCGTGCTGCGAGAGCCATCGGCTGTGCATGGAACCAGCGCTTTGTGGTTTCCGAAAGAGCCTCAGGAGGTAACATCGACGCGGCAAAGGGGCAATTCAAATGATGCGGACGTAAAATGACATGGCACCTTATCATCTTACACATGAAGGCCATCGTATCTGTTGACTCCTGAGTTTGTCATTGTAAGCGTTCTTTTACTTTTCACTTGTTTGACAAAGGAATACCAGCTCCTGGCAGTGCTGTGTTGATGGGAAGTGGTATTGCTTGGCAGTTTATGCCTGTGGTGAGCATCGGAATTGCGTGCTTAGTCTGCTTAGTCTGCCTCGTGTGGCCTCCGGCCACCCGCTCTGTTGTGTGCGGCTGTCCCAGGTGCGCGGATCATTGTTAATTATCACCCTGTTCTACATGCTCCACATATCAATCAGCCGTGCCTTACTGCAACCACTACGCTAGTCTGTTATAACCGATGTGCTGCTCCTGCTAGCGTGGAACGTGTCTACACATTTTTCCCCATTTGTAATTCGTTATCTGTCAGCTCGGTTATAATCACGACACACGCTCACATCAATTCACTGCATTAAAATGAATTTAGCTTTTAGCAATGTGTCCTTACGTACATTTTAAGACGTGCAGCCCATGTGAAAACGCATTGGGTTTGATGAATAACATGATTTGTGCTGCAAATGTATAACAATGGGTTTGGGTGAATATTGATGTTGTATGGCTGCTGGGTGAGAACATGCAAATGTAAACAACACCAAGCAGAATGTGGAATGTTCTACAACGACAACAAAAATGGTTGTTGGTGAATGTATTCAGCGGGGACTGAAACACATTGATTTTTATTACGTTATGTAGTAGCAATTACTGTGGAAGTACTGCGTCTAATAAAACACCTAAACCCCAGTTGAGCCTGCGTGGTTGATCCGTGCGTCTTGCGCAGCGAGAGCACGCAGCTTGCTCCGCTGCCGCCGCGTCTCCAGATATACTTGGCGGCAGCGAACAAAATAGGATAATACGTGACTGCCTCGCCAACGCTGAACGCAAGCACAAATTACAAGATGCACCGTCTCCGCCGTTGAGCGTGCGGGGGCCGCCACCTTGCGTAGTCTCGAGCTATTTTGAGAAGACCGCGCATCACAATCCCACACCGACAACGATCACCCATCCACAGAGTCGCCGGGCTCCATGCGACTTGGCTCGCGAGGTCCAGTGCGGTCGTGCTGTCGGCCACGCTCGATGGGTCAGAGGCACAACCGTTCGGTGAAACGTCAAACTCCTGTTATCTTGAAACAAGACAGGGTTAACCACTGCTCTCTTTAGCTGTACTCTACATACATAATATGGGCTTCTTGGATTAGATCACGTAAATATATAAATGTGTCGTTAAACCCGCCACCACCCGACACAGCCAATTAGTAATGTTTGTCACGTAAACAGAACGTGCCAAATGTATAACGGTGGGTTTGGGTGAATTGTAAATGTTGTGGATTTGCTCTCCAACACACCGGTGTGCTGTACTAGTGACGAATTGACACGTTCTGTTTACGTGACAAACCTCACTAATTGGCTGTGTCGGGTGGTGGCGGGTTTAACGACACATTTATATTTACGCGATCTAACCCAAAACACCTGTATATGGATGATATTGGTCGCGAAATCCCACGTGTTAAACTGTACTCTACATGATGGAGTCTTCACCGTTTGTTTACTATAGCTTGACCGCATTATGTCGCGGACTCAAGGAAAGAAACCCGAAACGAATGTAGCTTATTCACATCGTTTATTAATGTAGCTTATTTGGAAGTGAGTTTATCATGCAGTCTGTTTAACAGCTGGTGCTTAAAACTGGGGAGGGAAACTTCGCTGGAATTATGTAATTACTCTGAAAACAAAGCAGTTTGCAAATTGCAGTAATGAGGCAAGTCTCAGTATTGGTAGCGATGCTCGTTACGTGCGGTGGTTATCTCTCGTCACTGACAACGCATCGAAAACAACGAGGAATGAATGAGAGCAGTCTGCGACTCATTGATGAAACGCAACGGGGCGGCTCCCTCTCTCTCGCGCGCTCTCGTGGCACCGCGAGGGTGACCGGCGCCACTGGCAATCACATCGGGGCTTTCTTGCTGCACGGCCAAGAGATTTTTCAGGCAAATTCGCATACCTCCTCTGAGGAGATGACTGTATCTAAGCATGAAACATACAATCTATGGAGGCCTCAACGTGAATTCGGAGTTGTTTAGCTGGTAGTTTATTTTAAGTGGGCCGCTGAGAGGATGTGTTGACAACACCGGCTATAATCATATCCGCAGCTGGCTACAGCCACACATTCACCACCCACCTCTCTCCCCGCTACGTTCTCTCACTTCTTGGTTAAATGTCGATGTTTATTTCTTTAAAGGACCGCCTTTATCACGTGCAGCGGACAAGGGAGCCCTGGAGAGAATTTGCGCAGATAGAATCCAGGCTACAGGGTCGGATCGAATAGAGGAACAATGTGGGCATTGATAATAGTGAGGATGGTGAGGATGGTGACTGATGGTGAGGGTGGTGAGGATGGTGACTGATGGTGACTGATGGTGAGGATGGTGAGGATGGTGATTGATGGTGAGGGTGGTGAGGATGGTGAGGATGGTGACTGATGGTGAGGATGGTGACTGATGGTGAGGATGGTGACTGATGGTGAGGATGGTGACTGATGGTGAGGATGGTGAGGATGGTGACTGATGGTGAGGATGGTGACTGATGGTGAGGATGGTGAGGATGGTGACTGATGTTGAGGATGGTGAGAATGGTGAGGATGGTGAGGATGGTGAGAATGGTGAGGATGGTGAGGGTGGTGACTGATGGTGAGGATGGTGAGGATGGTGAGGATGGTGACTGATGGTGAGGATGGTGAGGGACCTACAGGGTGCACAAAGAAGGCATCGCCCTTTGAGTCGTGGACCCGAGAGACGTGCCTGCTGCTGTATTTGACGTTTCAAACGGTCTGTGGATGTCCACGTCCATTCATTGTTTATCTAGAAGTGTTCTTACCTTGTTTGCTACATTCCCAATTTAAACCGAACGTTGACTCGAGGCGTGTGTCGGAGTTTCGCCTGCGGGGAGTTCGAGTGTCGTGGTTCGAGTTGGGCTGCGCTACGAACCCGGCGACCCGGGTTCGATTGCAGCTCGCGGCCAACACCAGTCACGATTATCTGCACTGGTCCCGGGCCTCCCCTCGGTCGACTCAGCCTCAAATGAGTGCTTTGTGGGATGTGTAAACATCGCCACTGGGGAGACAAAGGCGGTCGAGCGCAGTGCTGGCAACTCGCCCCTCGTGTACCGTGTCGATCTTTATCATCGATGCTCGCTGACAGCGCTTGCCCCAACAGTCTGTAGGTGTGTTGGGCCTTCTGTGAGCGCCAGCTGTGGCCAGACTCGGGAGCTCCGTCGGCGTCCCGAGCCCCGAGTCCTGGCGGGGTCGAGGGCCCCGAGTCGCCACGTGCCCGTGAGTGATCCTGTGCTCAACGCGACCCGCACGAATGTGCGTCGTCTGTTTGCGGTGATGATCATTACCACGGGATCTCGCGTGCGGTTTGCATTCGGCATGGCCGTGTGTTATCACAGGGGTCAATCAAGGGTCAAAGATAGCAGCAAGGGTGCCCTATCGCAGCGAGTCGTGAACGCTGCGGCTCCACACCGCGACTCGAGCAGAGGGCGAGCGGCATGGAAGGAAGAGTTTTGTTGGTCTCCTGTTAGCAGCGTAAAGACAGCAGCCACAACCACTGACTTGGGGGGGGGGGGGGGGTTCGTTTTGCGTGGAGCCTGAGTTCTCCCCGCTCGGCGCATCATCTGCAGGGAGCGCGCGAGAGAAGGAGAGAGGGGGGGGGCTCTGTACTGGCAGGCCGAGGAGCGGCTGCAGAGAATGCCGAGTCGGTGTGGCATTTACTCAACATTCGCTGTGTAAATGGCTCAGCACAAAAGTGAAACATAATTAAAATCACACTTTTTTACCCCCCAGAAGAGAGCGGCGAGTAAAGCGGCATGCCCAGCGAGTGACGAAATTCTGCATCGAGAGAAGTGCACGTGGCCAGGGCGGTGGTGGCGGCGGTGGCCGTGGCAGACAGAGGCGCGCCGTGCAGTCGCTCTGCTCCCACGAGCCAACGGGTCTCGTTGGGTGTCTGCTACATTTTCAGTTTCCTGTATGAGGTGTCGCCCTGTGAGCCATGTGGCTCTTGACTCGGGTGCAACCGCAACAAACAAACACATGAACAAAGAACATCTTAAAGTGACTACGCGCAACATAAAAATCCAGGAAAAAACAGCAAAAGTCTTCCAGAAAAAAGCACCGTATATCAACGCTGTGTGCAGAAATCCCAGTTGGATGCAAGTCAAACAATAACAACCATAAGACAATTTAGATAAAAGTGATCAGGCTAACTGTGTACTTCAACAAACAAACATGGCTAAACCATACGTTTTCGGAAATCACCAAAATAAAGCTATAAAAACAATGTCACATTCGGGATAAGATCCGCAAAGTCCACTCTCCACTTCGTCACGGACAAGGGGAGTAGTCGGCCCAGCAGCCACGGGGCTCCTGGCTCCGGGTTCCACGGCTCGGCCCTCGGCGTGAGGGTGAAGGTCGTCGTCGTCGCTGTTGATCGAGGGACACGTTCGATTAAACAAAAAGACGCCACATGGTAATGTCTGTCCCTGCAACAACAGCTGTGTTAGAACGTTTGCTATTTTATGATGACTGTCTTTATTTCCTTCGGGAATGTAGCATTGCATTTTGATATTTGCATTGCACTATAATGTAAATGGTTGGTTAAAAAAAACACTTAAACATCGAAAGAATACCGATGTTTTCGCGTCAAAAAATATCAGGAGGTCGATTGAATCCACGTTTTTTTCCTTTGATCTCTCATCCCAAGTCCACTTCCAAATCGAGTTTGTGGTGAGTGCGTCCCCACTGCGCCACCCGCAGCGGCTGTGCGCCTGCGTGGGTGTCGCCGCAGTGCATCATCCCGCAGCACGAGCCCCGAGTCTGAGTCTGCTCGCGCCCCGCGTGGTGCCGAGGCGGCGGCAGGGATCATCGCTCGCTTCTCACACGGCCAACCAACGTTGGTGGCAGCAGTGCAGCCTGCATCTGTATTTATACTGGAGGAATCCGATGAGCTGTAAAGCTCCTTCTTCACAGATGTCAAGTTGTAGTTTTATTCAGCTGAGAGGGGAGCCTGCGGCACTTCAGTCCAGTGGGAACTCGACATGAGCACGACTCTTGGGGAGCCGGGCGTGCGTACAGGCCACGTGCGCTTGCGTCACAAGTTGCCATTTGCCTCCCAAGGCAATTGAAGGATGTGTTGCGTTTATCAGAGTTGTGCTTATATTAGGTTGGCTCACATCCAGCCTCCACGAATTCATTTGGTTGTTATGGAGGCATGCAGCGTGCATCGATTCTTCGACTAAATTAAATTATTATGCCCATGATACGTGCATCGAACCGTGGCCGCCAGGGAATGGGACGCCGACCGACAGTACGGACGTCACGGAGGAGACGGAACCGTGGAATTGGCGCGCGTGCAGTGCTGGGTGCACGATTGCATCCCCAGATCGTGAGAGGTGGCAGAGACGACTTTGGGTGGGTGGGGGGGGTTATCCAGCAGTGTATCGATCAGGGTTGAGGATGGCATGCTTAGAATGAAGAGAATCGTCCAAACGAGACGGCGAAGACGGAACATCATGGCGAGAGCTCGCCGGGGCCACGGGGGGGGTGGGGGGGTCAGCGTCGTGGTGCAACACTCCCCTGGGCCGTGCCTTCACTCGCCTCTTTCATTGGCTGAGCTTAGGTGAGTAATTGATTTAATTGGCTGAGTTTTGTGTTAGTGATTGATTGATTTAATTGGCTGAGCCTGCCTTAATAATTTTATTGATTTATTTGTTATAAGTGATCGTTTGATTGGCGTAATTTTACTGAGATTTATTTTATAATTTAATTGATTTAATTGATCGTGCTCCGTGTGAATGATTGATTTAATTGGCTAATTGCTATCATACGTTTATTGATTGATTTAATTATCTTCGCTGGTTGAGTGGTCTATCTAACTGTCGATATGTCTATCTCTTTATTTTGTACTTTGTCGGAAGTGAAGAGTGATTCGCTTCATGGAGGGGACTGGTCCCTGCCATGGGAATGTGCCGTGTCCACATCTGGTGGAGTGGAGAGACGCCCCGGCGCCAATTTTATATTTTCACTTTCACCGACGAAATATAAATTACCCAAAATCCAATAACGGTGCTTTAAAACGTTTGGATATATCAATGAAATGTCTCAGGAATATCCTAATTGATATATTTAGATTACACATACGCAGTGCCGCATTATCCTAGTAGCAAAAGTAGCTACACATGCTACGGGTCTCGAACTTTTAAGGGCCCCGCGCTAAATGCTTTCAAGCTTTCAATTCCGGTTTAGTGATTCTGCACTTGCTCTATTACTATAGTACTATACCGCGTTCAACCTTTATGAACGACTGGGTGTATAGCAAATGAAAAAATACAATAACTTTACTATGCAAGTAAAAAAATTGTGTTTTAATATTTGTGTTTGTATTTATTTAGGGTCCCTTTATAACATATGCTACAGGCCCCGCACTAGCTTAATCTGGAAGCTATGCATTGACATTTGCCTCTGCGAGCTATCTTGGCTATGGGTTGATCGTCCCCGTTCTCGTCACTTTAACCCGAGTTGAGGAAATGTCCTCTGCGACTGCCAGCGTGTTTGTGTAATGGGTTGCACATTCACACTGCGGATTCATGAGAACATACAGCAGCACCGTCACAAGTGCTGTTAACACGCCGAGAGCAAAGGACATTGTGTGGATCGCAATGCTGCTATGTTTACGGAGTGATTTGATTTGTTTTACTTTGTTGAACAAAATAGCAAAAGGTCAGTCACCATTTAGAGAAACTGCCGCGCGGTGTAATGGTTGACACACTAAGTCCACACATCTTGTAATGTGTGGTGGCTGGTCAGTATCGCACAAGGATATCATCACCAAGACGCTGTGTTTCTCAGATGAGTATGGTCTGCCAGTAGGCGGCGATGTGGCGGTTTTGTTTTAACAAAATACTTAACGTTGCGAGTATGACAAATGCGAACCGTGACGCCGGCACTCATTGGCCTCCACTCGTTTTAGGATAACGCCACAGAATCTTTAGCGTCCACTGAGGGTGAGATGGCGCATCTTGTCTGGTTAACGCACTATTAACTAGGGCGCCTGCTGGGCTTGAACCACCAATCTTTGCAACAAGAGACAAGCGCTCAGCGACGTCACCGCACAATGTGTTGTATCCCCTGATGTCGTCTCCCCTTACTCGCTGTTCTGAACTGATAACCTCAGAACCCCTCTTGCCACTGACCATCAGCCACAGAGAGTTTGTTCCTGGCGTGGTCTTTCCCTTATTGCTGACCTATCCAAATGTTGACCTCCGTTCCACACGTGAACCACCGGTACTGATGCCCCCTCTCTCTCTCTCTCTCACACACTAACAACAACAACAAGATGATGATGATGTCGGCATCCTCTGCCCATTTTGCATCTCGCCGTGGCACCCCGATCGGGGTTGGAACTGAGTCCAGCGGGAGGCGTCGCGCCACGGAGAGGAACCGCCACGGCACCGCGGTTCATCCGCCGCGCTCACCAATCAGCCTGCGTGTGATTAAACGTCCAACATTGCACAAATGCAAATCTTCAAAGTACTAATTTACATCGCTTTGCGTGAACGTTTTTGCTCGCGATACGCACAAGGCAATCCGTTTGAACCCAACCCGATGAAAGCAACTTGGTCCACGCCCGCTGGAGTCCAACGCCCTTTACTCCACCACTACTACTACTACCACCACCACAACTACTACTATTATTATTACTATTCACACAGCCGTCGTTCTGGGACGGTGGCGACTTCAGACGCTTTGAGACGTCCTCGCGGGCGCTGCGACGCGACGGGGCCGTGCTGCTGGCCCGTGTGCTCCCACGCCCTGCGGGAAGTGTCGCCTCGCCACCAGCCGTGGGCACGGCCACCCCCCAGCCCACGGGCTCAGCCGTTCCCTCGAGATGTGAAGCTGCCGGTCCCCGCGTGCTGCGCGGTTCACTCCCCGGTGCTCTTACGTCGTCAGCGACTCCACCAAATCGTCGGTTCGATTTCTCGACTAATTGGACAACGCGAAGACGGTTGTGGTTTAAACACGCCTCTGTTACAATGTGTGCCGCTGGACGGGAGGTGGCGGTCGGAACTTGGTGGCGTCACCAGCATCACAGGCCGCGTCACGCCGCGCTGACGAGTTTGGGGGTTTCCAGCCTTCTGTCGTTGTTCATTGGGCGCGAGTAGTCGAGAACACGGGGAGTGCAGTACAATGTTGTTGTCGCGTCATCGACGACGACTCGGCCCGTCTTAAGGTTACGTGTAGGATGTTAGTATCCGTCAAGTGATGTAGCAGTTGTATGCATTGTATCGAGTTGTATGCATTGTATCTTGGTAGGTTGTGCGGTGTCTGTAAGCGCGACATCTAATTCCGTAGTGGAGGGGGGAGAGGGACTCCTCCTCTGTGAGACGATGTTGAGGAAGCCTGTTTTTTGCAGCGCAAATGAACTGTGATGTGATTTAAATTCACGCAGCAAATTATTTCTATTCCTTGGATTGCATCAGTTCCGAGGGGTTGCCGCAGCAACGCCCTTGAACGGTGTCGCTGCAACTTTGGGCCCGAGTCTCGATTTGACCGCACGATTCCAAAAACACCAGAACCCGTCCTGTCCGATTTACCCGAGGCTTTCTCGTGTACACGGGAGATGGGATATCACCATTAAAGCAACATCGTTTTAATGAAATGCAAGTCTGGTTGCACTCTTGTTCTAAAATGCATGGCAACATGAAGGAACGTGATGCGCAGGTGGGCGTGCTGATTCCGCGTGGCCCGAGGCCCTGAGGACCTCGTGCGCATCCACTCGGTCACGAGGCAGCAGCGAGACGCCGCAGCACGAATACCCCCCCTCCCAGCCGTGCAGCCATCAGAGGAAACACCCCCTGTGTTACTGCCGCCTCCATCAGCGCCGCCGCTGCTGCTGCTCTAGAACTCGCATGCAGCTACTGCAGGGCAGTTGCAATGCACCACCGGCATCGTGAAGAGGGAATTAGACTGTTGTTGAACAAAATGACGAGACCGCAAAGCGCGACAATTCACGGGACGGCGAGGGAGCGGACTCGAGTTGCGTCGCAGCCTCGGTAGCTGCTGCAGCCCGCGGTGTGTGAATAGGGGAGCGGTGGCGCAGTGGTGAGCACACCGCGGCTACGAAGCACCCGACCAGTGTTCCATTCCCGCTCACGGCCAACACCGATGACGATTGTCTGAATTGATCCTGGGCCTCCCCTAGGTCGACTCAGCATCAAACGAGTACCCGGTGCGATGTGTAAACGGCCGGGCGTGGTGCTGGCCACCAAAGCCCTCGTGTGCCGTGCCGGCCTCCAAAGGTGCTCGCTAACAGCCCTAAAAAGTCTGTTCAGGCCGTACGGGAGGGGGGGGTTTGTGATGTGTGGGGAGGCTGCCCCCCCCCCCCTGAGCCCTCGCCCCAGCTTGGGCCGCTGCCACGATGCCAGGAGAAGCGGGGGTCCGACCACGGGGCACGGGTCACCGACTCGAATCTCAACCTCTTCCCTCTGCCGGGCTTTCAAAGCGCTCCTCCCGCTGCGCGCCTCGTTCAGAGTCATGCCACTTGGAAGGTTCTGCTGTCTGCTGTCTGTCTCCTGTCTGCTGTCTGTTTGCTGTCCGCTGTCTACAGCCTCGCCTCTCGCCGGGGTGGCGGGGGGGGTCCTTAATTCATGGCAGCCCGAGGGGGCGGGGGGTTGATATGAACCGCGTGAAGATTTAAACTGTCTCTGCATGCTCCGTATCGAAGCGTTTGGAGGGCGATGAGGCGGGCCGCACTGCAGCAGTCTTCATAGGAGACCACAAGCACGAGCCATTACATTAGCAACGTCAAAGCGTGACATTTAGAAATTGGGCTAAACGACACATCCAGCCTTGCAGCGGGGGCAAGAAAATGAAAATACGATGTCGCGATCTGGATGTTGCGGCTTTGGGGTTGTGGCACAGCAGGGAGATGGCGGGAGGCGAGGGGGCTGCCTGGTGCCCAGACGGAGGAGGAGGAGGAGCGCGCAACTCGGGGGCCCCGCGGCTTCGTGGACATTGCAGATCCGCAACAAGCGGAGACTCCGGCCTCAGATTCGATGGCCCCTCAGGGTTTGCATCCCCAGCACGAGGTCCCCGCGTTCTCTGCCGAGCCTCCTGCGGTGTCACGGCTCGCGCCCCGGGCTTGCCGTCGAAGAGGTCGCCGGGGCCGTTCGTTCTCCCGGCACGGCACCTCAAACAACGGGGGCGCGACTCTCGAACCCCTTCCACCTCCCCTAAGCCAGCACCGTCCACGCAGCGGTGACGTCGCTCGGCAGGTCGTACGTGGTGGGGTAAAGTATGGGTGTTCTCGTCTCTTCCGTCCGGACAGCGTGGAAGAGTAGGCCAAATATCTCATGGACGTAAGAAAATCGATGAAACACGGGCAGAGTACGACAAACGGCAGGGCACGCGTCCCTGTGTGTTCGCGAGTTGCATCTCATTTGTTTTGATAACGTCGTTCACAGCAATGAGGCGTCTTGGCTGGGATGGGTGCCAGCACGGTGGGTGCTAGCACGGTGCGTGCTGTGGAAACATTCTCGGAGAGGCGCCACGTGCGCATCTCGTTGCTCCCCCGCGATCAGCAGCAGCAGCAGCACGCGGTGCCCACGCGCGCGCTCGTCCTGCAGCAGGGGCAGCAGTCAGAGTTCAACGCGAATTGAAATGTTCTGCACACATTGCACGGCAGCCAAGCTTACACTGCGCGCAGAATGAGATGGGAGCCCGGGGAATTGGGATGGTGTCAGCCGGCACCTGATGGGTTCATGCGCCACTCACTCGAGAGCAAATGTGCGTGCGATGCTCGCGCCGGGAGCTGACTGCGGCGACGAGAGCGGCGCCGGGATCACCTCCCCCACCTCCTCCCGCTTGTGAGCTCCTCCACCTCCTCCTCCTCCTCGTGTGGAATTCCACCAGCAGCTGCCCATGTGCTCACATCCCTCGCCTCAAGCTGCTTGTTCTGTGGGAGCCCCTCCGTTCCCGAATGCGCGTGTCATGTGTGCTGGGAGAATCGAGTACCCCAGAACTCGAATTCACGTCTCATCCGTGAGGTTCACGTTCAATCGTCTCTATGTGAAGGACTAATTACGGAATTATGTTTTGGTGATCCGCGCAGCTAATGCACAAATACAGATACGTGTGTTTATACATCGTAGAATGTCATGTCACAACAAAGTGCTGCCGTTTGTCAAGCCACTGCTGGATGAAGGCCGCCCGCTGGTCACGTGGTCGCTGCTTGAGCAGACTTCACGGTGCTAGCCAGTGCTGCTGTCCAGGACTGCTCCGTGCATCTCTCCGCCGACGTTATCCGTGGCACAGCAGCGGGCTCACCACTGCCCCGCCGACTCTACACCGTGTGTGGATATTCCAGATGTCTATACCGAAGTAGCACAAAATAAATTGATATTTTACGAACATAGTAAAAACACCCAAAGTTACCGAGCTCGTGCCCGTTCACACCGCTTGAATCTGTTGCTCTTTAGAGTGTCGGGGCGAGTGCGTGCCGGTGGAGATGCGCGTGCATTTATTACGCGAGTGTAAACCTTGTCCCATTTTACGAGCGGGCAATTCAGAATAATTGCCGAGATGCATGGCTGGCCCGAGGCGCAAATGGCGAGACGGCTGTGGAGGAGGCTGCTGCTGCTAGAGAAGCATCGGCGGCGCGGTGATGAGCGCCTGGATCGAGAGGCCAGTCGGGACGCGCTGCGAGTTTCCCCGCATCGCCACCCTCCTCCTCCTCCAGAATCGCGCCCAGCAGCACAGACACCGAACAGACGCCTCGGCCACACGGAGGAGCGAGCCCCTCGTGACGGCATCGTCACACCGCGGCCTCGCGTTCTCAGCCTGCTGAACGCACACTCCGTGAATGGGATTGACCAAACATTCCAGTGCAGCAACCGCTTTAAACAGAGTCTTAAGCCGCGGCGAGGCTATCCTGGATAAGTAGAGGGAATTATTATCATCATCGTAACCCGATATTTCAGTCGAATTAGGACCCATATGTATTTTTTCGACGCATGTAATGTTTCAGCCGAATTCGAACCCAGAGCTAACACGGAACGAGAGAAAGTCCCTGCCTATAATTAATATCTCGCAGTTCACCAGCATTGGTACAAGCAAACCTGACTGATGACGAGACACTGAATGTCAAAACCGGTCTCGAGTTTGCTTGAACTGAGCCAATGCTGCTGATATTGTGCACTCCCAGAAGGCCGTGAGGCCGGATGTGTGGGTGTAAGAGATTATTTAAGACGATTATGTTTTGCATGTGGAGGGACAGATCTGTGTAGGGTACATTCTCTCTACACATTTGGATGAGCCAGTGTTCATGTATTGTCTACAGAGCTGATAAATAAACACAACCCCGTTTTTGTGATCACTTGGTGCTCATGGTCGTGCTGTGGTTTTGTGAGGTGCAAATGGGGGCTTTCTACAGGGCACTCTGCATGCATATATCATCATATATTATCGTGTTATCAGGATCGCCAATTATTAAATATTGCAGATTGGGGTTGAAGGTGGTGTTGTTTAAATGTTTGCAGTCTGTCTTGCGAATTGGCAGCGTCTCTTGCGAGAGCTGCGGCAACCAAACGGATTGTGTGCGCAGTGTTTGGAGTTTCCCCTTATCCCAGATATTGAGCAAAAATAAGGTCGATCTTTTTGTTACCACGACTCTTCTCTTTTTGTTACAACACAAATATGAGGAGAAATAATGCTTAAAATATTGTTGATAACATCTAATTCACACGTTCACATCAATTTAAGAAAGAAACACCACTTTGTGACGGCCTGGTGCACACCTATGCAGCGTCGGTGTGAATTTGTGAACCTGTTTTTGCATTTCCCAGTAGAAGGCTGAGAATCACGTGAACTGTAATTACAATTGTATTCGTGCAATATATTAACGTGCCATCATTGGGCCCGTTTGTAACAGTGTGCACTGTGTGAATGTGACATTGCACGAATGAATGCGCCTAGTTTTTATCTCTAGGAAAGGCAATTTAAAATCATTCCTGTTCATATATATAATTTGAATGGTTACATTTAATAAGTTTTATTCATTTTGTTTGCACATAAAACCAAAAAACCCAGTTGCAATACACAAAAAACGCCGCTAATTTGTCTTTGGCCTGGGCATTATGGGTAAAACATACACAAGTCGACCTCCGTTGTGTTTACGAGCACACACCGCCATTGCCAAGCAGCACTTACATCAATCAGCCTACTCTGCACCGGTTCCGGCCTTCTGGGTCGCATCAGCAAAGTCAGGCTTGTAAAACAAATACTGCTGGATGGGCTCAAGTTATTGCCAAGAACACTCCATTCAGACGAACGCTGGGCAAGTGCACACACAAGGTTGAGGCTGCGCAAGTTTGCCTGCATAAGGATTCCACGTTTTCCACCGCAGACCAAACCCAGACATACTTCTCAGTCAGCGTAGGCCTATCAACAATGTGCAGTTTTCTGTCATAAGTTCAGCACAAAAGCGTTACCAGATCTCAGTACAACGCCAGCGAGAGGAATATGAACTTGCCACCGAAGCAAAGAAACGCCAGCTCAGTCACTGCTACGCACACCAGGCGGCTTGACTTTACGCACCACCAGCCATGCATGCTGATAGTCCTTGCTGACTCTGGTGTGTGTCTCCAAGTGACCCCTGCTCAGTTTGGCCATTAGTCATTGTAATAGCGAGTCCCCTAAGAGCAACACACCTCTAAAGTTCTGTTCACATTGGATCATCTCCACGAGTTATTGTGGCCGGTCCTCCCTATGTCACAGGACGACGGACGGCCCTGACGCTGCTGACGCACGAACGCTTCCCCCTGAGCTTGGAGAGCGAGAGGCAAAACGAAAGTCCACGGGGTCCTCGACAAGCGAGACGGGCAGATCGTGCGGCACCAGCAGCTTCGCGTAGCGGGCCCAATGCCAGGAGGAGATTGACGTGGCATTGAAGCCACTTCTCAGCCGACACAAACATCAGTCAACCCGACGTGAGCAACAGCCTTCGAGAGTCGACGAAGGGAGGCGATTTGAGGCAGCGGCCGGAGCCACCGCCGCGAGACGTGGGGCCCCGTGGGGCACCCTCGAGGGCGCGGGTGCAAATCTCACGCCCGGCAAGTGGCGGGGACACCGCCGCGGGTGTCGGCGCGGCCCCGGCCGCACCCGGCGGCAAGGTGCCGGCCAGCTCGCCAGCGGGGTCACCAGCGGGGTCATCAGCGGGGTCGCCAGCGGGCTCGCCAGCGGGGTCACCAGCGGGGTCGCCAGCGGGCTCGCCAGCGGTGCCCGCGGCGCGGCCCTCCGCTGGGTGGAGTCCCCGCGGCGTGTCCCGGGGGAGCGCCACCAGGGGGGGGGGGGGGGCACGAGGTCCTCTCCCTCGTCACGACGACAACCAACTTGCCTCCACCGTGCCGGGACGGACTTGCAAGGCGCTTAACCCTTCTTGCCGTGAGATTCGCAGCCTCCTGCACTGCGCACGATGCACGCGACTTCGAGCGCCCGACGATTACTTTCGCGTTGTCTTCACAAAGGTCAGCAACTCCTCCGAGTCCTACTCCTGCGAAGGCTGTAAATTGTGCTAAAGCCCCACGCGGGTTCGGCAGCGTACGCGTCGTGAGCGCTCTCCCCAGCTGGAGCCAGTGCCACATATGTAGTAGCTATGGGCCCCGCACTTTCAAGGGCCCGCGCTAAATGCTTTCAAGCTATCAATTCCGTTCTAGATTTGAAGCTTTCGTGACTGCAAGGATTCATACTCTTAGGTTTTTTCGGTAAAGGCACGTAGGAAAAAAAAACACGTACAAATTGAAATAATAATAGAAATAAAATAATAAATCACGACGTTTCGGAGGCAACACAAGTCTCGGTCATCAGGTGGGACCGTCACAGCTGAATTTATTGTATTAATCAATTCCGGTTCAGTAATTCTGCACTTGCTCTATTACTGTAGTACTATACTGCCTTCAACTTTTATGAACGACTGGGTCTTTAAGGTTAGCGATTTGTCGTATTATCTGGCTGTATAGAAAATGATAAAATACAATTACTTCATTGTGCAAGTAAAAAAATTGTGTATTCATATTTATGTTTTTTTTTTATTTAGGGCCCCTTTATAACAGAATATGCTACAGGCCCCGCACTAGCTTAGTCCGGTACTGTCTGTAGCCCTTGAATCCGCCTGCAGCCTTTGACATCGACGTAGAGGCGCATCACCCCGAGGTCACGCAGCCAAAGAGGAACACCCAGCATGCAGGGATCTCACACAGAAACGGAGGTACATTTGCTATTTTAGAAACACATCGCCTTCTCATTACTACAGAAGAGGCTGGGTGGCTTGATGACTACCATGACTAAGATGAGTGCGCATTTGAGGAGCATTCTCTATCTCCTATTTATTTTCCGACCAAAATATCACATCGAGGGTCCTTGCCTCGACTCGTCTGGCAGTTGGCCAGCATTGGTTATGTTGTATGTGGAGCGACAGGTGTGTGGAGAAGGCGCGTGGTGTTTGTGTGCGCGTTGTGTGTGTGTTGTGTGTGTTGTGTGTGTTGTGTGCGTGTTGTGTGTGTTGTGTGCGTGTTGTGTGTGTGTATTGTGTGTGTGTTGTGTGTGTTGTGTGCGTGTTGTGTACGTGTTGTGTGTGTGTTGTCTACGTGTTGTGTGTTGTGTGCGTGTTGTGTGTGTTGTGTGTGTGTTGTCTACGTGTTGTGTGTGTGTTGTGTGCGTGTTGTGTGGTGTGTGTCTTGTGTGTGTTGTGTGCGTGTTGTGTGTGTGTTGTGTGCGTGTTGTGTGTTGTGTGCGTGTTGTGTGCGTGTTGTGTGCCCTCCATCACCGCCCTGGCCAGGAGGGGCACTGGTGGGACCGCGAGGCTCGTGGCCACTTGCGATGTATTCACTGGAACTGGCCACCATGAGTCACGTGTGGACCCTGCTGCTGCTGCTGCCGTCACCGCCGTGACCTCGCGGTTCGCACGCTGGAGTCGCGACCCGGAGGTCGCCGGTTCGACCTCCCGGCGCGGCGGCTGACACGGTGGGCAAGCTGCTTCAACGCCTGCCCATGCCTCTGTCGACACAACAGTTTAGACGAGGGGGGGGGGGCATCATCACAGTTCGTCGATCGGCAGGCCGCCTGTGGCGGGGTACAATGTGGGAACTTCCATGGGCATGGACGAGTCAGACAAACCCCTCTGGAGCCGCTCTCTCTCGGACACCCTCTCGCAGAGTCTCTCTTCGCCAGCAGCGGCGTGGGCGAGACATTGCAGGGCCGCGCCTGCACCGTACCTCTTGCCATTTGCGATGCGAGCACTTGCAGCGTTATAACAGAATGCGATTTGATCCGCGAAGCTGGTCCGCTTTGATACCTAGGCGCTTGGAAAACAATTAGTGGGCAACGGAGCATTTCACTCGCATGGGCGCGGTAATCAGGTGCGATGTATAAACAATAAATAAATAAAACAAGGATCGCCAGCCAGTCGTCACAGTGCGTATTGGAAGTGAAATACTTTTTAGCAACGAAGCAAAAACATTTCACGCGCATCGCGTCGTCAGCAAGCTGTGATCGAGTGCCCTAAAAATCGGCCACTTGGCAAGCATCGCGCCACCACGAAGCAAACACCAGCCACGGGTCGGCGAGTCAAGGACGCAAAGTGGAAACACTGTGCATGCGAGATTGTGTCATATAAGCGACGACCACAAGCTGAGATGAAAAGATTGCTACGTGAACCTCGTGCGCTCTGGAGTGATATAAAACCATCACTGGGTTCAAGCGAAAATTATCATTGTCCTCAAGCAGAGAGCAAAATAGAAAATTAATCTCCCAATCTTTTCCTGCACAAAATTGGCACCCCATTGACTAATCACGTGTCACAGCAAGCAATGACATGAATGGAGAGATCTATCCACGTGTACGGTGCCTTATTTGAATAAAATACTTCGGCGTTATATGACCTCGTATTCCTCTCCTGATAAAGAAAATATCTGCTTAAAACATCTTTGTAAAATTATCTTAAACTAATAAAGACAGCAGGACACTGACCTGCATAATATGAATTTGGCCGCTCATAACGTTGGTTATGTATATTTTTTTAAACTAAACTCAGAAAACCAAACAATCACCAGACACCTTGCTCCCTTCATTTGCTGCGACGCGAGATAAACGGTTCGCGTGCACGTGCCGCGATGTGACTGGGGGACATTCATCACTTCGCGAGGGCAACAGATGCACTCGCGAAACGGCGGCTGTTACATTCAGCGGACGCGGAGTTAAAAGGGTAATGCCCTAAATGTACAAATGCGTACAGTGCACCACAGCTCCTGCCGGGGATGTGAGTAATTCTTTTCAATGAACAGAAGTTGAAAATTTTCTCCAATTTCTCCATAGCTGCTCATTATTACGGCCTCGCTCCCACGTTTCCCATTCAGAGTGCAGACAGAGCAGCTGTAAGAGTGACAGATCGCTCCGTCATCCCACCCCACAGTTATCGTTTTAACGTTGGGCCCGTTAGGACCGTTAGGTAGCGCACATAGAATAAAACTATTCCAAGAATGACTTTTCTGAAAAATTGGACACATTAAAAATATATAAAGATTCCCCCATTATTAAAAAAAATCCCATTACGCCTTTCCGCTGGCCCTGTATGGCACACTGAGCGTAATAGTCGCGTGCGACGCACACGACGCACGCAGCTATCGCTCCCTCGCGTCTGGTGGCAGACGCAGACGCTTTGTTATTTCCACCAAAACAATGCAACTTCGCTGTAACCCCACGCACAGCGCCACTCATCATTTCCCAAAAGCCTTTCCCTCCATTGCCCCGAGCACTCGCCAAGAGCGCGCCACCCGTGGCACTGCAGTGGGGGCCGTGCCGCCAGGCGTTCGCTTCGCCTGGCCGGGCGGCGTGGACGTGAGCGCGAGATCGAGTGGCCGAGCCAATTTGTGAGCAGAAGCATAACACTCCGTACGGTGTTGATATTGGTGCCCTCCAGCTAACCAGTCTGCCGCGTTATTATCGGGCACTTTGCATTCGCCACGGCCATTCCGACTGAAATCAGGACGCGCATTAAAGCAGCCACCCACGGTCGTGCGTATGCCCTCTTCATCTCCGGCGAGTGCTCCTGACCAAGCCTCTTGGATTGCATGGGGGGGGAACGGGGCTTGATGAACTGATGTCTCCCCTGCTGCCCCTAGTTCGTAGCTACGGCATCTGGGCCCCTTCCAGCGCACGGGGCCCGGCGCAGTTGCACCGCCTGCACGCTCCACGGTATCTACCCGGCCGCCCAACGTGGCGGCAAGCGCGCCACGAGACGCGATGTACACTCGGGCCTCCAGCGGCCGGCGTGCTGCCTGTTGACAGCATTTCTCCCCATTAGCCGACAAATGGAGGCCACCGGCAAGGGACTTTCTCTGACAGCGAGGGCCCCCGGAGGCCGCCGGCTGTCCGGGCTGTCCCGGCGCAGTGACGATGAAAACCCCCTCGCCTCGCAGCCGCTGGCAGCAGCAGCAGCAGCAGCCACAACAACAACAACCCTGCAGCGCCGCTGTAGCCACGCGAAATGTAAAATTGTTTTTCTTTAAATGCTCTAAACTTTTACTCCTGACAGAAGATGTTGTTTGTCAATGTTCTTCTGCATTGATGTGAGTATATATAAGAAATGAAGCAGTGCAATATATATATGTGAATGGAATGTATATATGTGATAGCGGCAGCAAAGTAACACGATAATTAGCGAATGCATCTGACTTTGAATATAACTTATATCCCATTGTTGAGACGTTAGGAGCCTAAAGTAGTCGCGTTCAGTGTGGACTATAGACGCGTTGATGGCATCGCGCCGTTAAACGCGTCTGTAATTTGCACTCTTCGCATTTACCTCTTCTCCCTGAGAGTCCATCGCACCGCGTGCGTGCTGTCTGCCCGCTGCCCTGGCGGACTCACCGGCGGCCCGTCTCCTACAGACGGGCAGCACCGCGCGGCTGCCACCTCGAGACAGCAGCTGCTGCTGTCTCCAGCCAGGTGGGTCTGGCACCAACCGGCACTGACCAGTGAGGTGAAGTATGGTCACCTACCCCCCCCCCCGCCCATGACCGACATTGCGTGGGGAGGCCTTGATCCTCTGGTGGATGTGTAACGGGTGTAAGTTATTATAATATTTATGTTAATGAGGTGTGAAGCCAGCCAGCGTGGTGCTCAAGCAGGCAGAATGTAATCTGCGAAGAGGAGAGCTCTGGGTATATTTCCTCTCATTGTAAGGGACGTTTGCAAATTGATTAGAGCTTCAATGATGCCGTGTCCCGTTCTACTGATTGAATGTTTCCGTCACGTGATGTTTGCCAAGCATCTCAAGCACACAACCACTACACAACCACTGCACACACAACCACCACTGCGTCTGACCCGATCGAGCAGCCTCAGATGTGCACAGCAGCAGCAAAGTGTGTTTATGTGCGTGCAAAAATGTGCGATTCTTTGTTGCGCTCCAGACTAAATTTCACTGACAAATACCGTGCTTACACTGTGAATTGACTTCCACTGCATGAACGTGTCGTGCTACGTTGGCTGTGGGGAACTCCAAAGGATCGGTGCCACAAACCTCCTGGTGCCCCCCCCCCCACCAGCAGCAGCACCAGCAGCAGCAGCAGCAACACCAGCAGCAGCAGCAGCACCAGCAGCAGCAGCAGCACCAGCAAGCCTCGAGCCTCTGAGCCCGAGAGGGCGCGGCACGGCGCAGTCCCCGCGAACCAAGCAAACTCTCAGCGCCACTGAGCACCGGAGGAAGACGACGATGAATAATTTAGGGGCTAAGACTGGAACAAGTGGGGGGGGGGGGGGGGGGGTCAATCCACGCCCGGGCGCCCTACGGGTCGGCACTTGGAGCCGAGCTGTACGACTTGGCGAGACCTCTGCTCGCTAAACCATCACGGCTATGGGATCTCATATCACGTGATGGGAGCAGGGCTATGGGATCCCATATCACGTGCGATGGGATCAGGGCTATGGGATCCCATATCACGTGCGATGGGATCAGGGCTATGGGATCTCGTATCACGTGTGATGGGAGCAGGGCTATGGGATCCCATATCACGTGATGGGATCAGGGCTATGGGATCCCATATCACGTGTGATGGAATCAGGGCTATGGGATCCCATATCACGTGTGATGGGATCAGGGCTATGGGATCCCATATCACGTGATGGGATCAGGGCTATGGGATCCCATATCACGTGCGATGGGATCAGGGCTATGGGGTCTCATATCACGTGATGGGATCAGGGCTATGGGATCCCATATCATGTGTGATGGGATCAGGGCTATGGGAACTCATATCACGTGTTATGGGATCAGGGCTATGGGATCTGATATCGCGTGTGATGGGGCTCAGGCACCACCCCCCCCCACTCCCAAGGCAACTCTCTCTGTGCCGCCACTGCCGCCAGCGCAGTGGCTTAAAGCGGGGCCGGCACCCAGCGGGACACAGGCGGGGGCGGTGGGCTGTGGATGGATGTGGACACCCGAGGAACACGCTCCACGCAGCGTCTCAGACACGTGCAATGTTGCAGTGGGGTGCATTCTCGTGACGGTGATGATGGAGGTGGAGTGATGATGGCGGTGGGTTATGCGGCCCGCTTAGCCCGGCCACGAGTGGAGGAGGGGCGCGGGGTACGATGCTCCACCGGTGAGGCGGTCCCCGCAGCTGCGTTGAGATTACCACCCTCCACGTGGACGAGGGGCCCCTTCCTTCACATGCGGGTTTCACCCCTGACAAGATCACGCGCAATGCGCCCGATCTCGTCACATCTCAGCAGCTAAGCAGAGCTGAGCTGATGCGATTCGAGATTCCGATCGGTGCAGTGGGTGACCCTGTTAAACGGCTGTGGCGGCAGATAGCAGAGGACGTCGCGCAACAGCAAGAGGCGAGGAGTCGGGAACTGCTCCCCCATGGACCACGTGGGGGCGCATTGCCTCGACCTCCCGCTGGCCACTTGGGCATTGGAGACGTTTGCCACAACGTACATCTCTGCTCTTGATTCGAGGGCTTAAAAGCTGTACAGTTGTGAGAAGGAGATCTAAGCCTTACATTTAAAGGCAAGGGTTGGTGGGTCACGCAGATGATTTTGTTCGGGCCCAAAACCCGCTGGGCCAGGAGGTGACGTTTAAGTGTCGTGGTATTTATGGGGTTTCTCCCCGGGCTCTCCCGATTCTTGCTACAAAAGCGAAGCGCCCATTCAGACTGAGATGGACAAACATCCCAATGGAGGCCGCTGCTGAAAAACAGATGCGAGATTGTAGTGGCGCCTTTTCTGGATAAATGATTGACATCGTTATTGCACGAGGCTGGGTTTATGGGTCACTTACTTTTCTACGCTACGTGACATCATATAATTGTAAAAATGTACATCGTAGAAATGTGTATTTTTGCTGAAGTGTCGAGGCGAGCTCTTTATTTATTTATTTGTTAACAAAAATAATTAGACTGGTATTGTAAACCTTGACATCCTGCTCCGTGAAACGTGTTGCATTGTTAAAAATATTAATGATATAAGGAGCACGTTTCATCCATTATTCGGATTATTCACAGATTCATTTTAACCCATTGATAATTAAATTAATGAATCATCCAGCCAAGAATAATTGGAGTTTGGCTACAATGAGATTAATTCAGTTTGCGGGTGTATTTCTAGCACAGCGTGTCCCATATCTGTGTCCCCATTCTTACATTGCGAGACGCACCGCAGTCAGTGAACGGGTCCGCGTGTGGTGGGGTGAAGTGTGGCCACACCGCCACCGCTACGGAGGAGCCCGTGCCTGCATCGGAGAGTCGGCCACAGTTCCCCCTGGAGGGGCTCGCAAGTGCGGCCTCTAGTGGCGGCACTTGCTCAGAGCAGAGCGTGAGGGCAGAGAGAGAGAGAGAGATGGAGCGAACGACGGCGTCGCGGTGCCTCGGTGGACACTTCTATCTCCACCCACAACTCTGCCGATCTTTCTGTCCTCACTCGGCGCAATACGTGAGACTGTGGCACCGTTGCCCGTGTCAAGGCAGCGGCGTGAATGATCAGCGCGCCCTCCCCCCCCCACGCACGCGCCCGCCACCGTCGCCCTGGGCGCCAGCGCGGCTCAGCCCGGCCTCGATGCGTTCCTTGTGCCGTTTGTGTGCCGCTTGCTGCGGTGCGCTCGCGTCCCAGCATCGACCCTGCACGCGAGGCCGCTGGCAGGGCAGGGACACTGCGTTCGGTTCAATTAAAAATCATCCCACTCCTGTCTCGGGCACGGCCAGGGTTGACTGGGTTGTTGAGGATAACTGTGAAGAATAATCCTCAACCATCTTTGAATACAAAGAGCAGATGGACGCTGCCGTGATGTCAATCAGAATCAGGATCTTTATTTATCCTGGAGGAATCCGATGAGCTATGAAGCTCTTTTTTTACAAATGTCTAGTGAACAGTTTGTACAATGGACTCGCAAATCCAGAGGTCACCGGTGTCGCCTCCCGGCACAGTAGTTGAACCAGCGGTGTGGATGGGTGCGCCACGGTCAATCGAGTATCTCGATACCACATTAATTCTGTTATCAGACATATTGCAGATCAGTGATCATGGATAGCATCTTCATTGCAGGTCACCCTAACCTGTAATATTTGCAACAGCCACTCTCCCATATCATCATGGATACAATTATCCAATGTGTTGCAGTAGAGATGTATAATCCCGCAGGTGGAAACTGCACGAGAGACTTCTCCATCGACGCACGGTCGTGGTGTCTGCGGGGATGCCCCGAGTCAAGCTCCCGGTGCGTGTTTGGGGCCGTTTTGCAAGACCGCAGGCGTCGCGTTATTTATAATACGGCCCACACCTCGGCGCGGACTGCCACGTTATTGTTTTCACTTCATCAATATGGAACACTCGTGCCTGCGCGGCATTCCGTGAACATTCGCAACGGAATGCAATTGTGTCCTTCGGACAGAGTCGATATTTAACAACAACAAGAACAACAAATAGATGTCTCTGTGTGTGTGTGTAAGTGGGGGCTCAGAACGGCGTGGTTTAGCAGTCATCAACCTCGCAGAGCGGCATGTCAGCCCTCGCGAGTGTCTCCGGGAACACTGCCGAGCCCGTGACCCCATGCGAAACCTGTCAGCCGCATGATCAAGTGCACCTCATATTTGCACACTTGCCATTATTCTTGAATCAAGCCGCCGCACACGTATCCCTTGGCCGATACACGCCTGTGCTTAAACACCCTGCACGCAGTAATGACACAAAGTAGGCTAATGCATGCTAGGCAAATGTCAGTGTGACAGAATGCATGATCAGCCTCATATTAGAGGTTAGGTAGGGGGTTAAAGGTGGACAGTCCCATCCATCTGGGGACACGCCGAGTGACACGCTACCCACTGCTAATTGGCCACAGAGCCTCGGGCAAGCCCGGCGTTCTTCCCTCCCGAGGCACACGCTGTGATTCATTGCACGTCCAGGCTCTACGAGTGGTGGATGTGTTCGTTCTTGTATGCAAATGAGCCGGGGCATTGAAGCCTCGGGAGACCGCGCGGGTCAGTTCGTCAATAACGAAGAACAAGAATTGAACGGTGCAGAGGCTCCTCCGAGGCCTAGAGCAGCAGAGAAGCAATCTGCCGGCGTGCGTGTTGTCGCCACATTGGTCTTTTTGAGGGTTGCCACTTCCATCGGGGAATTGAGATTGAAGCGCTGCGGAAACTCCATCTCCCCCTGCAGCGCGACTCTCGGCTCGACACGACCACCGGCGGCACCTCGCGCCAACCTCTCCACTAGCCACGTGGACCTAACCACGTGTTCAACCGTGCAAAGGTTCATGAGCGGCAACTGTTCGCCGAGCCACTGGTGCAGTCTGTTGATCAATCCCAGACTCTGGGGGGAATGAAGTAACCGATGAATCTGACACTGACCCATCGCCTGTTGTGTCATGCTCACGGGCTGCGCGTGAATCTCGTTTCCCTGCTGCTGCATCAGACAGGAAGCTCCTCCCATTGCCCACTACAGGAGCAGAGCTCCGCTGATCCGTCTCAATCGTTTGGAGACCAATATTGCCGAAACTGAATACTCTTAATTGTAAAAACTATATATATAACAAAAATAGCGGGAGTTCTGTACGGCAATTGAATGTAGGCAAGACAACTAAGACAACGTCCAAAATGGGGGACGAAATATTTGCGGATAACCCTCAGATATTCAGAGTAAGCCTTCTTCAGCAGTTTTTTCTTGCTGTGGTTGTCCCACCTGATGACGATCGCTTGTGTTGCGATCGAAACGTCGTGATCTATTATTTTTCTACCTACTGTACGTGACTTTACCGAAAAAAACAAAGAGTATATTCAGAGTAATTTACCGCACAACTCTGCTTCTCCATGAAATAATCGCATTTTGGAACCCGCTTCGCGAATAGTGAGACATAGGGCCACGGATAATGTGAGTTTTCACGGAGCCTACAGCAACCAAGGATAATAGGACCGCGGATAAGATGAGTTCCGTACCACTCGAACGAGCCTCTTCATCTCTTCACAAGAGGAGTTCCCTACCACTGTAACGATCCTGTTCGTCTATTTGTGCGTCCATGACCCTACGCTGCAGTAAAGCTGAACACCACGAGACTCGGACTGGGGATGGACCCATCATCGCTTGTTATTGACTAATCATCGCTTGTTATTGAATAATCATCCCTTGTTGTTGAATTTAAGATTTGTTTTTGTTGTTTTAAATACAGTCGTTAAAATAACACGAACAATACAAGAACGGAGCCATTTTTGGTATGAAAATGAGTGCTTGAGAAACGTTGAGCAGCTACGATTGGCTGACGTGAGGTCACATGGGGGGGGGGCTTCTGCCTGAGGCAACGCCAACTGTCCAATGGCATCCAAAGATAACTGCCACTTTTCTGTGAATTCAGTATAGAAAGTGCCTACTTAATATTCAAGATAAGTAATCTTCTCAAAAGTTAGATTTAGAGATGTACATATACAAAACATTTAAATATGTTTTGCCATTATACAACCGTGGCACAAAGAGGCGATCTGTGCGGAGGAGGCTTTGGTGTGGAAGGCTGCCTCTGTGTGTGCGCGTCCCCTGCGTCGTCACGGAGAGGACGAATGGGCCTCGTGGAAGGGATACATGATCACGTTGAAATCAAGTAATTAATAGGACGTCACGTTAGAATGGTCTGTAATCTGTTTTAAAATTGTATTTTTATATTCATCTCCCACCTCTCATCTGTCATGAAGTCACCAACTGGAATGTAAAAGCACGTGACCCTCCTAATGAGGCCCTGATCGTGGGAATTGACACGAGTCACTGCCTCGACGGATAAACACACGGGCTACTCACAGTACTAAATTCGCAAGTTTCATTAATAACTACAAGACTGCACGTTTAATAGGAGAACAACAACAGCGCGCACAGGTCGACTAATAGAGGTCCAAATGAACAATAGAAGCGCCACGAGCGGGCCGGTGATGGGTATCCGCGCCTCTCTGCAGCGCCTCTTCAAGGCCAAAGAGCACGCGCCTGTTCACTCGAGCCCAAAGGTTGTCTATTGACCCCCCGGGGCTGCAGTCTGTGGCCCAATCGGAGTGCTCTTCCAATTGACAAGCTCCCGTTTCATCCGGCAAAGGCACTTCAAAGTAAAAGTCCCATTTACCGCGTTCTGCATCGAGGGTCTTCAGGGTACCGTCATATTGACGTCAATCATTTCAGTTTGTAGTGGGGGGAAAGTCTCTTGAGTTTTGTCTTCTCATGTTTTTCCGTGAGCAAGGTGAATTTAAAACACGATCGATGTCACGTTGGTGCCAGCCACTTACACGCGGAGTAACCAAAGTGTTGGCACGGTGCATTCACGTGGAGCCATCTGCTATGCTGCACACGAGCAGGGGAATGTGGCCAGTGCTCAACCACAAGAGTAACACAATTATAGACTCTAACATTGTGATACATTCACATATTACTCCACATATATATTTGAAGTTCCTGTTATGTGACTGCGTCTTTCTTAACAGCACGCAGTACCGTATCTCATTCAATTGACTATCTCTGAATGTTATGTGAAGGTTTGAATAATGCAGTTTACATTCTCTCACAGCCCGAATAGCCCGCACTCAATTGTCGGGACATGTGAATGCGTTCCCCAACAGCCACGTGCACCGCTCTGTGTGTGTGTTCGTGTAAACCACGTGCACCGCTCTGTGTGTGTGTGTTCGTGTAAACCACGTGCACCGCTCTGTGTGTGTGTGTGTGTTCGTGTAAACCACGTGCACCGCTCTGTGTGTGTGTGTGTGTTCGTGTAAACCACGTGCACCGCTCTGTGTGTGTGTGTGTTCGTGTAAACCACGTGCACCGCTCTGTGTGTGTGTGTGTTCGTGTAAACCACGTGCACCGCTCTGTGTGTGTGTGTGTTCGTGTAAACCACGTGCACCGCTCTGTGTGTGTGTGTTCGTGTAAACCACGTGCACCGCTCTGTGTGTGTGTGTTCGTGCAAGCCGAGAGCTGTACAGACCGCTACGTAATGGCGAGTAGTACACTGGACTCGCAATGCAGCAGAGGTCGCCTCTTCGATCTCCCGGCACGGCAACGTGGTGCACGCTTCTCAATCCCGCCACCTCTGTCAACTTGGTGAGAATGCGTTCGCCACAGTTAGTGCATCACCCTCATTCGGCTGCGTGTGTTGGGGTAATGCTTGCTACTTCCACCTCTTCCAAGACGTCTTGCCAGCTTGGAAGAGTAGGCCAAATACCCCCACTCGGATGGGGGCTCTCTAGAGCTTCCTCCGGTGGTGGAGGCCCCCTCGGCCAGCAATGGAGTGAGCACGCCGTCACAGTCTGCAGCTTCACCTGTTTCTGTTGGTCTCGTACCACCGCGTCGTGCCGCACGCCAGTTGGGGGGGGGGGGGTTGTCTGTATTCATATCTACTTTTAAATCCACTCTTTATTACCACCTTTGCTCGAATTGTTTTTATGCAACACGTTTTATCACAACAAATTACAAATCAGAAGTGCACTTCAAATGTTCAATGGGTGACACCTTTCTCAAACGCAGCAATTTCGGTACCAATGCCCCCTGAATTATAAATCCTAAACACTGCAACCTTTTTCTTCAGATTTGTATGTAAAGTACATCATTTATCCACACAGAGATATTCTTACATGCAGCTGAGAGGCTTTTGTTTTGACAGCTGGTGACATCGCCTGCATGCCACTCACTCATTACAGAAGGAGCACTAAAGTGTGCTCACAACAACTCGAGCGTGCGCAGAGTGGCGTGCGTGACCGCACGTGGCCGTTAATGACCCACTGAAGGCACGAGTGGCCGGTGCTGATCCCACGCACTGGTCGCAGGGCGTGAGGGTCACGCCAGGGTCACTCGGGTCAGATGAAGTCCCCTGCGGAGTGCCGTTACGGGCTGTGTCGAATAATATCCACCCGGCCACATGACTCGGTTGTAGAGCGAGCGGCCTTCAATCCGAAGGCTACGATTTCGAATCCTTGGTTGGAGGTTGATCCAGGCCATCATCCCTTCTGGGGTTTGGGTCAATAAAATAATTTACCACTTTCTGGAGAATTCCACAGCTTGCAATTTCCCAAACGAGAGACGTAAGCTCCATCCAGTACGACCAGGCCCAGCTCACACTTGGAATATGGAATTCCACCACTGGTTCAGGGTAAGACATTACTTTGACATTTGACTCCTGAAAACAATATCAGATGTTTCATACCCTCGTTGTTCAATTTTCTTAGTGGTGCTGAGGCAGTGGAAGGAGTGGCCCAGCCCCATTGTGCAGCAACAGCACCACTGTGGCTTCTCCCAGCCCCATTGTGCAGCAGCAGCACTGTGGCTTCTCCCAGCCCCTGTGCAGCAGCACCACCACTGCGGCTTCTCCCAGCCCCATTGTGCAGCAGCACCACTGCGGCTTCTCCCAGCCCCATTGTGCAGCAGCACCACTGCAGCTTCTCCCAGCCCCATTGTACAGCAGCAGCAGCACTGTGGCTTCGCCCAGCCCCTGTGCAGCAGCACCACCACTGCGGCTTCTCCCAGCCCCATTGTGCAGCAGCACCACTGCGGATTCTCCCAGCCCCATTGTGCAGCAGCACCACCACTGCGGCTTCTCCCAGCCCCATTGTGCAGCAGCATCACCACTGCGGCTTCTCCCAGCCCCTGTGCAGCAACACCACTGTGGCTTCTCACGCTGTGGGCCTCACAGGGTGGTGCACATCCCAGTGGCTTTAGCCAACTCATTATTACTTGACGTCATCGCCCCACGGGTATTTATTTCATTTAAAGTTCTGGTCATTCACCTCTCCAGGCCACTGTAGTACAGCATCCACGTGTAATAAGACTCTTTGAGACGACTTCTGGAATCCGTCTTTTATTCACTTCGTGTTACATCTACTTCACGCTGCTGGTAGACAACGTGAAGGGACAGATAGACCGAGAGAGACGCACTGCCACGTGGCAACTCGGAGCCCCGCTTTCGCGTGGCTCCTTCCTCCGTTGGTTCCCGTTCTGACCACGTGTCGTTCCTCTTTACCCCTATTTAATATCCGGATCACGTGGTACGCTTCAGCCAATCCCCGTTAGCCTGCGTCGAATCTTCCAGGCTCCCTCGTCAGCTCACGGGACCACGCCCCTGACTCATCTCCCCATTGGCTGAGGCCAAAGCCAGCAGAACCAATCTCCATAGCTGTCACCCTTCCATCACGTCAGGGCCATGCCCCCAGGCTTCCCCCCATTGGCTGTAAACCAGGACCGGCAGAACCAATCACCATGACAAGGTGTGATACGTTAGTGAGCCGGATATTCTCATATTACACACGTAACATCTCCCCAGTACAGCACGTGTACATTTTTCTACGTCGTGCGTCAGCGTCTGCTTGTGCATTGTGTCACCCTTGGGTTGCTTGCCACTGTTCATGTCTGCATCAATAAAAACAACTTTTGATAATGTAGCTAGATACATATAAAAAAACATGCTATGTTGCACAATTTGTATTATAACCAAAGAAGAACCCAAATTAAATCAACTTCAAAGGGAACTTTAGGGGTATTGGATAACTAAAGACTGCATTGTGCTCGTGTGCGTGTGTTGCCACACACACAGTGACGTTTACGGGATATTAGAGAGAGCCACGGCCTGGATCTGCAATGCCTTCTCCCGGAGGCCCCGCCAGGGATCTGTGCGCGACGTCTCGTGCCGCTGCGCCGCGTGCCAACACTGCGCGTCCCGTCGTGCTCCGACGGACGTGAGGGAGTCGGCCACACGACGCCACTTCCACGCCACCAGTGAGAGCTCAACAGCCGTCGTTCATCACGCCGCAGCTCAAGGATCCCCTTCGCTATTTAGAAGCGTGAAAGAGCCCAGCGCGGTCCCTTTGCCAGCGGGGTTTCTCTTCGCGGGTCGTCGTGCACAGTGCCGGGATGAGTGATCGATCGATCTGAGTGACCACGCTGATGTGGATGAGAGGCATCTTCCCTGTGAGGTGCCGCTACCATGGTACAGTATGGTATTTATATGGTACAGTACGGTATTTATATTCGCTGCTGAGTCGTAGAGCGGAAGGCCATTCTCTCTCAGGGATGCCTCAAGTACTTCCCACACCACGCGAGCAGAGACAGCTGAGAATGAATTACTATCGATTGAGAGTAAGGCCTTGATGTGATGTTTAATATTGCCCGTGGCCGAAGGGTGTTCGAGGAACGCCGGCGCGAGCATCTCAAACGTCTCAAACGTCTCAAACGTGCTTTGTGTTCGCGTTTGTGCCCGGTGCTCTGACCGTCGCTATACGGGAATGATTGCAAAAGACAAAGCCATCAGCTCACGCGTGAATATGAAAGGACAATTTGACACTTAGTCAATGTTCACAGTACGCACATGCTAAAGTCTATATGCTGTGGTTTTAGCGCATCGCATATTGAACACATTGGAGGTGTTTTTTTTTGCATCTTTGACAACGTGCAAATCCTCGTCACAGCCTGCACACACTCACACACACGCACGAGCGAAAATGTTATCGCAGACATCGGGAAATTGTGACATGCACAGCGATACTGTGATCGTACGTTGTCACGTGCATGATAACACCCTCGGACCCAATTACCCAACGCGCCCATTCTCGGCACATCTCGCTAAAGCGTCGAGGCGGGATTGTTACGTTTAAGTTTAGTATTCTGTTCATCCAGTTGAGAACTCAAGTGACCAGGATGAGTCTCGAGGGCGACCCGGGGCATGAGTCTGCCAGTAGGGGGCGATGCTCGCGATGTGAAATCCCAATTGGGTAATTTGTAGTTTCATTTTCGACTTCCGCCTATTTGTATCGTGACGCTGGCACACAGCGGCCTACTGACGCGAGTGAAGACAACGACGATGTGAGGTCCACTGTGAAGCGGACGGTGCGTAGAGTTGATACGATCGGGGCGGCCGCTGCAATCGAACCGTGAACCTCTGCAAAGAGCGGCGAGCGTGCTCCGCCCGGGCCGTGCAAACCATGAACCCAACATTGTGAGGGGAGTCCATGGGGCTGCGGTTTTGCGATGGTTGCACAGTGGCGGGCAAGCACGTGACTGGGAGGGAGCTATGAGTCCATCGCATCTCCTCTATCCAGAGCCAGATTTTTCATTGGAAAGAACATCTTGAGTGAAACACTGTCAGCAAATATTTGGCGGGAGCAATAATGAACTACAGTCAAGAGAATGCCAGGGGTTTAGGCGTATCATGCATATAATAAGTTATCACCTGCTTGACTGACAGCTTTCTGGAGTAGAGGATTGCAATTCATGGGTGTGGCTTTCGAGTATAATTGACAAAGTTTCCAGTTTTTCATTGTGAGCCTCAGAGTGGATTTTTCTGGTATCACAGCATCGAGCAAAGGGAGAGAGTGGCGATAGCGAAAGGTCCGATGGGTTATCGTGCCGCTTAGAAGGAGATTAATGGAATGTGAAGTCGCTGCCAGACAACCCCTGAACAGAGGCGATGGTAGCGCGGCTAAGGTCATTCCTATTCTTTGCTGACGAGAAAAGGGCACCTGTGTTATGAAAATAACTTTTCATTCTTTTCCTCAACTTTCCTATCCTCCTCTTCTTATAAACTATCCGAGGAAAAGTAAAGTGGTTCAAAGGTGGTATGGGAGCCCCGTTGTCAGCGAGGAGGGATGGCAATGTGGTCTCTGCCGGCGTGCCGCGGACCTGACGAGAGAGCTGAGCTGGAGCCGAGGGGGCAAATGTGATCCCATCAGGGGGAGGCGAACGCCCAGCTCGTCCCAGCTCGTCCCAGCTCGTCCCAGCTCGTCCCAGCCCAGCGAGACATTCACCACGCACCGCTCTCTGGCTGTGCTCTGCCCGATTGTAACGTTGTCGTAGTGCCACGTGGCTTCTGTGTGACTGAGCGAGGCTGTGAATTCTGGGTTGACTCAGTCAATTATCCCTCCGGGGACAATAAAATAGGTACCGCTTTGTGGGGAAGTCGACGCTGGCTGTCGTATGAGTGGACTCTCCCCCGTCATAGCAATGTGGAAGGTGGTGGCTCGTGCATGTAAAAGAGAGATGGGCACTGCCTCGCTACTCATTACAGCAGCAGGACAACATCACGTTGTATGAATACATTGTTCATGGCTTTGGTTTCATCGTTTAACATTGATTCTGTAAACTTACAAACCTCCGATTTACAACAGCGTCAAGCGTGGAGCAGATCATTCTTGAGGTGGGACACAATTCATGATTGGGATCAGCAGGCGGCCACGTGGGACTAGCGAGCACTCGTGGCTCGACACGTGCGACGTTTAAAGCGGAGGTCACACGTGCGAGGGACGAATACGAATGTAATTTTAACGTCAAAATCTTTGAATCTTTGCTCAGCGAGAACTCCCTCCCCACAGCCATCCGTGCGGCCAGCTCCCTGCCACTGCTCAGATTCATGCTCAGTGTAATTCCTCTACCCTGCCTATACGTCAGGTGTCTTTCTGTCATCATCATTAAGTAAAAAAAAAATATGGCAGTGGCTATTTGCATAAAATGTCGTCGGTGTAATTTCCCGTTGTTTCACGCGGATTTACACGGCAAGCCGCGGGATCAAAGTGACTTGAGATATTTTATGCAAATGGTCCCACTTGTCCCTGTGACGTCCCGCTGCTCGGTGCAGCATCTGGAGATGCGGTTACATTTAGACACGACATAAATCAAAATAGTCATTATTACGAAACAACCTGAGGGATATATACATAATATGTATTTTAAATTTAGAAGGTAAATGATGGCTGAGGCCATATATAATTGATGTAAATTATAATTGTTTATCTGGATAATACTTTCATCATGGTGTCCATCACTCTATCGTGAAATTGTGAACAGTTTAAATGCATTATTTTTACTGCACAACCGTTGAAATTTGAATTGCGATTTTATTTTCCTGCTTGCGTTCCCCCGACCGGACCGAATTAGCATGCAATGAATCTCCTTCGCGAGCGGCACAACTAGTTAGCCATGAACAAAGGCTGATGCGATGATGACCAAACCAAGGTGGCGCAAATGTTTGGGTTGTGTTTTCACTGGCGGGCACGGAGTTGGTGCAAAAGCGTGCCAATGAGAGAAACGCGCGCGCAGTGTTTATCGCGAGCACTGCCCGCTCCCACACAGAACGGCTGCGGAGAACTGTTGACGGCCACGGCAGCGTTGGGAGCCCCCGGGTCCTGCCGAGCTCTGCCCACGCGAGGCTCGTGATCAGGCACCAGCCTCGTCATTGCGTTCAATGTTCAACTCCGAGTGGCTTCCTCGCAGCTCCCGTGGCGTGGTGTCCGTGTGCACATTTTGCAAATCACGGGAGCACAAAATCACGACGCATTCTGGGTGGGTTTTGGGCCAAAGCGTTTTGCCCGCCTCACCGTGCGGGGACGTTTCACATGTTGCTCTTGTCAAAGAGGAATGAGCCATTTTCTCCCAGTACCCTATGTACACAGCCACTCGTTGGGTTTGCCACGAGCGCAGCTTGACATGGTAGACGCGCCTCCAATTAACCGTGGTTAGAAGCGACCAGCAACAGTTACATACGGGGACTGAACAGCTACACTGAGATTTCACGCAGAAACTAAAATAGGCATTGCGAGGGCGGTCCAGCGATGCGCTGTGCTCTCTCCAAAGTGATTCACAGGAAGTATCACAAGTATTTGATTCCCAAACATGGAATTGGATAAATCAAGACATAGCGTGAATGAAAACACATTCACCCTCTCAGATTTGGTGGTGCATTGCCCATGGATGCGATGTGATATTGCACGACACTAAACCATGAATTGGGTTGCCACTGTCCTGCACAAACTGCAAGGCTCCCCTGGACATTAGTCCCAGGTGTTGTCAGTTGCGTACTAATCATCACAGCAACAACAACACGCCACTCAAGACAACGCATTTGCATTGAGTTATCTCCTCTTACGGTATTGTCAGATATTCTACTTCCCACGATGTGTCCTGGTGTCTCTGTACCTTGAAGGCGGCAACTCGGTGTGAAGAGGCCGACCATTCGAAGCACGTTTGTGCCAGAAGACGCACTGAGTGCCCTGATGAAGTCTGGCCGTGTCCTCCAGACCAGTCCCAGCGATGCATTGATTAATCGACTAATATTGATGCTTACGGTCACGATGCACGGAATCGAATCACGCATGTGAGAATGCACTATGTACGGGTTTATGACAATGACATCAACATGGAATGGGAATGTTGATTTCGGAGTAAGGAGCGAGCGCGACTCTTGCAAAGGAGACTGAAGAAAAGGACAATCAATGCGAATGAGATGGACAAAAAATAGACGAAAGAGGAATGGATTATTTGATTGAATTGCGAACGCAAATTATGACAATCTATGGAATCGCTCAGGGCTGAATTGTTACGTGAATAATATTCACAGTCGAGTCGTGCTGTTTATACTAATTACCAGACTCAGAGTGCAAAATTGCATTCACGTCATCATTTGTCATACATTTAATAACATCTTAATGTTCACAATAAGTCATATGACCGGGATAGAAAAAAAAATACAAATGAAAAAATAAATGTAAATTTAACTTGGAGGGGCAAACGGATGGCGGCAGTCGGAGTGGCGCTGGATGATGCACCGTGAATGCGAAATGAGCGCAGCCTTGGGGCTCCCCCACGCCCGGCTGCAACATCCAAGACCTGCCCCCCCCAGCCCCACACAGCCCACACAGCCTCCCCCCCAGCCCCACACAGCCCACACAGCCTCCCCCTCCCACACAGCCTCCCCCCCCCAGCCCTCACAGCCCCCCCCTCCCACACAGCCTCCCACGACCAGCCCTCACAGCCCCCACACAGCCTGCCCCCCAGCCCACACAGCCTCCCCCAGCCCTCACAGCCCCCACACAGCCCCCCCTCCCAGCCCTCACAGCCCCCCACCGCCCACACAGCCTCCCCCCCCAGCCCTCACAGCCTCCCCCCAGCCCACACAGCCCTCCCCCCAGCCCAAACAGCCCCCGAGGTCCCCCCCCCCCCACAGCCCCCGCGCGCTATCCACAGCATAGCGGCCCCTCCCGCGCGCGTGCTGTTGACTGCGCCCTGCGTAATTCATGGCGTCTAGAACTGGAACGCTTTTAACCCTTTCCCATCATCACGGCTTCGCTTGCAATTGCATTTGACCCATATCTTTGCCCGTTTACATACGAATGCAAGTCACCCGATGCGATATATTTGTCATGCTCCTAAAACTGAATTATATTCGTGCTGTGATATTATTTAATGTTCATTTGTGTGCAATATTTTATTTTTTTCACATTGCAGAGTTGTTTTGTGCCAATTTCTGTTTGCTGCGTCGCTGTCATCTCTGCTACTTGCTCTTGTCGATTCGGTGACTCAGGCCACGCTTGCAAATGAGACTATATCCTGGCCTCTCTCCACTTCTCACCGCATGGTTAAGCAAAATAACCTTCAACTTTCCCCAACAGCAGAGCACTTTCCCTAACTGCCACGCGAATTAGAAAAGCAGGCTTCAGATCATTTCTCATCAGGAGCCGCTCCTATGGGAAAGGTTCTGTCCCACAAGTGCCAAGAGCACTGATCAAACTGCAGCTTGGTTTGTTAATGTCACGGGCGCTTGCGATGGCTTGTGTGTGCGCTTCGTCCGTTGTCCTTCCCCCGCACCTCCGATTAGCACGGCTGGCTGCTGCCTGATGTGCTAAAAACATTCAACATACGGAGGAAAGCGACACACACATTGGCGTTCTCATTCTGGTCTTGGATTTATTTGTTGCATTAAAGACAATGACACGGGCAGAAATGCAAGAAATAGCAGCATGATTACGTCGGGACAATAGTTCAACACGGCACAGTCCGTATGTATTACTTTTAAAATAACCACAGACACTTTGTTAAGCAAAACATGTGCCTCTTATCAATTGTTCCAAGTCTTTTTTTAAACGAATCGCATGTTAAGAACGGGTGCTCCACAGCAGCCAGCCAGCCAGCCCACAGCTTATCCCTGTCACCTGCAGGGTACCCAGCTGATGATTTGTAGACACGAGACTGGAGCTGGAGTCGCAGCAGCAGCAGCGTCACCGTCGGCGCGATATTGCCACGGCGCTGCTGGGAGTCTCCGCGAGGCAAATGGTTTGCAGGGCTCACGCACGGGGCTTCCGGGGCAAAGCTACAGTGACAGCTTTGTAACCGGTGTAACGCAGTCCTACGGCACGGCATGATACACACTCTAGGTAATTGGGTAATTAAAAACGCAGCATCGATATTTGCGAGGTGCTGAAGTTAAAACAGTTTTCACTTTGATTCAGCTTTACAATTCGTGCACCACATTGACAAACTAGAACTGAAATAACCAAAGTAAATATAACCGGAGTGTTTGGCATCGGGTATGGGGGGGGGTAAAACAGCCGAGGAGACGACTTGAATAGACAATGAGGGGGTGGGGGGGCAGAACTATAACAGCCCTGCCCCCCCCCAACCTAATCCGGCCCTGGCGATGCGTACCGCGTGATAACGCAGCAGAGAATCCCATTGACTGGAAATTCACAAATAAAAACACTCCGCAAGGCATCTCGTGCCAAGTGCCAGAGGGGCTGCTGCCTCGTCCTTCCTCTCTGTTCGCGAGAGAGAGAGGGGGGGAGGCGCGCACCGCACGCCGTGGCGGTGGCGACCCGCAGGGTGCCCCCGGCAGCCCGTCTGGGCTCCGTCTCCTGGCGCGAGCACGCGGGCAGCTGCAGCCCAACGACAATGTGGACAGCGCGCAATTCATAGCGAGACGCCTTCGCGCGCTCAGTCAGTCGAAGGCTGCACGCTCGTGTCTCTCACTACGCACAGCGCTCGCCTGCCGGCGTGCATCATCATCGTCATCATCATCGTCGTCATCATCATCGTTGTCATCATCGTCGTCACCATCATCGTCGTCATGCGTAGTGATACTAAACATGCATTTCGTGACTGCAGGGATTCATATTCTTGGTTCTTTCGGTAAAGTCGCGTAGAATGGAAATAATAATTCAGACTGTCTTCTCGACAGACCTGTTCTTCACCTGATGACGGCTGCTTGCGTTGTGGCCGAAACGTCGTGAGAATTGTTTTATTATGTTTTTTTTATTATTTCCATTCTACGTGACTTTACCGAAATAACCAAGAAGATGCGTGGTGATATTAACCTGTGTAGTATCACTCAACGTGCGTAGTGACTGACTTGGAGACGCTAATGCTTGGAGGCAGCTCCTTTATTAAACCGAGCGCCCTTTGCACAGCTTCACACGCCAAGCTGGTGTCCACTCTCCTCTCTCTCTCTCGTCGATTTACTACGCGAGCCGATTCACTACGCGAGCAGTCTGGCACTGAACCGAGACAGCCAACTAGCGTCTCGCAGCGCAATATCGACGACGGCGATGGCGACGACCCCACAGCCCCGAGGTCCCCTCCCGGGGCCCCTCTTGTACTGGGGGGCGTGGCCTGGCTCCGCCCCCCTTCTGGAACCTACCAGCGGGTTCTCGACGCGCCCCTCCCGTCACCTTTCCCCTCCATCCCCCTGGGGTCCATCACGTGACCTGCTGCCAGTCAGGGCTGCTGTAGCTGCAGATCCCCTTGCCTGCCAGCAAACAGCGCTACGCTGCTCCGTGACCGATGCTATTTCACTACACGTGCATGACAATACTGAACATTCACGGCAATACTGTACATGCAGGTAATACTGAACACGCAGGGTGATGGCTGTGTGGTAACACAATTCATTGGTGTGGCCTGCACGCTCTGCGGGGCACGCCGCGTCACGAGATGTGTCACTCGGCATGAAACATCGCTGTCGAGATGTCATCTGCTCGGCGAGGCCACGAAGGAGATGTCACTGCTCGTCTCTTACGAGTCTCACAGCAGCAGCAGCAGAGAGGAGTGGAGCCTAAAACGTCGTTATTTTGAGCGCGAGTTTATCTTGAGCTGTAAAAGAAGCGTCGTCGTGAACCACGTCATACCGAACCACGTCATACCAGGCAATTGTCGTAATTCATATATTTTAACTTAAAACAACCTCAGCGAAATGAAGCACTTCGTTGTAGCGCGTCTCATCGATACCACAGACAGTGCTACACGCGGAGGTGGATATACCGCTCACACATCACCCGCCGTGGCCCGCCACGCACTCTCATCTGCATCATCGTCTCCCCTACATCCATGTAGAGACTATCACGTGTGGAGTCATCTATGGCCCTCTCTGTATCAGCAGAACGAGCTCAAGTCGACAGACGCTCGGGCCTTTGCTTGCGTGGCTCCTGGACTGTGGAACTCCCTCGTGCCGAGGGAGTTCAACAGTCCACGAAGCCGCGTCTCTAACAAGTCCGGCGACTCTCAGAGGGCGACTCCTCTTGCGACTCAGCCGCGGCTTACCCCGTGCCGCCGCCGTCGTTGACGCGGAGCGCCTTGAGAGATGAAAGGCGGTACCACGTCAGCTCTCATCGCTATTGTTATTCACGCCGTATGCTGCGGTTCGTGTCGCATTCAGGAACGACTGCGTTAGATTCCACAGCATTGCCGTTTATGTTGCCATTGGAACAAATATACAAAACTCGCCATGACCATCTGCTGCTGCTGCTGCCAGTTACTCCACCGGTTGTAAAGTGTCAAGTTAATATCTAATCAAGTTCATCTTTCTAGAAACACCCCACAACCCTTGCTCTCTCGTCCGATGGGACATCCGCCGAGGGGACGGAGCCGGCAGCAACAGCAGCTGCTGCGGGTGGTGGTGGTGATGCAGGGTGGTGGTGGTGGTGGTGCGGGTGGTGGTGGTGGTGATACAGGGTGGTGCGGGTGGTGGTGCGGGTGGTGGTGATGCAGGGTGGTGGTGGTGGTGCGGGTGGTGGTGGTGCGGGTGGTGGTGGTGCGGGAGGTGGTGGTGGTGGTGCGGGTGGTGGTGGTGCGGGTGGTGGTGGTGCGGGTGGTGGTGGTGCGGGTGGTGGTGGTGGTGGTGGTGCGGGTGGTGGTGGTGGTGGTGCGGGTGGTGGTGGTGCGGGTGGTGGTGGTGGTGGTGCGGGTGGTGATGCGGGTGGTGGTGGTGCGGGTGGTGGTGGTGCGGGAGGTGGTGGTGCGGGTGGTGGTGGTGGTGGTGCGAGTGGTGGTGGTGCGGGTGGTGATGACGTGGGACACGAGAGCAGCGCCGAGCGAGTCGGCCACAGCGAGTGGCGCTCACGGTGGAGCCGGGCGGGAGAGCCCCGTGGGTGTGTAGCCGCTGAGAACGTCGACTCGCTGTGGCAAGGCCGATGGCAGTCGCACGTGCACGCGTGCAGTCCACACGATGCCCCCGCTCTCGGGATCGTCCACCCTCGAGACTTGCGCTGGCAGGATACGCAGAGGGAGAAACACACACGGGCTCATGATGCGACTTTGAATTCACAAAAGTGAATTGTGCCCGTGGGCAGGAAGGCACAGAGGGCTGAGCGGGCACAGCCGCTCTCTCGGCGCGTGCGGGCAACGGCGCCAGCGCGTTCGTGCCTTCGGCGCTCACGGGGAGAGTTGCCGCAGCGACGTCTGTGCCGCACCTGGCGCCGCGGTGACGCAGCCCGCGGGTGCAGCTGGGACAGCCACGGGAGAAGAGTTGCCCCCCCGCAAGTCGTGCCGCAGGAATGAGTGTGAAGGGCCGAGGAGTCTCGGTGTGGCCTGCAGCAGCAGCAGCAGGAGGAGGAGGAGGAGGTGCCGCTTGACCCGTGTCGTCTGCCTCCGTGATGCTCACCGCGTCTGGGCAGCTCCTCTGCTGTGCCCTCGACTCGTGCCGCGTGTTGTTCGCACCACGTCACGGGATCTTTCACTGCTGTCTTTTTTGTTTAATTTGTTGCCCTTTCCCCGCTCCTCCGATGAGCACGGTTGGCTACGTGCGGTGCGAAAGAAGTTCAACAAATATACAGTACCTATAGTACGCCCGCTGCATTAACTAGGGCGGCCGTCAGTCACGAACCGCAAAACCCCCGCAACGAGCGGCAAAACGCGCTCCCGATCGGCCGCGTCACCGGCTCGGCACATGGCACAGAGTCACACAATGTCTCCATTCTACAAGTGTGCATGTTGCGCGATGTGTTCTTCTGAGTTGACACTGTAGATGGGGTATCATTTCGACTTCGAGTCAAGCACTCGAAGCTGTCCAGACGGAGCGCCGGGCAGCCTCCTCTGTGTGCCAGCCTCGCGGGCTCAAGCCGATCGATGGCGTGTGAGACTTGTTGTTGTTGTTGTTGTCTCTGTGGGTATCCTGACACATGTTGTTGTTGTTGTTGGCTCTGTGGGTATCCTGACACTTGTTGTTGTTGTTGTCTCTGTGGGTATCCTGACACATGTTGTTGTTGTTGGCTCTGTGGGTATCCTGACACATGTTGTTGTTGTTGTTGGCTCTGTGGGTATCCTGACACATGTTGTTGTTGTTGTTGGCTCTGTGGGTATCCTAACACATGTTGTTGTTGTTGTTGGCTCTGTGGGTATCCTGACACATGTTGTTGTTGCTGTTGGCTCTGTGGGTATCCTGACACATGTTGTTGTTGTTGGCTCTGTGGGTATCCTGACACATGTTGTTGTTGTTGTTGGCTCTGTGGGTATCCTGACACATGTTGTTGTTGTTGGCTCTGTGGGTATCCTGACACATGTTGTTGTTGTTATTGGCTCTGTGGATATCCTGACTTATGTTGTTGTTGTTGTCTCTGTGGGTATCCTGACACATGTTGTTGTTGTTGGCTCTGTGGGTATCCTGACACATGTTGTTGTTATTGGCTCTGTGGATATCCTGACAGATGTTGTTGTTGTTGTCTCTGTGGGTATCCTGACAGATGATTACAACCACCGGAGCCTCCGAGCCCCGCCTCTTCACGCCCCGCTGGACCGTAGCAGCAGCGGGGAGCGAACGTCTCGTCGCCGTTGTCATCCCACGTGACCATCCACACCCAAGTGGAAGTCAATCTGAGCTGCCTCTACAGGTTTACGTGATCGCGCCGATGTTCGTTCAACCCACACCTGGCAACGGGGCATTTCTCGCCCAAAGCCAAATGTGTTTAAGATGCTGCGCTACGGATGTGTTGATAAAGACAGGCGGGCAGGCAATAATTGCGTGTTACATTCACAGTCCATGTATATACACGTGCGCTTGTGCCAATAGAGTGTTGTTTGAGGGCCTTCAGTACGCCGTGCCCCCGTTCGTGGGGGTGATTTGACCATACTTCACCACGCTGGTCAGTTCGCGTTGCTGCAGGCGGGGAGCATAGACGTCGCAGTATAATACTACTGCGTTTGGAAGGAAATTCATTAAATTGTCAGTTGCAAATAATACATTGCAATTTACAGATAAAATCATGGATTGTAATGTTCCTTGTTAACGGTGTGCGATAGGCAGTTTGATAAATGTAATTAAAGGTAGCGAATGTGTGCGTGTTAAGTGTAATGAAATATTCCACAGTAGTGATTTTAATGTAATTGACGGTTGAGGAGTTGTTGAAGAGCCCTGTCAGGTAGACGCAGCGTGGTACCAGCAGCAGCAGCCCGCTGCCGACACGACGCGCACAGCATTGCTAAAAATAGCCTCACGCGGCACCACGACTCATCCTCGCGTAGCCTCATGCGGCACCACGACTCATCCTAGCGTAGCCTCACGCGGCACCACGACTCATCCTAGTGTAGCCTCACGCGGCACCACGACTCATCCTAGCGTAGCCTCACGCGGCACCACGACTCATCCTAGTGTAGCCTCACGCGGCACCACGACTCATCCGCACCGTTCAGTGCCTCGCTGAGTCTCAGGACTCTTCTTCAGGAGGGTCCTGCCAAGTGTTCGCAGTTGAGGGCGATGCTGCCGCTGCTGCCGCATGTAATCCCAATGGAATCATTCGCAGGGTTTTTTCCAGAATTGAGATGTTTGGCCAATTCCAGTTACATCGTATGTTTGGTTTTATATCTATGAATCTTGTCACGTGAAAACCACACGGCTAAGATTGATTTCCCACAGATGAAGAAACTGAAGCTGTATTTGACACCGCAGTGTTCATTAGTAAGGGGCGCCGCGATTGCGAGATGTTAACTACCTCGCCTGGTCTACAGGAGGCCGTGACTTCGATCCCGACCCTGACGCCTGCTGCTGTATATTTGGAGTTTGCGTGTTCTCCCCGTGGTCGCCACTTCATTAGTCGATCATTTGTGGCAGTCAGGTCGCTTCTGAAAAAGAGTTATATAGCTCAGTGGGCCTTACCTGGTAAAATAAAAAGAGTAGAGTCGTTTTTAGTTGAGTGATGTGTAAGTGGAGTGCACCTCTTGGTTTGGTGGCCAGCGTGTCGAGATTGCACGTGACAGCAACAACCACAACCACAACAGAATTACAGCCCGGCGCGGCGTTAAGTATTATTTACGATCTGTATCCATAGCTCCGATTGTGGAATATCATCTTTGCTTACGGCTACATAATGGCCATGATATTCCACAAATGCTATTTATTGGAAACATGATATGGGCCTAACGGTGTTTATGTTGTGACATTGCATTAGTGCGAGCATCTACACATCACTCAACATGCTACCTGCACACGCATTATGTATGGCTACGGAGAGCTACCGGCTGTGCTGCATCATGCCTGCGCAATAATGCAGAGCACACATCTCATGATTGAGAGGCAGTCAGTTAAAATTCCGGTCATGTGTCGACGCATTCCATCATCCTTCTAGGGCGATAAAGCAAGTACAACTTTGATGGACGTCACCAGCCCTTGTCCCGTGAGAAGACCGGGCCCCGTCATAGGAATGTACGTCGCCAGCCGTGCTCATCGGAGGTGCAGAGTTAAAACGCTGGCTCGCAATGGCCTGTGGTTGCACATAATGATAGATGTATGAATGTGACTTTGCTATGAATAGCTCAGGCTAGTTTGCTCTTGCATATCCTGAGTTTAACGCTGCAGCCGTCTTCATTACATCTATCGTTTGCTGTAGCTCGTTTCTGCTGTTATAATGACTACGCCATCTCCACGTATGTTCACGCAGGGATTGCTTTTCAGAAACTGTCTTATAACTTCGCTCTGAATAACTGTGGTGGCATTGCGTCTCGCTGCTTACTTGATGCAGCCTCGCCATATCTGCTCCAATGCTGTAAATGGAATGTATTATTTATAAAGAAAAATAATTACTTAAACCTTGGGTTGCGAGAGCTTTGTATGGCTGCAGCAATTTCCACCGAGTGAAATACATTTCCACCGTCTACAAAGGCATTTGTGCAGTGGTAACAAAAAAAATGTGAAATCCAAAGTAACCTATGACGTGTTTACACGACAATTGACATCTGCTGGAGGAACGAAACTGGGAAAGCGCAGAACGAGTCTCCTATCATCAGTGTGGCCTGCCGTGCACTCCGGAGTTGGGTATACCAGCTGGGTGTGAGAGCAGAAGGGTTCTCTGAGTACGTTGTGTTGCGTTTATACTTGCAGAGTATCCTTAGTTTGCGCTGTGTACACTGCAGTCATTTAACCAGAGTGGGTGAGCATGTCCGAACCACGTGGCATCTGGCTGTTTGACCAAGCTCAAGAGCAATATTCGCTGAGGTCGCTGGAATAACAAAATTCGTGAGAGAACGTGGCCGTGATCGTGACCTTGCAGCGGCTCTGGATCTCTGCCCCAACGAGGGTCGCCACCCTAGAGGCGCTGTACACAAAACGGGACGCGTCAAGGGAAGACGAAGAAGACGTCACGGTCGAGGGAGCGGGGGAGACCTTCACGTGCACGCGCTGTCTAGAACGGCGTAGTATCACGCAACTGACGAATATTGCAATGTTTTACGTCCCAATACTGGGGGGGGGCCCCAGGAGAGATGGAAATTATCTTCCCCTTTGCCGGCGCAGCACCATGCTGCGTCTCGCTGGGTGCCGGCTGTAGGGAGCTGGCGGCAAGGCCACGTGGCGTCACGGCCACGTGGCGCGCGGCGCGTGAGAGGCGCGCGGCCCGGGCTGTGGCCGCGCTCCAAAGGCGCGGGGAGAGGCGAGGCTATGAAAGGAAATCAAAATCGAAGGAATAATTCTGGCGTTATTGCAGTGTATCGGGCAGGATGTGCGGGCGTTGTGTTGTAACGCAACGCGTCCATCCCTGGGGCACCCAGCTCTTGCTGCCAGGCACTCTCTCACGTCTTGTTTCGGTGCCTGGTCCTACCCACCGTCAACCCCCCGGCAAGAGGATGCCTAGAAATAATTACAGTGGAGCTCGTCTTATCTGCAAACCTATCATCCATCAGTTCCGTTATCCATGATCAACATTTATCCACAGAAAATTCTGGTATCCGCAAATGTGATCCCATTATGTGCGACTATTTCGCGTATAAGAGGAATCACACGGAAGTGGTGGGAAATTGCTCCTATGACTCGTGGCGAAGTATGCGTGAGATTCTCTCGTACCGCACATAGCCAAGCGTGCTCATTGGAAGTGCGGTTAGACACGGCCTCCTGCTGTGGACGATGATGGTGATGATGACGGTCATGATGATGATGATGGTTATGATGATGCTAGTGGTAATGATGCTGGTTATGGTGGTAGTGGTGATGATGATGGTGGTTGTGGTGGTGATGATGATGCTAGTGGTAATGATGCTGGTTATGGTGGTGGTGATGATGATGGTGGTGGTGATGATGCTAGTGGTAATGATGCTGGTTATGGTGGTGGTAATGATGCTGGTTATGGTGGTGATGATGATGGTGGTGATGCTAGTTATGGTGGTGGAGGTGGTGGTGATGATGATGATGATGGTTATGATGATGCTAGTGGTAATGATGCTGGTTATGGTGGTGGTGATGATGATGGTGGTGGTGGTGGTGATGATGATGCTAGTGGTAATGATGCTGGTTACGGTGGTGGTGATGATGATGATGGTGGTGGTGGTGATGATGCTAGTGGTAATGATGCTGGTTATGGTGGTGATGGTGATGATGATGGTGGTGGTGATGCTGGTTATGGTGGTAGTGGTGGTAATGATGCTGGTTATGGTGGTGGTGGTGATGATGATGGTGGTGGTGATGCTGGTTATGGTGGTGGTGGTGATGATGATGATGATGGTGGTGATGATGATGCATGTGGTAATGATGCTGGTTATGGTGGTGGTGGTGATGATGATGCATGTGGTAATGATGCTGTTTATGGTGGTGGTGATGCTGGTTATGGTGGTGGTGGTGGTGATGATGATGCATGTGGTAATGATGCTGGTTATGGTGGTGATGATGAAGATGGTGGTGGTGATGCTGGTTGTGGTGCTGGTGATGATGATAACGCGCATTACACTCAAGCGGCAAACCTCTGCTGTCCTCTGCGCTCGCCGTGGCCTCGTGAGCCAGCAAACAGCCGCGCGGCGCAGCACGTGGCTCTCGTTGCCGGTGGCTGTTGACAAGGCAAGAACGTGCCCGTTGGTGATTGTGGATATATACTTGGATCTGGGAAGAGCGGTGCTCCGTATCGCTCTGCAGAAGAGGCGTCGCGCTGCCGCCAGTCGGGGCGAGAGGCAATTAAAATGCCGCTGCTTGAGCGAGCATCACATCGCCCACCGGGGCACGGTGTTGCCCGGTGCCACACCTGCGGCACCATCAGCCCCTCTCCCACCAGGCGAGGGGGGGTTCTGGGGACACCTCTTACAACCCCTCACAGAGTGCGAAGTCTCCGTGTCACCGCGGGTGTGGTGGGGTGGGCGAGCGAGGCGAATGTGCCACTGTGCTCTCGAGTCGCGCGCATTTAGCCGAGCAGATGAGTGCACGCCTCGAGTTGCAATCATGTCACGCGCACACGCGCGCGCGTCGAGGATCAGAATCGTTTTACGACCAACCAATCAACAATGTCCGTGCATACGCTGTCAACAACAGGAGTGGTTATTAACAAATCACGTCGTGTGTTAAGTCACCCAGCACCGCGAGTTGGCAACCCACGGCCTCGCTACTTCGACCCATGAGGCCAAGGCCACTGCTGTGACTCACAAAGCCAAGATGACGCCTCGACCTGCCATCAAGGTCCAGGTCTGATGAGTATGGGCCAGATTCATTTAGAATTCAATGTCGTACTTTTGCTGAATGCTGGAGAAAGGTGGAAATTCCGCCAAACTGATCGCGCCGTCTGCTGCGGCGCGATGCTGCAGCGCTCAGTAGAACTCGTCTGGATCGCAGCCACATTCACAAGCCGCGATCGCGCCGCAGATGACGATTGTGATATATATGATAAAGATCGTAATGGATGATGATGATAATGTTGTCCAATGTTGATGGTGATTATAAGAATATAATGATCCCAACTACGACGGTGATTGCAATCCTGTTTATTATGACCATTTCGATGTTGCCGTTGTTCCCGTTGAAAATGATCCAGCGACCCCCAGTCCACCACCCCACGCAGACCCTCATCTCTGTGGCCACCCACCAACACGAGCCTTCAAAGCGCCGCATGAGAGATGTGCGCAGGCTACCCGAGGCGCCCCGCGGGGCTGAGTCAACCTCGGGCTGCTGTCAACAGCGGCTCCTCCGATGGTTTCCGTGGCCAGAAATCGAGCGCAGTTCGCCAGGGTCTTGGGGCTACAACCCCGGCGCCCCCCCCCCCCCGCCGCTTTGTTCACAGCGCGATCCTCTACTCCTGCCCCCCCCCCACCATCCCTAAACAACCCTGGGACGTGAACAGCCTCGACGGCCGTGCGGGGAACATCGCCTTGCGTGCGTGTGGATGAAGCGGCGAGCGGTGGCGCAGTGGTTAGCGCACTGCGCTACGAACCCGCTGAGGACCCGAGTTCAATTCCCGCTCACGACCAATAACAGTGGCGAAAATTGCAACCGGTACTGGGCCTCCCCTAGGTCGACTCAGCCTTAAATGAGTACCCGGTGCGGTGTCCAAACATCAGCACTGGAAAGAGAAAGGCGGCTGTCTTTGTTGCTGCCCCAACAAACGTGTAATGTGGGGAGTGCAGGGGCATGGCACGCTGCCTTGTAAACCCGGTGACTTAAGTGTGGCTGCCATCCACAACTCCCATCGGTTTCTAGTGGTATCAGAACCTGACCTGAGCCTTAAATGGGTGCCCTTTGCAGTGTGCACAGATGCCAACAATCAATCACTTTGGAGGAGAGGGTTGGTGGATCACACGGAGATTTTTAGACTCCAAACCCCACAGGGCTGCAAGTTGGCAAGAAAATATTGACTTCACAATCTGCAAGGGGTACAATATGGAAAATCTGCGGGTTATCAAACAGCAATGGATTGAGATGGCATTGGCTAACAATGCTGGTTATTTAATACACACGTGTATTATACTATCATGCATACATAGAACAACCCATACATTGCTTTTAAAAATATTCACGTTATAGCAATCAATCATTATTTGACTGTTGGGTATTTTAATGTTTTCCACATTGCACTCGGCTGCCGTGTGACCAAGACACCACCAGCCTTTGCCGCGTGTTTGCGCTGGAAACGACGCCGCTGAGATGATGATGATGATGCGAGTGCTAGTTGTGAATTTCTCGAGCTTCAAATCGGCGTTAAACGCGCGAGTTGGTCGCGTTGTCGTTCTCTGAGAGATCTACTTTGCGTGAATGTTGTCACGGGAGAATTTCGCGCTCGCTCAACACCACCACCACCACGTTGTGTCCACGTGACTTGGCTGAAGGTGGTGCTAAGTAAATAAATGCACGTAAGTGGCCCTTCGTGATATTAACGGTTACATCGTTCACAGAGAATGTCACACACACGTCGGAGTGTCTTGATCGGGAAATGGCGAGAAATTCGTACCTTTGACGCGTCCTTCGTTACTATAACCAAGCACATTGCGCAACGGCAAATTCATTCTGACATCTTGCGCATAAATGTGTGAAATGGAAGTTGCTCTCCGTTTCCCAGCGACACTCGCTGCCCGCAGCTCTCCCAAGCAGCCGTGGCACGTCGCTGCGAAGCTCAAGGCGCTCCCAGACGCCTCCAGTCACAAATGGCGCGCTGCTGGATGTTATCTCGGAGTATCGAGGTCGAGATGTTGGGCATTCAGAAAGCCGACCACTTGAGCCGGATTGATACGGCGCGACGGAGGCTCACGTACCGAGGGATGGGATCAATGGACAGACACTTGGGAATTACATAATTATATGTAAACCATTACTAAACATTAACGAAAACTAAAAACACTTGAAACAAAGCCGATATGTAGACTATCTTGCTTTGACATCATTTGGTGATTTAAAGACATACATCTGAAGTTGTCATTCTTGTAGCTCCAGAGATAATAAATATATAATGGGAAGTGTCTTAGCATGTGACGCTATATTTAGCGGTGTGCAGTGGGCTTACGGCACACGGAGTGCTCCGCCCAGAGCACCGAGAGGAGGTCCCGTGCCTCGGGGCCCGCGGTTCGTCGCTTTAAAATCCAATTCCATCCCACGGAAATGCTCGGAGCACGCGGCATCAGCGCTCATTTTGTGCCCAGCTAATCCGATGTCATAGCGACTTTGTCGGTGTGCAGGACCTTCTCAAGAGTCACTGGCAATGCACAGGACGTATAATTAAGCGTCATAAAGCGGATCGTATTGGGAAAATTACATAATCGATCCTGATTAAATGGCATAACACGGTAAAACATTTTATATTTTTAAAATATCGGTTATCATTTCTCAGTGCTGTATTCATAAATAGTTCAAGCTGTAATGGTGTATGTGTTAATCGCCGCTGTTTCATTAAATGTTGTAGTGAGTGCTGTGTTAATGAATGATTGGAACCATTCAATGTATTAATCCAATATCCGGTCCCCATCGCTACCAGCTTGTGTTGCTGTTGAAACTGCTCACCATCAAGAATATTCATGTTCGTCCAACCACCGTGAGCCCATTCTTCTCGTTGAATGTGGTCGATGCTATTTGCGGACTGTGCACATAACGCCAGCTATCCACGCTTCTGTCTGTAGCTAACAAGGCGAACCTTCCAGCACCTCCTGGTTCCTCCTTTTGCCTGCGGAACGCCACAGCTGACAGAACCAATTTGACTCGCAGGAGGCCAGCTCAGGTGACTTCCTACCTGAGAATAAGTGCCGGCTGATAGAAGTAATGTGATGCAAATGTTGGTGATTCTTCATATCCACGGATAAGTGTGGATTATAGGATAAATCAATGTCGATTTTCTGTGGATTGATATGTGGATTGATGAACTGACCGTAGTTAATCTCATCGTGATCTCAGCCACGCGTACGCGTTACTGAGAGCCGACACGTAACACGATATTTACATTCATCATTCTTACAGGTCACATATCCAGGTGACATCATGAATGCGCTTCGTGCTTAGCCCTCGCCGAGTGATGAGCCAGCGAGGTCCCGTGCCGGCATGGCTCGCAGGCTTCGAGTCACGTGGTGTGTTGGCTAGCGGCCTCCGGTGCGGTGCCTCTGGGTCCTACCGCGCTTCTGCAAACTCCGTGCACTCGGCGAATCTCCGTGTTGTCTGCGTTATTGTCCTTTTGCACAACACAGAGAGAGAGAGAGTTTAATGTGTCCTTCATAGCAGAGAGATTCGAGGCCAGTCAAACATTAATAAATACTCTGTACTAAACGGGAGTGACGTATACATGAACTATCCAAGATGCTCGAAGCAATAACAACACGCCTGCGATATCCTGCTCAAATGAGCATGAAGGTCGTGTTCGTTAGATTCCACAATCCCGTGGCAGGGCCGAGTCGATCCATAAGACAGCCGCTGTGGACTTCCCCACAAAGTGGTACCTGTTTTATGGACCCGGAAAGGATGATGGGCTGAGCCAACCTCAAACCAGGATGTGAACTCACACACATTTTCTGATTGCGAGCCGCTCGCTCCACCGCTGAGCCATCACACGACCCGTGTGACTCTCTTGGGATGTAAATGCAAACCTGGGCAAAAAAAACGAGTCGAGTGCAATACATTAACTAGTTTTTAATTTAACTGATCAACATTCTACACTCGTTAACGATCATTTTGGATGCTGATTTCACGAAGCTCCGCTCGGCAATGTCTTCCATGAGCAGGCGCAGCGAACACGTGGGCGAGCCGCAAGCCACGGGGATGAGCACGCGGGCGGTGCGCGTGTGGAGGCGGTAAGCGACCTTCACTCGCTGCTCCTCTGAAAATCTGATTATTCTGCCATCGTTTTTCGCGGAGCACATTTGTGCCACGTTCTCAACTTTTTGTGGTGGTGGTGGTGATGGGGGGGGGACGAATCGCCAATTGTATGGGGCACTTATTGAAGCGCATTGTTCCTGCAGAGCAGCCGGCTGAGGTTGTTATGGCGACACGCTGTGAGCACAGATTGGCCTCTCGGCACCGTCAAAACCACATCCCCGTAATGGATGATCGGGAGAGCCATTTGGAAAACGCGTTTTTATTCTGCCCTGTTTACTGAAGGGTGTTGAATGTGCTCAGTATCGAGCCAACCAGTGGCCGAGTTGAGTGGGCTACCGCTCGTTAATGTTATGATAATGTGATGATAATGTTATGATAATGTGATGATAATGATATGATAATGTGATGATAATGTTATGATAATGTGATGATAATGTTATGATAATGTGATGATAATGATATGATAATGTGATGATAATGTTATGATAATGTGATGATAATGATATGATAATGTGATGGTAATGTCGGGATGATAATGTGCAATCGGAATGGACTCTGAGGCATTCCGAGCGCTGTGTTCAACAACGAGCTCCACGTTAATTCCATCAAATTGAGTCTGATTGGATTACGCCGGCAAGGCGTTTAGTGGATGGAGCGAATAACGCGATTAGTTTTTATTACTACTGAGAATCAATTAATTGTAACCATTTCTGAAGCTCATCAAAATTACAAAAAAGGCATTCTGTCAACTGTTAAAATATGTTGTTCAGGCCGATAGAAAGCAGCCTTCCTGGAGCGGTTTATCTTTGTTTCAACCCCCTAGAGAGCTCACTGAGACTAAAGGCCAAATTCATGTTGAGCTTTCCGCTGTATGTACGAGATTTTTTTAAACGAAATTCTTACTGTGCATACAGATTGGTCCCATGCCTCCGATGTGTGTTCACGTGCTCTGCGTCGACACCAAAAGGTGCGAAACGGCCCAAAGCGGACCGGGTTAGGGAGGGGTTGGGGTTAAGATGCCATTGCAAGACTTCGATAATACACACACCTGGATCGCATGATTGTGTATCTGCTCAGCCCATCATCTTTATGAGGTCGATAAAGTCACTGTTACCACTTTGTGGGAAATCAATGGTCGTTGCCCAATGTAAAACCTCGTCCTGTCCACGCGGTGTGGAATGTCCTCCCCTCACTGGAGGAAGTGAACGGGAATTGAGCGTTGCACGTTCGAGTGGAGAAGCGATTCCACGTTCTTGGGTCCACATGGGAAAGTGAGAAACCCGGAGAAGTTAACGCCGAGCTCTGCTCCACAAGACTTCTTCTTGTTGCTGCACGAGGGAGCCGATAGCTGTGCCATTACCACATCTAAGTATTTGCTCGGTCCCTGCAAGAACGAGTGCCGAAGCGTACATGTGCACGTACGCACTCAATGTCCACAGCGCTCAGCGCGCGCAGGTTAAGAGAAGCTCACAGCAGCACTTTGTCTGCACACACTCTCCAGGATGACGACTACTCCAGTGGCAGCTTGCGCCTGCTCCAACAAGCTGCCCCTGCAGCGCCCTCGACCGTGAATGCATCGTCTGCTCATGAGCTTATGAAGACATTCGTCTGAGTCTCTGCATTGTAGCTCTTCGCTAATCCCTCTGCCAACCGAATGTCCTTTCTTTCACGGTTGTTCGCAGGGATGTCCTGAATTGGGAACGCGACGTTGCATCGATTATTCGAATCAGCTCAATTCTTTAGCTCATGATACACGCATTGAAATGTGTATCAAAGAATCGATTCTTTGCGAAGTATGACTATCGTATGACAACGTTACGTTCGGGCTAATAGGGCAAAGGGAAATGCACAAATGAGACGAACAAATGGGGACAAATACAAACGAGGGAGCAAAACAACAGAACGAAGCCCGAGGAGGCGCGCGTCGCAGGCCGCGCTGCTGCTGCTGCCGGGCTCGCTTGTTAGCCGACTTCGCGTCTGTGCGCCCACGGTAAGAGGCAATGTTTTAGGAATATTAAAATTTTATTTTATGATCATTAAAAATAATGGCTATGAGAAGTCCAAAGTAATCACTGCAGCTGTGGTCTAGGGTGGATGATGATGATGATGATAATAATAATAATAACATGTGTGTGTGTGCTGTTTTGTCAGGGACATTTTCATATCCCGTCCCTCTAGCAGGCGACTATTGTATATCGTCAACGTAGTAAACATTGCAGTGATGCAGACAACAGCGATACAGGCAACAGACGCTGGAGAAATTGCATAAGATGATCAAAGCTGCACGGAACGGGGCGCAGTCGCTACAGGACGGGGAAAGCTTTCATCGTGGCCGCTACATCCAAAGGAAGACATAATAGGAGGTTGCATTTAGGGTAAATTGGCAGAGAGATGGGTGCGTTCTTGACGGGGATCTTTTAGCAAAGCGCACTGGAACATCGGTCACCCAAACAAGGAGCAGGTGTGCTGCGCAGTACACGTGGAATTTCCCTGGCAATTGTTTATAGCAGAATATCCACCAAATGGCCATAACGAGCAGATACGTGTATTTGTATGCGAGCGCTTTAATTTTTTTTAGCAATGCGTACCGCTGTAAGGCTTAGCAGGTGAATGCAGGTTAGTGTACTGCCAGTGCAGCGTTCATAGTTGTTGTCTTGTATGTAATTAGGGGCTCGCAAACAGAGGCCTGTGTATGTTTCTGGAGTCAAAGAAGGGCTTCATTTTTCACTTGATATTTTCCGGTGCCCTGCTGGAGATGACCACCACCGGACAGCCGAGCCGCGGAGAGCAGAGCGCGATCCCCGCAGCCCCAGCAGAGACCACCCCCTGTGGCTGAGCTCCAGCCTCCAAGAGGCGGCAGGGCCAGGCAGTTCCACAGGAATGGTACTCGACCCAGAGCGCCTGCCACGGTGTGCGTGACAATGCGTAGCCGCTGATAATCACTATCAACCACCATCAAGCAAACACCAATCATCGTTAGCTACCACCACCAGTCATTACTATCATTATCACCAAACGTCAATTACCAAATATCAATAATTTCCAACCGTCAAGGATCACCAGCAGGCAGCTCCAGTCACTGCCAACCACCATCAACCACCATCAACTGTCATTATCTCTACAAACTATTGATTCATACGGTATCCGTTTATCTCCATTCGATATCTTTGAATATTGCTTGCGAATAGCATTGTGAGAGCGTGTCTCATTGCCTGACTCCTAATCTCACTTTACGCAATCCTCTCAGTGTTGCAGTTCCACTTTCGTTCATATATTTTTCTTATGTAAATATTGATTTGTGAGAGCTTAGATCACTGAATCAGTTGCCACTGAATCAAATGCCCTTTTGGTATCTATAAAGCCAGGCACAATGGTATTTGCTATTAATCTGTCTGTAGAGGATCTGATCGATAGTGTGTTACGTGGTGAATTGTAACAAACCTCTTCCAGAAATATTTGTTTTACGTGGTTGGTTGGTTGGTCTCTAAAATGTTAATTCCGTGAATCCCCACGATTCCCACTAATCCTCAGCAGGCCGTATGCACCACTGTGGACAGAATGCACATCTGGGTGTTTGGCGGAGGGATAAAGGTTGGTGAGGTGGACTGTTCGCCGCCTCTTTAAATGTCAAAGTAGTACTCCAACTGGACCGCGTGCGACAACACTTGGCCGAATGTCCTGCAGCTCACCTGGTGGAGACCGGAAGCAGAGCTCACGATGGAGTCTGGATGGCCTCGGAGCTGGTGCCTCCGTATTGTCAATTCCAGAGCTCAATGATCAACCAAGTGGCGCCCAGAGGGCCCATGTGAGCCACTGTCCTTTACAGCTCTCCGCAGTTTAACGATGCACTTTGCAGGGTGCAATTCACAAAGTTACAGAGACTATGGTGGAGATCCAGGCTGGAATGTCCTGATCAAGAGTCTCATTGTGCATTATAAAACGTGACAAGAATGGCATGGATGATTTATATTCCCCGGCGGTTAGATCAGCAGCAAATAATCCAGCAGCATAAACTTGTTCATCCAGACTCTCTCATTATGTAGAGTTCATCACTGTGTCATTCAACAGAGTTCTGAATTTCCATTGCTGGTAAAAGTGGCCAAATTTCAGTAGAGATCTCGCTATTGTTTCCATCAGTAGGATTAGAAAGTGTTCATGCACACATTGACTCTCTGGTGGAGCCGCAGCCGCGTCCCACACAGTACATCAAGGATCATTATCCTTTCGTGGTCGCTGAAAAGACTGACCATGGAGTACTGTTATGAATACTGCAGGAGTCATCTGAGCTGAGCTGAATCATTCTTGAGTGGCGCGTTCCTGAACCGGAGAACAGGGAGGATGCTGAGCGATCACCCATCACTCGTGACCCTCTACGAACCTCCCTTACGTAGCCCCACGGGGCTTCGCTTTATCACCTCTCTTCTTCAGCGCGCACCACACAGGCCATTGGCGAGGTCATAAAGCTCTCGGTCTTCTCTTCACAGTGGACGCAGGGGCACCGGTAATGATGACGACGATGGAGCGTGCCTGGCTGATGCAGAGCCGTAGCCTGGACCCGTTCGTACCCAGCGCAAGGTGCAGGGTCATCCTCCCGCTACGCCCTCCCCTCCCCCCTGGCTGAGGCGCCGTTACGGCCCCACCGGCATTTTGAGGCACACAGCCACCACCACCGCCGCCGCCACCACCGCCACCGCCACCACCGCCACCGCCACCACCATCGCCGCCACCGCCACCATCGCCACTGCCACCACCGCCACCACCATCGCCGCCACCACCACCACCACCGCCACCGCCACCACCATCGCCGCCACCGCCACCACCATCGCCGCCACCACCGCCACCGCCACCACCGCCACTGCCACCACCACCGCTACCACCGCCACCGCCGCCACCGCCACCGCCACCGCCACCACCACCACCGCCACCGCCACCGCCACCACCGCCACCGCCACCACCATCGCCGCCACCACCGCCACCGCCACCACCGCCACTGCCACCACCACCGCTACCACCGCCGCTGCTGCCTTGTTTCCAACAACTCGGCCGCGCATCCTGGAAGCGCCATCCCCACTGTCCTTCCGCCTGCGCCAACCCCCAGAGCATATTTGTCAAGAAATACGTTGAGACTCAATCTACAGATATGTCCTTAGTAACACACAGGTTAACGTTAAGCAGCAGGGGAATTTACGAATACGAATACAGGAACTGGGCATAAACTATCAGCCGAAATGTAAATTAAATAGAGACAGGAGCCATGGTTGTTCAAATCGTGCAGAAGCATTGAAAACAAATACAGAGGGAATCATTGTGAAAGCTACAAGTGTTGCGATAGGGTCAATGTAATAGTTTCAAATACGGAAGTTAATCTTGGCACATAACATGAGGATTCTGTAGTGTTTGTGAAACTGCGAGGATTAGAGTTTGAAACTGATAAAGCAGATAGACCCGTTGATAATTTGAGAGTAAATGCCTTCGAAACCAACTCAGGGATGTCATGGATGGGGTTGCGTGAGCAGACAGTGCCGGGCAGGGCGTCGTGCGTGCGGGCAGTGTGCGACTGTTTAGCAAGAGAGAGGGTTGGTGGTGGAGGGTTGTCCAGAATTGATGAGAATATATTTGGGGCAGATGATCTTGTGACAGGCCATGAAGAATGTGGAGATACATGAACCAGGTTATGAAGATGTAAGATCATTCGGGTTGCTATGTGCGACGGGCGAGGAGCGAGACGCGCCGGGTGCGATTTGGAGAACGATGGATTTCGTGGAGATGGGGACGTGGCGTGGCGCGCAGGCGTGGCCACGGCAGGAGAACGACGACGTGTATGTATCGTCTCCTTGTTGTTATCTGCGGTCAGCAAGAAAATGTACGGACCGTGTAGAGAGTGGCGCACGCATGCTGCAAGGGTTTCAGGATTTGAAATTCATCGCGTATTGCATTGCCTGACAAAAAAATGCTACTCGGCATTTACCACTGATCCTCAGCCAACAATGTGTGAAAACAAAGTATAGTGTACATCATGGGATTTATTTTACCGCCAAAGTGAATAACATTGAAGCCACTGAACATAAATGTGTCTAGTAGAAACCCTGGATTGGTTTAATAGCAATGCCCTCTTCTACATATTGTTTGTCGTCATCATCACCGCCACCAGCCGTGATTTATCCACTGCTGAACGAATGCCACCCCACGCCATCACCATCCCTCGTGGTCTTGCCGTGACAGAAACTTTCCCTCCCGCTTCTGCACGTAGCCTCCTCCGTCCCTACGACCGCCGTAATTCGTTGTTTGGTAAACTTGTTGCACGCGACTTTTGTGTTGCTCCAATTTCCCCGGAGCCCTTTATTCACTTCATCAGCTATCAATCATCCCTATTGCTTGTTGTAATTAAAACTATAGGTAACACAAATTATGCTTAACACTAACCTACAAATTATAAATGGGAAAACTACCGCATCATAGGTTTACTTTACGCACAGTTTGCTGAAGCAGTGCATCATATAAAAACGTTCGCTTAATAGTCAAAGTAATTATAATCACTTTGAATATTAAACGAACGTCATTATAATCACTTTGACGAGCTATTAACACGAACGTTTTCAGAAAATGTGTTGTGTGCAATATTATATTTTTGCAGAAAAGACGTGGATTCCAAAAGTACGAAAAGCATTTAAAGTAACTTCGTAAAAACAACACTTTACGCTGAATTCAAATTGTCTTGGTTGTGGCTCATTTCCAACAATTTCTAGGTGTAAAGAGTTGGTGGGAGAACAAGTTGTACCAGTGGCGTTACGCGTTCCTCTGATACCGTCACATTGAGAAACTGACTCAACATGTTCATCCAGAATGCAGTTGCCCTGCAGAGTGGTGCAGAGTTGTTTATACAGAAAGCAGGACGAATTCTGAGCCGTGGAGTTAACCTGTCGATAGTATATTCAGCATGAACAAACATCCATTCTTGCAGTTTCAATTTGTAAAAAAAAAAAATTCAGATGTAATTGTGATTTCATATTCAATTTGGCCAATCGAATGTATATCCCTGCATTGGCAGCACCCCGCTGAGTTTGCTCGCTATGTGTCCGGTATCCACACCCACACAGTTGCACCGTACACTATTATTATAATATTGTGTTGGCAACAATTGGCTAATTTGCTTAATTCAAACCAGGATATGAGAATACACACACCGGCTAAGGTCGTCACCGTCCTTGCAATCAGTCCAAATCACGAAAACAATCTACACATTCGGGGAGATGTGTCCCTGGCATGGCAATGTGGAATGTATAGCACTGGCCTAGGGGCTGCCAATAGACACCACACGAGTGCTCGCCTGGGAAGTCAGACACTCCGTTGACCGGTGCCGCCCACTGTGCGGTTCTTCAACGGGCGCCCTCCACCCCATGAGAGAGAGAGTGGAGAGATTCCTCTTCGGGTTAACAGTGGGAAATGCAACCTTTATTGTGTTTGTAATCCACTCAATGTTAACAAGGCGAAACGATGTGAGGGTTGAGTGAGCATGTCTGATTCAACGTACACTCGATGCTTAAGTCTTTGACAGCTGAGACGAGGACAAGGCCACTGTAGACTTGCATGTCACACTGTTAAACATATTTAAACATCAGCTACGTTCATGATCATGCGATTGTTTTTCAAATATTTGAATACTTTAAAAGCTTGCTGTAGAAGTGTTGGGGCTCTGGTTTGTCTTTTGATCTGAATGACTGTGTTGTTCATGCATAACCAATGTAGCATTCCCTTTTTGTAGATATTTTAATACATTCTTTATACGGGATTCTTTTTTCTAGTTCATAACTTGGCTCTTGAACATTTGCTGGCTGATTTATTGCAGGCAAATCAAAAGTATTTTCAGAGTCAATAAAAAATAATTTACTGCCGCTTATAGATCCTGGCTCTTAGAAATATTTATCCATGAACATTGTCTAAGTAGTTTGTTGGCGTAGAATACCATTTTTATTTGATGCCCTTATATTTTCTGTGAATAGTTTATGCGTGCAAGATTGAGTACTAAGACATATTCTGCAAACCTGAGTTGTCTCATTTATGAGATCAAATAAACAATGATTGGCTTGGGGATGGCATCAGACTATTAACGATCCGCAGTGACCAACGTGGCGAGGTTTGGTCAAACAACTCCTACGACAGACACGGCCTTCACACAGTAGTGGATTGGCAAAGCAGTAAATTGAACATTATTTAAAGGAATTAAATTAAAACTGCTCGTACCCACCACACGAAGTATATGTATAGGTGCTACGCTATATACATAGATACAAAGATGCTACGCTTGAATAATGTCGTGCTCATCTCTTCACAGCTCTGAGCCAGCGGTGTAAATTCCACATTACTATGTCGGGGACGCGTCTGTCCATAGGACAATCACTGTTGACTTAACCACGAAGTAGCAAATACTTTATCCACCCGAGAGCGATGATTGGCAATAGGACTATTTCATTTTTTGTAAATGGCACTCGCTAATCACCTAGATTTAAAAGCTACACACAGTGGATCTGTTAAATTCAATAGATGGTCATCTGTAAAAAAGCGATGCCTTTGAAGGTCTCAAATCTCATGTGATGCGCATCAGAGGTAATCGAGAGTGTCCTCAATACCTGTGCGAAAAAAAATGGCCGCTCGTGGTGTTAGGAAAGCCTGTCCCGTGCCTTGCAAATTCTCCGCAGTGCCGTCATCATCATCATCATCAGCCATGGACAATCCACTGCCGAATTAAGGCCTCTCCAAGCCGTCGCCTTCTTTCTTATTTCTGCGAGGTCTTAATTCACTCAACACCTGCTGCACTCAAGCTGATTATTTCGTTCCATCTCCTCGATGGACTTCCTTCCCGGATTTCTTCCTTGGCTGCCAGGCCGCCACCACCGTGGCCATTGTCCACCGTCTTCTCGCGACGTCTCCCGCCCACCCCCCTCACTCACTCTGCTCAGCGGTGTGGATCACGTCGCTCTCCTCCACATCCATATCGCGACATACTCTCAAGCGTGCATCGTCTCTCAAGTGTGCTTCTTTGCGCACTTTTTAGATCTCGTCCCTTGTTCTTTGTCAACGACCGCGTCGCTGAGCCACACGCCGCGCAAGATGGCGCGCATGCCTCTCAAGATGGCGCGCACGCCGCACAAGATGGCGCGCACGTCTCTCGCTGCGTCACAAAGGCCACGAGGCGTGACGAGTTGCGCCCTCAGACGTCGGCGTTTTAGGCGACGCGCGTCGATTCAATCGCCGAATAAAAACGCCGCGGTGAGTTGCGATGACCTCTCTTGACAAGGGCGGTGACGTGAAGCAATTAAAGACGTGCTAATCAAACACGCGTGGACTCTGGCACATGATGAGTGAGCTGAGAGCCCGGTATGAGCGGATGGCTCTGCGTGCTGCACCCCTGCTATGTAGGGAGGTGTCAGGGTGCTCCGCTCTGCCACATAGGTCGTGCTCCCCCTTTGGGAACCGGTTCGAGGTCACGGCATTGAGTACAAGGGATGGAAATAACAGCACACAAATCACCTCCTTCCCATCGCTCTCCCTCCACATTAAAAAATAGAAATTCTTTAGACATCCCATCAGCCGCAGTGCTGATGGGAAGGGGAGAGTCCTTGCCTCTAAACAATTGGCCAGTCCACTCGCATTGGTTGAAGCGAGCCCGACTGCTGATGAGACACTGGACGTCGAAACCGGCTCAGCGTTTGCTTTCACTGAAGCAACCCGCCGCTTCAACGGTTCACTCCCATAAGGCCGTGTGGCTGATGGGATGTGTAGAAACGATATTTATTTATCATTTGGTGGGACAGCTGTGGGAAGGCGTATTGTCTGCTTACGTATCGTGTTACTTAGATTCTCTACAACGACTGTGCATGAAGTGCAGTGGACAGAGTGCGTTCCGAATGTGCATTACTGCACTTACACTTGTTGCTAATAACGTAGACAATGTGGACAATGCGCGTTGATGTATATGGTTGTTGACTATTGCAGGGCTCTCCGCATATAGTTGTCGTCGTGGAGTCAGGGGCGTGCGCAGGCGGTGCAACTGCCACGAGGCTCGAGCAGTGGGCGATGGAGGGAGAGGGACGGGCCTCGCTGCTGCCTGCACCACGGCCCAGACGGCCACCCCGCGCCAATGAGTGAAATGGACCGAGAAGGCCACCGCAGTTCACCAGCAGATCGTTTATTGTTCAACCAGGCGAGAGCCAATTGAGACTAAAAGTCTCCCTTTGAATGGGGCCTTGGGCCGCAACGTCAAATACAGTTATAATAACTAGAACAATGCATTCCAGTGATTCTCAACATACAGATGAAGGAAGAACTCTCCACACCATGGCCAGTCGTGTTTAATTTGCTTGAACGTACTTCGCCGCGCTGGTGAGTGCGGGTTGGTGAAGTGGAGGAGAGCAGGACCAGCTCTGAAATCTCTCACCGATGATGGGCGCCTGTTTTTAGCGGGACTCAAACTCGGGCCGCGGATTCAGAGCGCGGCGCACTCCACACTCAATGTAATTGATGAACTTTTCTTATCTCTTAAAAAGCAAATGTCTAAGAAGATGACCAATATTGGTTGGTGTGTGGAGTGTTCTGCCATTCTTGATGACGAGAGCAAAAGGGGCTGTTGACTGCAGTCAATGAATCAGCAACTTTGTTTGCGGTGCTCCTGTCACGCAACACGTTTAGCCGGCTGCTCTGTGATTCAGTGCCACTGGGAGACATCATTCTGTTTGAGAGGCACGGGTCTCTCCCACGTGCGACGTGTCACCGGCTGCCGTGTGGCATGCCATGCCGTGCGCGTCGTGCAGATCCCACTGCGCGCCCAGGATGTCCCTGTGCATCGCCGTGCTTCGCGTTCCGAGACGGTTACACCGTGCAGCTGCCCTCTGCTGTGTGGACCAGAGGTTACTTGAAGGGATCTCAGAGGTAGCTCTGTGAAATCCGCTTCCCCGGGCCGTTCTCTGCCAAGAAGGGTTGCACTGACCTATGAGAGATTCGAGTGTATCGTTCGTCTCAGGAAAAAAAACAGTAACAATCCAAAATAATGTTGGCGAAACAAAAACATTAAAAAAACGGGTACACAACATCCAAACGAGGCAGCTTGCTTGAACTCAGCCATTCTACTGAATTGGTTTTGATTTGGGATCACGCCAGATTAAACTGCGGACAGCTTTCATGTGCTTTTTTGCCGCTCGTGTAGATGACACTTTAAGAGAACGAGGATGCTGCATTTCATTGCCTGGTGTCGTGACATTTGAAAAGGTGACCACTGCCTCGCAGTGTGCTGCAAGAACACAGTGACAGTAACGTGGATGGACTCTGGTGCATGTCCCTACCTGCCTTGCTTTCACCTACACACACACACACCACACATCACCAACATCGACCAGGAGTTGCTCAAATAAATCCATCTCCGTTCTCTATCTGCACATACAAATATATATTTTATTATTGTATCGACCTATCGCCCTTCTAGACATTAATCAGCAACAATTGTTCAAGCTCGCAAATTCTCGACCCATTTCGACCTTCTGTGTCTCATCTGCAGTCATGCCTGCAAGTCAATAAAACTGCTGTGCAGAAGAGCCGCCTACCCTATGTTTCCTCTTTAGGGCAGTGGCCGTAATGGTTGTGTTCAGTTTTAGCTATTTGTACCTGTGCAACACTCCCAACGCAGTATAATCACTGCACGCGCGTGTGATGAAATACTGCTGCTGGTTTACCAGATGTCATTGGTGACAGCCCTTGCTCCTCGACGCGACAAGGGCCATGTCTCCACACCAGCGTGTCATGAATTGTTTCAATAAACTGTATATAGGACGCTCTAAAGCAGTGCTCTTCGTTAATTTTCAGAGGGGGGCCACTTTCCCCGACAAGACATTATCAGTGTGAGGGCCGCCACACATTTGAAACCATTGGGGGGGTTCGTCGCTATTTGTGTCCTGTCGGGGCCGCACTCAAGGCCGCCAGGCGCCGCCAGTGGCCCGCGGGTGTTGCAGTGAAGAACGCCGCTCCCACGTCGTGCTGCACAGGCTGCACAGGCTGCACGTGCAGCACAGGCTGCACAGGCTGCACGTGCAGCACAGGCTGCACAGGCTGCACGTGATGGGGTGGGGAGGCGGCGGTGGGAGGGCGCGCCGGGCCGACTCGGGCGAGCCTCCAGGCCCGGAACGGAGGGGGAGGAGGGGGAGGAGGAGGGGGGAGCGGAGGGGGAGGAGGAGGGGGGGGAGGAGGGGGTGGAGGAGGGGGGGGAGGAGGGGGAGGAGGAGGAGGGGGGAGGAGGGGGAGGAGGGGGAGGAGGAGGGGGGAGGAAGAGGGGGGAGGAGGGGGGGAGGAGGAGGGGGGTAGGAGGGAGGAGGGGGGGTCGCAGCCCGTTGATTGGCAACGTGGCTCCCGCGAGCCGCGTGTAATCCCGTGCCGGTTGACGGCTTTAGGCATAAGGAGTAGGGAGTTGAAACCTATTGATTCATTTGTCAAGCCAGGAGACGTGCGCGATACATTTATGGCAACGGCTACAGTGCCATCGATTTTCACTTTGATACATTAAACTAATAACACAATCATACGATGCAGCCCTGTGAGGTTAATGAAGGAAGCCGCGATCACGCGAAGGAGACGGAAAACGGCGACGGGGAATGCACGGCACCGCCGCGCATTTGTGGAGTTTGACGACAAACTGCGGTGAGGAGTGCAGCGCTCTGGAGACAGCGCGCAACAGGTGCAACAGGCGCAACACGTGCCGCTGCTGCTGCTGCTTGGCTTGTTACACCACCACGGGCCGTCCACACATCACGGCGCCACGCGGGTTCCCATGCAGCTTGGCTCACCCAATCGATACCGTTGTTGTTGTTGTTCTTGCAGAATTTATTGATTATAAAACATTTCTTTGAAAATACTCCAGTGTTTGGGTTATCACCTGACGCTCATGCTATCAGAAATAATAGATATATGTCTACAAGCGTGTCAAACATCACGTGTGCGCATGCGCATTGGTGTGATGGTAAAATACGGCGAGATTAGCTCTTAACTAGACAGTGACATGACACCACCTGAAGGTTTCGGGTAGCAGCTAAAACAGGTGACTGCATTTATGCCTGTTCAAATACACGCAGACGTAACAGCTATGCAATACAATTAGGCTAGTGACAAACGTTAAAATGTGTTCTCCTCCCTATTTTAACGTAAATTACAAATCACGATAGCGAGCGTGCCCTGCCCCACAGTCCTGTGTGACTCACCTGTGTGACTCACCTGTGTGACTCGCCGCATTCCGCACACACACGCACACAAAGACAAAGATCCCCCGTATAGCCTTAACAGACTGTTGGGGCAAGTGCTATTAGCGAGCACCTATGAAGGCCGGCACGGCACACGAGGGGGTGGGTGGCCAGCACCACGCCCGGCCGCCTTTGTCTCCCCAGTGGCGATGTTGGCACACCACCCCAGGTACTCATTTTAGGCTGAGCCGACCTAGGAGAGGCCCATGCCCGGTTCAGATAATCGTCACTGGGTGTTGGCCGTGAGCGGGAATCGAACTCGGGTCGCCGGGTTCCTAGCGCGGCGCGCCAACCACTACACGACCGCTCCCCACACGCATATACATAAAAAAGACAAAGATCCCCCGTATAGCCTTAACAGACTGTTGGGGCAAGTGCTGTTAGCGAACACCTGTGAAGGCTGGCACGGCACACGAGGGAGTGGGTGGCCAACACTACGCCTGGCCGCCTTTGTCTCTCCAGTGACAATGTTTACACACTACACCGGGTACTCGTTTGAAGCTGAGTCGACCTAGGGGAGACCCAGTACCGGTTCAGATAATCGTCACATACACACACACTCATACACACACACACATACACACACACCCATACACAATCACACACTCACACTCATACACACTCATTTGGCACATGACAGACAGAGCCGGCACGCCGACCACCGGCCGTTGAGAGCACGTGCGCCTCACTGTCCCATTGGCCGCGACACACACAGCCAGCTCACAGCAGTAGGACAAACACAGAGAGAGAATCGTCGGCGACAATTAAAGGTAAACACATGCATCAATGCAGAAAGGGTGTACGCGTGTGTGTGCGAGAGTATGATCTGAAGGGGCGACGCGATGTCTCTCGCGACATCGCGTCTTGGCAGGAGCTCCTGCCAAGACGCGATGTCTCTCGCGACATCGCGTCTTGGCAGGAGCTCCTGCGCTCGTGGCATTTCCCCGGCCTTCACGTCGCTGACTCATCCGATCCCAATATTCCATTAGCGCGCGGCTCGCTGCTGTCGGGCCGCCGTGGCTGCTCGCACTCCCCCCGGCTACGTGTATTCTTAAGCAATAACAGCGGGAAACGTATTATTTACCCAAGAATACGCGTCGCCGCGAGGAGCTATTGACGGTCGTGAGCTTTCCCCATTGCGGCTCAACGTCTCACTTTGCCTGTTGAAGCAGAGGGTTACACCGGAGGACAATCACAAACACACACACACATATGTATACACATTCCAAGTCCACACGCTATCACAGGCAATGATGAGTGACAGTAATATTAGAACCGTTGCAATATATGAAACATGCACTGCATTATCAATACAGATGATTATACATTTAGTAGAGTAGATTATTAAATTAAACGCGATCATATAGCGCACGGTTAGTGTGTGTGTACATTTGACAAGGCGCCATACAATAAGGTACGGTGAGTGCTGACTCGGAATTATTCACATCAGCCCAGTGCCCGTTACATTTTATGCAAAATTTCCCGTGTGCGGATGGTTATACGTTCTGTGCACTGATGTTAATATTGATTCTCGGGAATTCACATCGCATTTGATATCGATACCGAACAGAAGAAACACGGCATTTTACAAGTCGCCTTTTTGTACGATGGCAATATTAAATATTCAAGACGGATGCTCAGAGGGATATTATACACGGGCATTAGCGGTCTCACACAAAGGCGAGCGGCGCGGCTGATAGCCCAGCACTGCTGGCAGGCACTGGGTATGCATCGCGTACGGCTTACACATGTCACATGTCACACGCATGTAATAAAGGCGTAACAGGTAGATGTCATTCCCCCACCGCTACCTTGCTACCATGGGGCTGTCAGGATAATCAGACGATGACAAATTGGCGTTGTGTACAAGATGCGACGTGAGCAGATATGAACGTGATTTGATCGTATCGCGCTTAAAGAGAGAACATCTCCGCAATAAACACGGGGATCGACCCTTTGTCGTTGCCGTTGTTAGAACATTAGCAGCCAGATGCGCGGCGCGGATCAGCAAACTCGAGCAGCGGCGGCGGCGGCGCGATTCGCCTCGGCTTCGAGTGCGCTTGGGTCCACGTAGACGCCTCGACACATTCCCGGCTCAAAGTGTTCCGCCCCGCGTCCGTCGTGTGCAGGCTGCGTGCAGGCTGAGCGGAATTGGCCTCTTACCTCGCCCGCCTGCCACGCGGCTCCGATTCAGCAGCTGGACAGCGCCCGCGGGGCTCGGGGCCCCCGGTCGGCCGCGGAGCGTCGCTCAGCACCCGGCGGCTCCCGCTCGCCCCACAGCCGGCCTCGTGCACGCGCCTCTATCGGTATGACGGCTATTGGAGACGAGTGCGCTGCGCCTACGTTGTTAGCCTATGGAGGGAGGCGAACGAGGAGGAGGGCGAGTTAGTGGGCGGAGGGGGGAGACAGGGATAGAGGCAGAATGGAAAGGGGGGTGGTGGTCGCGGCGAATCTGAAGCGCTTTTTGCTGCAGCCCCGTTCCATCTTGGAGGCAGGGGCGGATGAGCGTCGCAGGCCCGGGTGGGTTGGCCGGCCCTGGTCGCGGCTTCCACCGACGCCGTCCGTAGCCCGCGGGCCCCGGCAGCAGCAGCAGGCGGCGGCGGCGGCGGGGAACCCCGCGAGGGCGGCGCGGAGCCCCCTCCAGGACGCGGCGCGTCCAGGAGCCATCTGCGCCGCCGCCGCCGCTTTTATCGCCGCCGCCGCCGCCTCGGGCCCCCGGGGAACCCCGCGTGACGCCGCGGGGACGAAGACGAAGCGCTGATTGCCATCAGTGCGCTACCGGTAAACGAGCTTAATGGGCGATTACATAAAACACAGGAAACGTTTAGAGGGAGAGGCGCACTGGCCGAGCGAGCGGCGTGCGGCAGCGGCTGTGGTGATGGAGGAGACGGCGAGAGGAGAGAAGCGCGGCCCCTATCAGCGCCCCACCCTCCACTGCCTCCTCCTCCTCTTACATCTGCTGCTACATCTGCACTTAGAAGCGAACATCGCGTCACTATCGATTCCTTAACAGAGCGACATATCGTTAAGACGAAGAGAGGGATTTTTCTTCTGCACTTGCTGCCTGGCATTTATTACGTTATTTTATAGCCCGCTCATATTTTATTAATGTTGTGTTTGCTCTCTCCTCTCTGTAACGTCTATAACTAAGCCTCGTAGCAGCAGCAACCGCCACCGCTGGGCGTGACCGATGCTGCGCCGAGCCGCGGGACCCTCAGCGGGAGGGACATCACCACCATCACGATATTTAACAATGGCCCCATGGCCATTGTGGCTCGGCGAGAGCGGTCGTTCCGGGGAATCGCTCTGTTCGCGACGCCAAATTGTCTCCTAATGGACAATTGTCCCATAAATCTTGGAACGTGGCGACGAGGAATTTTTTTTTTTTGGGGGGGGGGTAGAAATATGAGCCAGCCCCTTAACGAGCTGTGCGCTCATTCGCTGTAGATGACAAGAGGGCAGAGCACTTAATGGCTATATGATACCGTGCTGTATTTAACATTTTAATTAATAAATTTAAACATTCGCGCGTAGAGAGGTCTTCGGAGAAGGGAGAACACGCATGGGCGACGTGTGTCCGCACAACGCGGAATGAGTGCTCCCATGTGTGCGGATGTTGTTTGCAATCCAAGTCGGCATCAGTCCGTCCCACGGTGAAACATCTCCCGTGCGTGGAGCTGTGGCGCCACGCCGCGCCACGCACACAGCCACCACCACGGGCGGGGGGGGGCGAGTGAGACCCACCTGGGGGGGCTGGGGCGGGCTCCACCCTTGGGGAGGGGGGGCTGCCCCCCACTGTGTGGCGCTCCGAGTATTCCGAGGGAGTTGATTGGCGGAGCGCGCCTCGCGGTTTCCTAGCAACGTGGTGACGTCACAACATAACCGGCATGAGGAAAAGTGCCGTGGAAGCCATCTTTGTCGTGCCAGAGTTTGCGTGATCGGTGGTGAAATGCGAGCGGGTTAACAATACACAGCACGCCTCAGTTATTACTTCACTGGATTTATTTTGGAAAATAAAAATGTTTAGCTTTGAAAGATTCGTATGGGAAATTTTATATTCAGTCTCGCTAGTAATTTAGGCCCAGCCCAGCCCAAGAAGCCTGTTTTCCTAGATCCTTCCCCGGGATATGAGGCCCTTGTCCGGCTGCGTGGAGCCCAGCGCACCAACCCCGCTCTCCATCTCCCAGTGCCCGGCCTCCTAAAGTTGTACTCGAAATTTTAAACACACACTTTATTGAGCAACGGCAATAAACACATGGTAATATACTGTACATACAAACATTTACGTGAGAAACTACCACCTATGAAAAAAGAGGAATGCATGTGTATGTGGTGGAAGGGTGGTGAGGTGGTAAAACAAGTTTGTGTCTTCCAGCAAGATGGGCCTCTTCGATTCCCGACGGGCACCTTTGTGTGCGGAGTTTGTGTCCTCCCGCTATTCTACGTAGATTTCCTCTTGGCTCTCTGGTGTCCTGTATCTGGAAATCGTACACGTACAATGTAAATGGTATTGGGCAAGCATCCCTCCTGGATATAGACTTGAGACTCAGTGACGCTGTTTTGGGTAAATGAGCATAATACAGTTTTAATTCAATAGATCCGCTTATGATCTGATTTCGTCAGATCTCGAAAGCTAAGCTGGGTTGAGCCTAGATGGTGCTTGTGATAGTCGACCCTCCACCATAAAGCAGGCGGCATCATCTGAAACTGGTCGGATGGGTGTTGTGCAGCAGTGGGCAGTGCAGCAGTGGGCAATGCAGCAGTGGGAAGTGCAGCAGTGGGCAGTGCAGCAGCAACATTCATTGCTCTGCACTCCCCTGTGTTCTCACGCCGATGCTCCCCACATTCACCAATCCATACTGACCAGCGTGGTGAAGTATAGTCAAATAAGGACCCGCCACCGCCTGCACGGCGTGGAGCGGTCCTGATCCAGCTGTGGATTTACAACATAGCTGTACTCGTAAAACAGTGCACTCAATTTAGGTTGCGTTTTAGAGTTAAGATTTTTAAAGTATATTACAGTACTAAATTATGCTTTGCAAATTAACCAAAAATATGGCAAACATGATTAAATGTCACTCGAGTTACTACATTTGTTTTGTTATTTTGCATGATTAGGCTTATTATTTTATAGGAAATGGCACGTGTGTAATTAAATTAGTGTAATTAATGGAATCCTGAACTGTGTAGTTAATTACTGAATTACACCGTGTGTACACAGGCTGTTTGGGAGCAGCGTGAGTCTGATTAAATTGAATTACGGTGTTCTGTAATGGTAAGGCATATTGGGAGAAAACATACATCATCTTTGTCTCATGACTACAGTACTGCAGTTACACGGAGTTGAAATGTTGTGATAATGATGTCATGATTTCCAATGAACCAAGGTGCCTCTCAATTTTCATGAATACAGAATTGTAATTCCAAGTTTATCTTATCAATTCTATGTCACAACAATAGTTCAAAGTGTTTACAGAAGTATCCATGGGTGACATTACAGGATTCAGTATCAACTCAAGGGCGAAGTACAGGAGTTTAAATACATAAATGAAAACTAAATTAACGTCGTGATTTAATTTAGTTTTCTTTCACTTGATTTTTTACCGATGTGACTTTACCGAAAAAAAAAACAAAAGAGTACTGTCCAGTGGTATTTACAAAGAAGTGAATTTCATCAAAACTTAGGTAAAGTGAATAATGCACGTATAATAGTCACAGAGGAAAAACCTGACGCTTTCCCCCATTTCGTTAACAGCATATTCCTGCACGTATTGCCCTGGGTAAAGAAGTGTGCATTTTGAAATCCCTATCACAACGTGTTTTAAAACTAATATAGATGTGTTACCAAAGGGAATATATTTCAGCAATACTGTATAGTATCAAAAACTACCCGTACATCCATTTCACTTGATTTCTGAGATAATTTCTTTGCTACAAGCAACAACAACAAAAATCACAAATTGGAGAATAAACTATACTGCACAGTAAACTGTGTGCTTATCTGTGCGCTGTCTGAAAGCTTAATTAGCTGCGTTAAGGCATAATTCACGTCGAGTCTGCTTCCGCACATTTGCTAAATCCTGGCGATATGCTATTTGCTAATTCACGAGGTGGTGTTTGGCACGATTCGGCGTGTGGAATGGATCGAGTCACATTCCAGTACAAACCCGCAGCCACGTCAGGGGCCGCGGGAGGAGTGCCGTGGAGAATCCCATGAGTAGCACCGCCGTCAAGATCCTCACTCTGCCAACGCACACAGTTGACCAACATGGGTGGCTCCTGTCCACTTTTTCCATTATTCTTTTCACAAGTTTCTCCTTTTGTGCTGCTATCTCCTCTCGCCTCCTTTGATTTCCTGCCCGTCTTCCCCTGTCTGTAGTCTACATGGTTTTATTTTTCAATATGAAGATGACACCTTGACCATAGTCTGTTTTTGTACGGACTATAACAGAGCTGCAGTTGGAGGCGATGGGGTTTCCTCCAAAACTTCAGACAAGCAGAACGACTTTGGGCGCGTCATTGGGTCCTCATAAGAAAAGCATATTGTTGATTCTGCTAGATATGACATTTGTAAGGCGCATTGAGATCTACAGATGAAATATGCCTTACAATTGTAAATTATTATTATTATTACCCTTGCAGACGAGTGTGTGGCTCAGCGTATTGCAAACCACGCACAGTGGAAAGTTAAAGAACAGGCATCTGTGAACTGTGATCAATAAACTACCCTCCTGAAGTTATGGGTCACCACATGGGACCAGTAAAATAGACTCAAGTACTAAACACAAACAGTATCAATTATAGTTTACCAAGTGGTGGGACTGTTTTCCCCTAAACTGTGGACAACTAAGGATTTTAACCATACGCGTTACTTGTGAGCATTATCAATGGGTACTTGTTCGATTCATAAACCTTGTTTAGGTTACCACACTCATTATATTGTGTGATGTTTTGTTATATCCAATTACAAAAGGCTAATTTTGTTAATGCAATTGCATTGTTAATTTTCTAAGTTCCAGTAGAACAGTTTTATGTCTTTGGATTAGTTTAAAATCCCTACAAGTCTCGGAATGAATGCACCATTACAGCGATATTGTTATTAGGAGAACAATTTGTGCTTAAATTGTTTTAAGTGTGGGCATGCCCATAATGTTGTTCTGTAACAAGCTAGAAGCAATTTGTTCGGATAAAAAGAAAACATGGTCAATGATGGCCATGCTTAAATTCAATGTCCCAGACTCTTGTTCTTGTATGTACAGTACCGTAATATATTGAGGCACGTTAAAGCCCTGGCATAATAATTCTAGGGTTTTTTTACGAAATTCGAAGCTCATAACACTTACTTTATAAAATTATATTATTATTTAAAAGCGACATTGTGGTTATTGGACGTGTGATTTAAAAATAATCAGATTATACATTTTTGCCTTCAATGCTATATGAAGCATAGTCGATTGCATACAATCGAAACAATGACAATATAAGGTATGTGATCTCAACTTAATTGATGTGCCAAAATTGAATGTAGTGTTTTACAAAAGATATATTTTTGTACTGAAACCTCTGGAAAACCTGAGTATTGAGTCATGGTTTTATAACATAACAAAGTATAAACAATATTGAATGAAAAGTTTATATAATATGCATCATGAGGATACACCAACAATAAACCCATTGCACACTGGGAGTGCTTTTTATAATATTTCATCTTTATTTAGTTTTAATAAAATGCCATATGTTTCACTCGTGATTCGGTGATGTTGACAAATCAAAATAAATCTACTGTCAAAATTGTTGGCTCTCAAAGAGGTGTTTGCCATGAAGGGCGACACATTATTTTTTCAATTTCAGGTTCAAAACATATATCCCAAATGTATCTGTCTTGTTTCACAATAATGTGTTGGTAATACATCATTTAGTGGCAAGGACATTGCATCTCCCATGTTTGCCATCACACATTCTGGTCAAACCCTATATTTCTGTAGGAAGATACTGTATGGCAAAATAATAGACATTGGATGCCATTAAGGGCCACCGCGTTTTTGCGACTTGAAAGCAAGTGGGAAACTAGGATTGCGAGTTTATGTATCTACCACTTCCCTGATGCATCAGTCAAGGCCTGCACAGTCTGGTCACGTTCCAAAACTTCAGTGTGGTCAGAAGGTAATGGAAGTGAGACAGGCATTTAAACAGTGGTTACTTTCACATGCATAATCTCATGCTGGTTTCTTAATCTACAACGTGACAAGTCTTTTTCTCCAATATGGTCACTGGATTTTATTTTATTACATGGTGAAAGTGACTCGGATTAAACTGGGCAGTGGTATTTTTTTAAACGATATAAAAGTGTGACTATTACATTGTTAGTTATTAAGTATCATGAGTTATTAACTAAATGTCTTGGGTGTTAATTGTGTAAATGTAATTGCATATTGTATCAACATTTATGATTTGCCATACTGTACATGGTGGTACATGGACAGTTGATATGTCTGTAAGGGGCCACACAACCAGCTACATTCTATCCTGCTGGATCAGGAGAGGCTCAGATGATGGTTTCGTGGGCTCATGTAAGCGGTAAAGGTGCTGCCCTGCAATTGCTTGCTCAAGCTGCTGCTGCAAAAAAGCTCTCCGCTAGAAGGAGATTAAGAGAGCCATTCATACGGCTTTTGGCCTACGCTTCCACACTGGCAAGACGTTTTTGAAGAGGTGAGAGTAGCCACACCTGACTCCACCATACGCGACCTGACAATCGACTGTGGTGTTACCCATTTATACTGTGCTGGGTGCACAGAGACGGAGGGATTTAACCAGGAATAGAACCAGGGATAGAACCAGGGATAGAACCAGGAATAGAACCAGGAATAGAACCAGGGATAGAACCAGGAATAGAACCAGGAATAGAACCAGGGATATAACCAGGAATAGAACCAGGGATATAACCAGGAATAGAACCAGGAATAGAACCAGGGATAGAACCAGGGATATATCCAGGAATAGAACCAGGGATATAACCAGGAATAGAACCAGGAATAGAACCAGGGATAGAACCAGGAATAGAACCAGGGATATAACCAGGAATCGAACCAGGAATAGAACCAGGGATAGAACCAGGAATAGAACCAGGAATAGAACCAGGGATTTAACCATGGATAGAACCAGGAATAGAACCAGGGATAGAACCAGGAATAGAACCAGGGATATAACCAGGAATCGAACCAGGGATTTAACCATGGATAGAACCAGGAATAGAACCAGGGATAGAACCAGGAATAGAACCGGCCTAACTCTGGATTGGATTGCGAATCCAGCTCGCTAAACCATTGGACCGCGGCAGCATCCCCATGGTGGAGTGACTCGAGTGTGCCGCGTTATTATATGCTAATAACATAAGGGCCCACAGCTCGTGAACATGCAACCCCCTGCCTCAATGCGGTGGTTGTTACTCGTTGGTGCAAAAGCGGGGAGATCGTGCAAGTGTGATCGTGTGTAATTAACACAGTGGCGCACGCTCGCTGCATGCTCCCTGATTAATGCCAACACATGCACATGCAGCCAATGTTGTGAAGTCACTCGATTGTTTTTTTTTTTCACGGAGGATTTTGAGCGCTCATAAAGGTAACGTTTTAATATATTTTTTTTATATGCCACAGAGCCACTTGCAATAATTGCTGCAACACTTGCCTTGGAGGTGTTGATGAAAACATTGTAGTGTTGTTTAAACTCCACCAATAGCATAAGTTTCCTCTCTCCTGAGATACACTAAAAACAGCCATAATGACCATTGAGACACGCTCGTTTGGGAGTATCTGTGCGTCTAGACTGGAAACGCGTGGATAGGTGAATGGAAACTGTTAAAAATATGTTTTACTTGACAAGTAACTTTTTTTTGCCCACGTGGAATGTTATTCAAGTAGACGATGTAAAACTTGATGACAAGTTGTTAATTGACAAGTTATCAAGTATTTACAATAACTGTCAATTAACAACTCTTCATCAACCCACTCTACGCTTGTGTGATCACGTCGGTGAAGGCGGCTTGGGTGTTTGTGCTCGTGACGCACGCGACTAAAGAGCCCCGGCACGGGCCACATCTGCAGGTGCCAAAGATGAAGAACAATAATCGGAATATCCCAGCATACTTCCCTTTCTCCCGCACGGGAAATTAACACGCACTTAGACAATACAACTATTTTATGATATAATATTTAATAATGACTGCAATATTGCTACGCACATCCAACCTAATAGCACATTGCTTCAAACTGCAGATCCTAACACTAAAGATGAACACTCAAGGTGAACACATTAAAGATGAACACAATAACCACCACGAATCTCTCAAACGCGTGGAGATGTCACACAATCACCATGCCATCCACTAATCTGGGAGACATTTAGCAAAGCGATACTTCAATCGGTAATAAAGTAGCTATGTATTTAGTACTTTAATTATACAGTACTTGCGAATTTCTTTCACTGTCATTCCATAAACATATTTCAGACAAATTAAGCCATCATAGTATTTGTGAAAACGAACGAATCGAGAATCGTATTCGACAATAGGGCGGCACGCCAGACTTTACACGACTTGGTGGGGGGGGGGGCATCAAACAAACAGCACGCGGCCTCTGTGCGTGCTGCGAGCACCACCACCAGCACCACCACCAGCACCACCACCAGCACCACCACCAGCACCACCACCAGCACCACCACCAGCACCACCACCAGCACCACCACCAGCACCACCACCAGCACCACCACCAGCACCACCACCAGCACCACCACCAGCACCACCACCAGCACCACCACCAGCACCACCACCAGCACCACCACCAGCAGCGGCAGCAGTCCGTGAAGGCGTGCGGGCTTCGTGCCGTGCACGGGCTTGGAGAGAAGTCGTGGCAGTTCCGCCCCCTAGCGTCCGGGCTGACAGTGGTCACGGTGACAATGCGTGTGCTCAGTTGTTTGTGCAGTCGACTCAGATCGACTCATCCTCATGTGAGGACCTGGTGCGGTGCCTAAAAACATCGCCACGAGGGAGACAAAGGCGACTGAGCGTGGTACCGGTCACCCACCGCCTTCATAGGTGCTCGCTAACAGCACTTGCCCCAACAGTCTGTTACGGCTACACGGGGGATCTTTGTCTTGTATGTGCAGTATGTTGAACTTCTTTCGCACCGTACGTAGCCAACCGTGCTGATCAGTTGCGTGACACGTCTCGAGTGCAGACCTCGCCTGCTCGCCGCTGATGCGAGCGGGCGATGGGGGGGGGGAGTCGTCCTCTGGACTTGCCGCCTGACAAACCTCAGGCAGCCACGCTCGCCCAGACGCGCCGCCGCGGCCATCTTGCTCAGGGCAACAACGCCGCGGGTCAGCCGTGGTGACGTCATCAGAATGCGCGCCGCAGGGGCGAGGCCACGCGCGCTCTGGCCCCGAGTAAGATGGCGGCGGTGACTTCACGGCGTCGAGCGGGGGGGGGTGACGGTGGTGGCGGCCACGTGGTCGCGGCTCCTCCCTTCTCCCCCCTCGGTCACTGGGGCGGCTGCGATGGAGGTGGCGGTGGCGGCCGCGGATGGCGGAGACGCAGGGCTCCCGAGCCCCGCGCCCGGGTGCTGCGCGTTCTTTGTGGAGAGGAAGCGACGCTACTGCAAGATGAGCGTGGCTGCGGGCAGGGCGTTGTGCGGGGAGCACGCCGCCTGCTCGGGCACGAGCGCGCCGGTGAGTGAGGCCTAGTCAAGGCCGACCCTCCACGTGGCTCGCACGTGGCCCGCGGTATCGGGAGGGTGGCTGAGCGAGGTGCCTAAAGAGGGATACCAAACAGATACATGCCGCAGTTACACGGAGAGACAGAATGACATACGCAGGGAAAGACGATGCAAATTTAATGAAAGTGAAGTGAAAGTTGGCAAGACACGTCATGGCTAGAAGGGGGGGGGGGGATGATGACCGACGGTCTTGAATATCCACGGGAGCGCGCCCACCAAGGAGTGAGTGGAGCGGGTCCGAATGGAAGTGCGGCGAGGAGAAGGAGCGATCAAATGAGCGAATTCGCTCGATGGATTGTTACACGGCACGAGTGAGGCCGAGGGCTTGGGGAGGCCTTCATCCAGCAATGGATTGAACGTGGCTGATGAAAGGCTATAACGTCGCATTCATTCTGTGGTCCAACTTCTTCCCGCACCTTGTGTTCAGTTTTGCCGGTGCACTAAATACATTTACACCGAGTTTCCACAGTAATGTGTGTAATTATCCAGTCTAAATCACGGGACGTGTGTATTGCAGGTGGCTAATGAGAGGAGACGGATCGTCTGTCCACTTGATTCAAAGCAGTAAGTATCATACTTTGCACATTGCATTTACATACGCTGCACATACAGATCTGACACGCATTTTTAATATGAAACTATAATTAGCGATGCTATAACTATGATGATCACAAGGGATATGTGTTTGAGCGAACTCCCCACTTCACCTTAACAATGGCGAAAGTTTCCCTCAAACGATCAATAAATCAAACTTTACTTGCTCTTATTGGCACAATTGACGTCGACGAGAGTATTAAAGTTAACCCTCTCGCTATGGCCAAGTTGCTTCACCCCCCCCCCCCCCCAGCTCTGTCCAGCCAGCAGGAGAAATGGGTTCACCGCGTGTGATGTAAAGTGTTGGTACCTCAGGACTGCACCGTTCCGGTGTGCATGGCATTAGTGATACATCATTAGCAATATCAATGAAAGTCTTGTCTAACTCTCGCTGCCTCTATCCCACGGGCCCCGCTCAGCCGAGCCCAGCCAGACCCCCCCTTGTTTCACCGTCTCCACGACCCCGGCCCAGATGGAGCAGCAGCATCTTAAAGTCAAGGTCCTGTTGTGTTTGTTCTTGTTAACATATAATGCATATTTGCCCCCTTCCAAAATTGGAAAATCTTTCAGTACAGTTTATGAAGATGTTTTGGGAAAACACCTGAAGAAATGTAACGCAAGGGAAAAACCCAAGCCGGTGAGTCTAAGAGCTCTTGTGTGCATTATGCGTATGACATAATTCTCTTTTACAGGCGCAGATGTGAATCAGCGCAGATGTTCACAGTTGGCTGTATTACATCGATTGACAGTTTTCCTACCTTTCTAGTGTGAGTTTACATTTGATTCGTGTTAATTTGTCCCGACCATGTGATTGTTTTAGATTGAGCTGATCTTGAAGTTGCTGCTATAGGAGCATGTGTGTGTGTCGCTTGGTGCATCCCAATTGCCCCGCTCTCGATGCAGCTCAGAAAATGTATAATCAAATTTGTAAAATGTATGATCATGCTTCGGTTAAAATAATATATTTGCCGCAACTTTCACATTTAACCTATTTTGGGGTTGGGCCACGTAGTATAATTTTTTAGGCCAACTTTATCGTCAAAATGACAAGTATTTTGGCACAACTGCCATGTTATGTATATCATCTGCACTAAAAATGTGGGAAATTGAACAGAGGAGCAGATAAATGGAAGGTCCACGTATTGATTTGGGAACACATAATAGGCACATCAAATGGGTTTCGCTGTCAGATGTAGTGTCCAATGCGTTTAATAACGTCTTAATGGACATTAAGGGTTATGGACTTAAGGAAGCAGAATAATAAATATCGGGATGCTGCTAAGTATTTCATGAGATGGGATTAAGTGTTCAATATGACAGTGAAGGGTTATGACCATGCGAGTGGATGGGTGTTAACATTAATATGCGGAGGCCGTACGACTCATTCAAGATGAGCGTCAAAAAGATGAGACAAGATGGGAAATTGCATGAACGTGGCTGGGAGGTGAATAATCCGTAAACTTGGTTCATGAAGTAAATAAATAAATAAAACTGCAGGCAAAGGAAACCAATTATAATCTACAAAAGAGAGCTGGTTAACCATAATTGTTTTGTAATAGAGCATAGGTTTAGAATAAAAGTATCACAGGGAGACGTGTGGTAATTTAACTTCTATTCAGCAGTTTATTTAACTTTAGAGGTTAAGTAATTTGTTTTCTTGCAGGCGTACTACGTGCGAGATATCAACTGTGGAGAAAACGATGAACTGCCTTCAAAAGAACAGGTACGTTGTTGGAATTCATTAATTAGTGTTGACTCCTTGATGAACGCTATTAAATATATTGCCCAATTATATAATTAACTTGTTATTGGCGTCATGACATAAGACAAATATACGTCAAATCGGAGCTCTTGAGGAGAGCCGTGCACCACCCTGTGAGAAAATGGCCATAGAATATTTCACAGAGCTACTCTTGAAGTCACTTTATTGAGATGCACCTCTTGTATGCCCCGCAAAGATCCGTATCTTCGATTAGCATGTACGGTGCAAAGAAAGTTCAACATACATATCAATCAGTCCTAAATGTTTTATTTACAGAGTTGAAATAAGCTACTGAAATAAGCTAAATTAAATTATAAAATCTCATGTATGATATTGTTTTTGTGCAGTTATTGATTACCAGGCTGAGACCATCAGCTCACTAGGCTGGAGAACCTGGCCTTGCCATGTGCGGATATCCAGATTTAATTCAATCCGCACCTCCGATTTAGCACGGTTGGCTACGTACCGTGCGAAAGAAGTTGAGCACACATGTGCATACGTATCGGCGTGCTGGCTCGGTGCTCGGACCCCGGAGCCACTGTAAATATAGCAACGACCAAAAATAAATCACAACAAACACTAATTGTGTTGTCTGGCCATCTGTCCATTGGCTCAGTGATGGGATAAAATAAGATTACGTGGGTATGACTTCTCAACGTGTTGTCAAGTTGCAGGCTCAAGTGTATAGATTAATGACAGCAAGGGACACTGGTGGCCATGGATTTAGTCTTGAAAATAATTGTATGAATCTCGATTAGAGGCTTACACCTTGGATTAAACGCCACTCGTGTTCGACACACAACTAACGAGCTGTGGGGTTGGTGGGGTCAAGTTTGACTTTCTCAGGGCTTTGAACTTGTAATATGTTTTTACCATTTTGGTTTTTACTTTTCCACATTGAAGTTATTTTTTATAATATGTTGTAAAGTAAATAAACACTTTTAGACTCTTTTTTTTAATTCAGCCTTGTATATTGAAGCAGAGTACCACGGAGTACGTGGTATGTAAGGACGTGTTGCTGCTGTGTTGTGGTGCAGGTTGCGTTATCCTCGCTCTCAGCAGAAGAAGTGTCAGCGCTAATAAGCAAAGTACAAGGTGTATTTCAAGGTAAGCATCACTTTCTTTGTAAGTTAAGTCTGATGGACTGGATCCGAGCCGAGGTGTGATGATTCGCACGCTACACTTGCAATCCGGAGGTCGCTGTACATATGAACCGCTACAAGCATTTCCTTAATCCCTCTGCCTCTGTTCACCCAGTGGTGCAAATAATTACACCGCAGTAGGTTGTGTGTGGTGGAGTAAAATGTGGGTACTCCTATCAACTTCAAGACATCCTTTAGTAGATGTCCTGCCGGCAGTGGGAAGTAATTTCAGGGCTGCACCTTTGCACTTTTTAAACTGGATGTGACCAATTTCAAACAAGGTGTTCATTATCCTTATATCTGTGAAAGCCCCCTGAGATGTCATACCACTTGCTGCAATGGAACCGTGGGGTCCATTTTCTCACAGGGTCGCAGTGACATGCCCACGTTAGATCAGGGATGACCACTACAGCACGTTCACCATGATGTAATCACTTCATTTTTTTATTTCTAGATTTGATAATTTTTTTATCTCTTCAAAATGTTCTGGAATCTGCACGGTCTGTGGGTAACCGAGATAATTTCTCCTCCACTTACCTCCATGACAACAAGATTAATAAAATAAGCCCCATGGTAAATACATGCATACAAAGTTAAATGGAAGTCATCTATTTACATGTCATATTTATTAAAAGTCAAAAAGTCAGATTTCCTGCTTAATTGAGCATTAAGACGTTGATGATCTGTTGTTTACAGCCTTGACCCAGCGGTCGAAATTCCACATTACTATGGTGGGGAACAAATTTACCCATAGGCTCACCACTTAACTTTCCAAAAAAGTGGAAATAATTTTATCTAAAACATATTTTAGATTTTAAATAAAAACTTAACTTCCCATCAATCTTAACTCATAATAAAAGCTTCAGTGTATGGTAATATAACATGTTTAATTAAATCGAAATGGCCTAAAATTATGTAAACAAGCAGCTACATAAATGAATAAAATATACCCCATAGGCTTCCTTGCTTAACAATAATGTTGACAAAAGTGGAATTGACAAAAGTGCTGTGGCAGCCTACCCGGTGTTTGACCAGAATGTGCCACATACTCTCTAAAATCTGAATCCATGACACGTGGCGACAACCGTCGCGAGAGTGGACGTGGCTAACGCAGGACACGCGTCTCTCTCTGGCAGGCGCAGAGGCGGTGCTGGAGCTTCGTGTCCTGTCCCACCCAGCCCTGCAGCAGGAGCTGACAGATCCAAGCAATGGAAAGTCAGCCCTCAAACATCTCCAGCAGCAGGTGAGGAGAGCTTTGCTACCACCATCTCTTGTGTCGTACGACATCGTCATGACATAGGACGAGTATTGCGCAACGGACGATGAATGTGCAGGGCGGCGTGGCGGCGCATCCACCTCTCCTCTGTCCTGCGCCCAACTGTGAGGCCACCGTTGTAAAGTTATTTTAGCGTTCCCTGCAATTCATTCTCATTGGATGCTATAATGGCTGCCGTCAGAAAGTAAGAGATTGTGAATGTTGTGGCCATTCATATTTATGCATTTTTCCCCTCCAACTTTGGGAAAATATACTGTATTCTCATGTCGCTGTAATTAACTTTGGAGAAAGCGTGTCCCCTTGTCTTACATTCTCATGCGTATTTTAGAGATGTCATCTTCACCATTGAGGAAAGTGGGCGTGCTTGGGAATCGCTATCAGAAATTATTTCAATGGATGAGACTTTAAACAGAATGGCAGCCAATGGAGAGAACTCAGCAGAGAGAGGATGAGCACTGCGTAGATGAGCCAGCGAGATCTGGTGTGCGTGTCGCACCGAGACGAGTCGTGACACTGCGGGACCTCGAGGGATAGCAATGGTGTGGCTGGTCTTTGTCCATCAGCCAGTAGACAATGGCTGCTGATGTTGATGATGACCTCCAAATCCTACCTGCAGCGTGGGACAATTATCCCTTCAATTGTATCTTATATTGGCTCGATGAGCCTGAACTCCCCCATCAGAGCCTGATAGGAAGTAGGGAATTGCGATTGAGCAATGTCATTGATATTCACGATGCAATCTGCGCAACGATCACGCTCGGCGAAATCGGCACTGTCAGGCACTTCAACCCCTAGACCTCTGATGGAGGCCCAAGCAAAAGCACATCTCATTATTTCTTGTGCCAAGCGTAATGTTTCATATTTGAGCCTCGGGACACGAATAGTTTTCTTAAAATAAAGTAAAAATAAAATTGTAACAATGGTTGTTAGTTCTGGAAATAAGTGCATAGCTTTTATTTGAGAGCACAGTGGTGTTTCTTTAGATGTATAATCGTATTGCGTTGGAGAGAATAATGTACATTTACCTGCAGCTGAGTATAGCCTCGTCTCTCTGGGGGAAACTAAACCCCGCCTGGCAGAGACCAGCTCCAGAAGATGACACCAGAAGGAATCGGTATTGGAATCTTTATTTAGACTGCAGGAGGAATCCGATGAGCTATGAAGCTCTTTTTCACAAATGCCCAATATGGGCGGGTCAGCAAGTTACATGTTTTTTTTTTAAGTGGAGTAAAATATGAAAGGGTCACTCTTTTTTGTTTTAATAGTCATCTGAAAACTTAGTACGCACGCCTCGGTATGTATTGTGCCATAACTCTGCTATAGGATGCTGATGACGTTCAAAACAGGCAAACACACCTCTAAGTTCATATACAAAATACGTTTGATTTGTGTGTTTGTGCGTGTTTATTTTCCGTGGCGTAGTGTGCAGAGCTGTAAACATAGCGGTCAACGCATTGCACTGCGACGATATCAACAGCCTGAGTTTGAAACCCGCCTACGGCGAACATCGGTGGTGATTCTCAGTACTTGCACTGGGCCCCTCCCCGAGGTCGACTCGGCTTCCATGAGTGCCTGATGGGATCATCAGCACCGGGGTGACCGTAGCTAGATGTGGTTTTGGCCCCTCGTGCTCCCTGTCAGCCTTCACAGGTGCTGCTTGCTAACAGCATCCACTCCCAACGGCCTGTGTGGGCTCCACGTGGGATCTCTCCGTCTCCTGTCTGTGTGTTATTCCTCGCTAGGCATCCATAGTGGGACACCTGTCGAGCCTGGGCCTGCTGGGAGCCGACCGCTGCTACGTGGAGTTTGGCGCCGGGCGGGGGAAGCTCTCCCACTGGGTGCGGCGCGCCCTGCCGGACGCCACGCGCGGCGTCTCCTTCCTGCTCGTGGAGAGGTGCAGCACGCGCTTCAAGGTGCGGCACCGATGCAAACAACGTCAAAAATAAACATTTAGCACAGTTTTTGTTTGGTTTTACAGCGTGAGAAACCACAGACAAGCGTTAAGGCAGCCAGAACCGGCGCCAACTATTTCCAAAACTCTGTGGCCCTTTCATTGGATGTTTGGCCAACACCTTAATGAGTGTTGATACATGCGGGAGGAAACCAGAGTGCCAAGTCGCTGATCGCACCGAGGGATCAGGAGGCCTTTTTACAACATCTGTGGTGACGAGTAGCGCAAGAGCGCGAGTTGACACAGGTGCCGCGTCAAAGGCGTCGGCGTGCCCCTGGGTTTCCCCGGTGAGACTGCCATCCCCACGACCCAGACATGGACCACACAGTGGCAACCACTGCCCGCTCGGGTCGTGCGTTGTTAAATCACAGCTCTGTCGTGGTGCGTGTTTTTGGTCATTGAATGAAGTCTGACATTTTTCTCCCATGTGCTGGGAGCTGCTTCAGCTCGAACAACAAATGTGAGATTATGCAACAACAGTGAAGACAATCTTAGCAAACGTGCACTTGTCAATACGCGATCACACGGCCATTCGGATACTGAGCGCTGCCCAGGAGATGGTGGTGAAGCAATGAGTGCAGTCCACAGGTGATTCGGTGTGTTAGATCTGTCTGTGGAGCGATTTTTTTTTTTATGGCTGGACCAAACTTAATCAGCCCTGCCCCTCGTTCAATGGATGTGGCTCGGGGTCATAGGTCACAGCCAGAGCAAACGTCCCATTTTAAAGCAGCCCGCCCTGCCGTGGGTGACGCTGCGTCGGAGTGGGACCACAGCCCGAGTGTTCGAGAGACATCTCCGACATAGTGTCCGACGTTTCGCTGCACGTGCAAACCTGAGAGCTTTTTGGCAAAATAGTGAAAACAGTCGGTTACTCTTTATTCCTATAAATGTTTCCCCATTTAAAAGAGACAAACGAAATTGATTAACTAATTTCATTGTTTGGTTTGTCTGTACATATTTTATTCAAGTCACTGAAACACGTACAACGACTGCTTTGCAGGTGGACGGGAAGCACCAGGAAGGGGACGTGGATTTCCGCCGCCTGCTGATAGACATTCAGCACCTCCACCTTGGTAATAGAGCCAGTCTCTTCAGGTGACCGAAAGGATTGCTTTCAGATGGACTACGTTTAGGCCACACACGGACATACAGTACATCGTCGCACATCCAACTCGCTGGGGACTGAGGTGTCGGCGGACATGAGAAAACGTCTCCTATATGAACGTCTCTCGAGTGATCTTTATACGACGTACAAATACTGCTCTGTGGGCGACTAATTGGTCAGGGAGATACGTGGTGGTTGGATATGCGACGTTCTATTTTATATGTTTGAGTCTGTGCATGAAGCGATGCATTGATTAATGGGTTAAAATACATTCTTACTCTCAAGATACACCTATCAGGTTGTGTGTTTAAGAATCCGTTGTCTGCAATTGTTTCAAATGCCTACAGTTACTACAGATGCTATATTTACTACAGATATTCAGTAGTTTGTTGAATTGTGATCACAAATTATCGCAATGCATGGAAGTTGAGGAAGCTAATGGTTGTTACCAGCCTAAGTAGTTCTACTTGTTATGTCAGCACCTTCACTTGTGAGCATTTCTTTTCTAACTGGGCAAAGAAAAATATATTCAGGGCCTCCACTAGAGGGAGCTCTAGCGAGCCCCTCTATGGAATGGGTGGGATTACCCACACTGTACCCCACCACACGCTGACCGTGAACTTGATGTGCGCAGGGAAGGTGCCACAGCTCCAGGATAAGGGGACGTCCGTGGTGGCCATCGGGAAGCATCTGTGTGGAGCGGCAACAGGTCGGTGTGCGCGAGTGAGCCGAGAGTGCCGCTTGTCTCCAGCGGGGCACTGCAATCCGCACTGCGGCACACCCCGTCGGTAACACGGCCGGGATTTGTGCCGTGCTTGTAGAGCAAGGCCAACACCAAGGTGCCATGTCTCACAGACAAGCGCAGTCTTCCATGAGGAGGGGGCGAGGTTGCCACGTGGTTATCCATTTAATTTGTGGGTAATTGGCAAACCTGGACCTTGACCCCAGCACACACGCCCTACTCTTTTTAGAATAATGCCAGGGGGACTATAATGCCTACTGTGAAGCAGATGGCATATATTAATGGTTCATGCACCCGCAGTATTAATCAGGGCTGCCCCTGGGCCCTGAACCTGTGCAATGGATGCGTTGTCGCATCCATTCTGCACATGGATTGCCTCCGAGCCTGTGTTCATCTCTCGCTGCACATCCCCAACGTGTTAAGTCCAGACCCGTGGCTCAGGGGTATAGAAATTGCGGCCATAAGCTATGGTCCTGAGTAATCGTGAGCATTGGAATTATTTTCTCAGCAATTTTCAGTTCTCAATTCGGAGTACTACACCTGTGACCAATTTATCTGGAATGCTCCAAATCTCATCAGTGCTCGCAAGCTAAGCAGGGCTTGGACAGGCGATCATCCTGCCTAGAACACCTCTTCTGCGTGGCTATGCGGTGGTCAGCAGAGGGTAGTACGGCAAGAGCCACATTTGTATTGCACTTCTATACCCCACATCTACGCTGCCCGCCATAACAACCGGCATCGACCACCGCAGCGAAGTCCGGTCAAACAACCCCCATGACCCCATCCCTGCGATGCCTTCATTCGTCTGGCAAACATCCTCCATGACTTGTTTGACTCGCAGATGTTCTCGGTTTCAATTTCACAGCCTCCTTTGAGAAGATTTGTGCCGATTTCTCGTGTTTACGTTCACTTGGTTCAAATGACTGCCGTTGGCACATCCGAGATTTAGAAAATCTACTCCGAGTAGAATCTTTGTTTCTCCCGTCCAATTGGAAGTATTTCTGTCTGAAACGTGACGGGTGTGTCGCGTTTTCATGCTGTCACTAAAATAAATGCCGAATGGCGCCTGCGCTTCATCTTCAGGGGACACTTAATGCTTCTTAATGCATTTATTAATGTGATAACTACAGACGAAAGTAAATATGTCAAAGTATGACACACAAATGTGTCCGCTACACTGTAATGGGTGAAAGTGATAAATCGGGTTTATTTCAGATTTGCGTGATGCTTGAGCATGCACAATGCCCATGGCTCTCACTCCTGCGGTTCTAATTAGCCGGTGTCTCGCTTATACCTCCCAGCATATTGAGCTGACACGGCGGCTAATACCACGCTACGTTATTCACATTATTCACGGGGATCTGTACGTTTTCACATCGAGCGAATGCAATTTGTAACCCTAATGTACTTATGTAGGAACAATATGCGTTCAGATGCAAGTCGGGTGTCGTCGCTCTCTCTATGCCTATTTCAGTAAAGCGATTACATCCAACCCAGCATGCACTCGCCACCCCGCTGTGCCAGTCAGCTACTGGGCGGTGGGCCAGGAGATGGCGGTGAACCAATAAGTACAGTCCACAGGTGAATCGGTGCGTTGGATCTGTCTGTGGAGCGACTTATTTTGGCTGGACCAAACTTAATCAGCCCGGCTCCTCGTTCAATGGGGGCGACTCGGGGTCACAGGTCACAGCCAGAGCAAACGTCCCATTTTAAAGCAGCCCGCCCTGCCGTGGGCGACGCTGCGTCGGAGTGGGACCACAGCCCGAACGATCGAGAGATCTCTCCGACGAGTTGTACTGCGCGTTATACGCCGTGATGTCCGATGTTTCGCTGCACGTCCTCTGCGAGCTTCAGAAAATGAAGAAACTCTCAGCACGGCGATGGTCACACCGCAAATGACACGGCACATTTCTTAATTGGCCAACGCAGAGCAATCATCTCCCCCCCCCCCCCCCCCCCATGTCCACGGTGTCGCCGACTGCGTGCCCCAGACCTGGCCCTGCGCTGCCTCGTGGAGACGCTACCGCGGCACGGCACCCGGGGCGCAGCGCCAGGGCTCTCCTCCGCGCCAGGGCTCTCTTCCGCGCCAGGGCTCTCCTCCGCGCCTGGGCTCTCCTCCGCGCCAGGGCTCTCCTCCGCGCCAGGGCTCTCCTCCGCGCCAGGGCTCTCCGCGTGTGGGGAGGAGGCGGCCCCCTGCGAGACCGGCGCGGGCCCCCCCGTGCTGGGCATCGCCATCGCGCTGTGCTGCCACCACCGCTGCAGCTGGCCGGCCTATGTCGGGAAGAAGTATTTTTGCTCTCAGGTGATGACTGGATGCTTTGAGCTGATCCGAATGGATCCCGAGTTTGCTTGTGATGAACAAATGCTGCTGAAATTGTACATTTCTGTAAGGCCACGAGGCTGATAGTATGTGTAAAAAACACTTTTTTACGTGGACAGATGTACATCAAGGAGGTGTTAGTGTCTGCTGATTTATTTTCTTACCGATGGGTTTTGTATTTAGAAGAATACCACATGAAAGGAATGGAGAATGTTTTGCCTTTTCTGCAGTGCTGTTTTAAGCACAAGTGTAACCTGATCTTTCACCCATTATACTACGTGTCTCATGCTGATGTTAATATTTACAGGTACTTTAGTTGGCAATTCCTGCAGTAGTTCAACACAATTTGGCCTGTGACAAAATGACCCCGAAAGCACCAGATCTCATCAGTTCTCGTAAGCTACGCACGGTTGTGAATGGCTTGGGTTGGAGACCACCAGTGCATTTACAGGGGTGGCATTCTAAAACGTGTCGTAGATCCCTGCATAATTAGATCTGAAGAAAAGGAAAGTGGCCACCTGATCGACCCTGTTTTATGATCCCGCACCTCCAGTTAGCACGGTGGGCTATGTACGGTGTGAAAGAAGTTCAAAAGGCATACGTCCCACTGTAGAAAATAGGAGCCTTCCTGTACGGTATCCATGAGGTGTTGGTGAACCAATGAGTTAGGCCCACAGGTATTTCAGTGAATTGAATCTGTCTGAAGCATATCTATGTTGGCTGGACCAAACTTGATTAGCCCGGCCCCTCGTTACACGTGGGTGGCTCGGGGTCATAGGTCACAGCCAGAGCAAACGTCCCATTTTAAAGCAGCCCGCCCTGCTGTGGGCGACGCTGCGTCGGAGTGGGACCACAGTCTGAGTGCACAAACTCTCTCCCTGCTCATCCCCTGAGCACATGAACGCTCTCTGCTCGTCCCATCTGCCATCCCATGCTGCCTCCTGCCCTTTTCCAGACCTCCTCGCTCTGCACTGCCTCCACCGGGCCTCTCCTGCCACAAGGGCTTGTCCCTGGGACTGGTGAAAGGGGGCTGCCCTGGGACTTGGTGCTGCGCTAGTTATCCCTGGGCCGGAATAAACTCCTTTTCATGAAACTTCAAATAAAAGAAAAATACTTCCTTGGTGAAAGATGGGAAGCAAAGATTATAATAAAAACAAAGTTCGTTTTGAAATTTTAAAAACAGACAGGAAGTAATTTTGTGCAGCAGCCTATGTATGGAATTCCCAGACTAATGTGTTCCAGTGTTGTTTTAGCGGTTAAACTGTGAATTGTATTCGCGAGCATTGTGTTGGTGCTTCCACACAGCCGTCGGTAATGCTCCAGTGTGTACATTGCTGTCTTTGTCTGAGCAGGGCCTGGGCCCAAAGGAGTTTGACCTCATCCAGAGGATGTCAAGCTGGGCGACCTGTGGCTGGAGGAGACCAACGGACCAAGTGCCGGACAACGGACGTGGAAATGAAAACGCCACAAGAGAAGGGAGCGCGAGCAGACAAGACGGAGTGGAGTGGCATGCGGAGGAGGAGATGGAGGCCATGGATCATGCTGCACCTTGTCAGGCAGAAGATCAAATCAGGTGATTCTAGGCTCAGGTTTTGCATTATTCAGGCATCTTAATGCCTTGGCAACTCCAATCAACTTGCATCACATCCCAACCATTCCAGCGCCCTACTACAGTCTAGACATGGGGACCCACAGTGGTAGCTGTCTTTATGCGGCACAAGAGGTGGACGACACAGCACTAGCTGCAAATGAACAAAGCCTGTGACAGTAAGGGGCGGTGTTGCATTGTAGTTTTTTCATTTAAGTTGCGAGTTATTAGCTGGGTGCTGGTGGCTATGGGTGCCTGTAGTCCAGCTCTGGAGTAAGCGAGGGCTTTTCTCTGGGTGCTTCAGTTTCCTCCCATTAATTGGCAGATATAATACCTTCATATAGGGGATCGCAGAGCTTGGAGGTGGACTTTGGCACGGGCTCACCGCGTGGCTTATTGCCCTTCCCGGTCGTCTTCGCACCTCCGAGTTTTACTCCCTTTCTCTTGAGAGCGAACGGAAAACATGTAATGGGATGTGGTGTGGAAGAAAAAAGCTATAATATAACGTGTTGGAAGAAGTGGGTGTACCCACACTTTACCCCGCCATCCGTAGCTTGCCAACAGACTTACTGGTGTCTAACAAAACCAAATGATATTTTCACCGACTGCACGCCAGGATGAGTTGGAGTTGCACGCAGTTTCAAATTAGATTATTTTCTGTTGCGCTGTGGAAGATGCCAGACATACAGACATCCGTCGTAATAATCAGGTTAGAGAGCTCCGATGGGACCACGAGTTTTTCTTTCAAGGGGCACATGGGAAATTACGAGAAATTTGCTGAATTGAAAATGAGATGCGGCTTTTACCGGACCGAAGTGCTGCGCATCATCTCTCGTCGTGGGTTTGGCACCAACATTGGGTGCAGTGAAAATAACAAGTTATGTAAGTCGATGATGAATGTCGGTCAGAGTCATAGCAGAGTGGCTCGTGCTCCCCGGCCTCGTGTCGCTCAGCACACGCGATACGTGTGCTGCGTCAGTCACTTTATTGCCTTGCTGGAGGCGTCAGTTTCATAGAAAAGATGTGCAAATGTTGATAAGTCGCTGTGTGTTTGTGCCGAGGTTTTGACGGCTGTGCTGTTTGAGGCATGTCCGACGTTTTGCTCCACGCATGGCACAACAGCGAAGAGCTGGGTGTGTTAACTTGCCTCTATCCATCCAGCAGTAGACATGGCTTCACCAGCTTCGATCCGCAAGTCGCATGGAGCGGGGTAAAACGTGGGTACGCCCACCTCTCACAAGACGTCTGGTCAACGTAGAAGAGTAGACCATGTACCCTCCAGAGTTCCCCCTCATGGAGGCCCTTCCGACAGCAGTGGCTTGAGCGAGCTATGGCAGGGCCCCACATTTACCTCTATACTGAAATACATTGGCCAGGCAACTCCTTTCAAGGGAGCGACTGTGTGAGTCGAGACGCACATTTGTGTATGTAAAACTGCGTTTGTACCTTACGTAGCCAACCGTGCGAATCGGAGCGTGTGGGGAAGGGGACCCCTAAGAGCGTGTGCTGCGTCGCCGTGTGTTTAGCGACGGCCGGAGCCGAGCGGAGCGGGAGCAGCTGGGCCGCCTGTGCAAGCGGCTGCTGGACGAGGGCCGAGTGCGCTACCTGCGCGAGTGGGGCCTCGCGGCCCGGCTGCAGCGCTACGTGGAGGCCGCCACCACCGTGGAGAACGTGCTCCTCACTGCCCGCTCTGCCTCCTGAAGCCTCCTGAAGCCACCGGGCTGTGCTGTCTGGAGAGACTTGCGCCAAGCGTGTGCCGAGCTGATGCCTGGCGTCAAGGGCGCCAAGAGAACGTGCCTTGGCGGCATCAGTAGGAAGACATCCTCCTTGTCTACCATGGAATCACCACCATGCCCAGAAGTATGTATATGTACGTATGTTGATTTTAACTGTAGGGAAAACGAAGAAGAGCCTGAGTGTACAGTGCTGGTACAGGCAATTTTCAAATGTTATGGACACATGAAGAGAATGGATATGTTGGCTACCTCGAAAGGTGAATTAAATGGTGATGTAAATAGAAAAGTCTTAAGGAGCCATCCATGAAAAAGATTAATTGAAATGTTCATGAAGGCAGAGGATGGAGGAAGAGCAGAAATGGTTGGGTAAGAGATTGGTTTTCTTCCCAGTTCAGTCTCCAGCTGTTGAGCAAACTCGTATGTGACCTTTGATTTTGCTAGTTTATCCTCAGCCTGGCTTTGCTGCCTCTATTATTAGACATGGAGATACGCATGGGAGCCCAACAATAGACTTTTAAATGGATTTATTATGGATGTGATTATATAATGCTCAAAAGCCATCACCCCTCAGCCTGGATGTCCCTTTCTTGGAGTTGGCAACATCTGCATATTTACCCACAGCTGGCAAGGAACATTCACCAAGCATGCTTCCAGAAGTATAAAAAATGTTTTATTTAACATTTTCACTTGTGAACACCATGTTGTTCATACAGCATACAATGCAAAAGGTATCCTTTACAGTTCTACATAGTCAAATGAAACTGGTGTTTTACTGCAAAAGTCACATGGTGTCTACATTTTCACACACTAGCGAGCAGGATGTGTTGTGTTAGACCAAACACTATCACCATGTTGACACCAGCGCAGCTCAGCTGATATGCCACACTACATTATTATTTCTACTTGTGAACGCAGCGCCTGGTCTTGTGTGTCACCTATAGAAACACATTTGAAGTCGAGGTAAAGTGTCTGCAACTGTGGCCTCGTTCCGGCTCAAACACCACAGCATCTGGTGCGGCGTCAAGACACGAAGCCAAGTCTCCTCCTGCAGGGGATTCGTGATCCAGCTCGGCCACCATTAGTCGATGTTAATCTAAAAAGTGCTTCCTTTGGCTTGGCAGAGCACAGCCAGGGAACCTTCCACTTGAATTAGTGAATCTGCAATGCGTTGTGCTTCAGTCACAAGTTAACATGTATTGTACATCGTGACTGCAGGAATTCATATTCTTTGGGTCTTTTGGTAAAGTCGTGTACATAGGTTGAAAGAAAATAACTACTTTTTTTTTTCTCCTGATGACGGTAGCTTGTGTTGTGATCGAAATGTAATTTGTTATTTTCTTTCAGCCTATCTACGTGACTTTCCCAAAAGATCAAAATAATGTTTTGTACATTTTTACATTGTGGTGAATGTAATGACCAGTGTTTGCTGCAGGGTTTGTACAAACCCATCACATACAACATGGAATAAAACAAATTGCTACTTACAAGTGCTGTTTGACGCATGCTTGTGAAGCAACGGATCATTACCCCTCTACTTCATTCTCAGCAGCTTTGTCTTCACCAAATCAATGAGCTTTTATTCCGTGAAGGTGGCACAAGAAAACGGGAATACTTTCATTGTCCATGTTGTGGTGTAAGCAGTTGGATTGAGTGCGCCCATCAATGGAATGGTGTGATCCCAGGGAAGGGGTGGAGGCACTTCGGGCTGAACGCGAGACTGAAGGTGTGACGCAGCCGCTGGGCCAGTGCTGACGACGACGTTAGCCGAGCTGCAGACTCAGGGAGACCACGGTGGTGTACTCTGGGCCCGTATCTAACAGCCACAACGGAGAGAGAGGTCAAAGCTGCCATCAAAGTTAATGAACACTTACAGGACAACACTGCCTCATCGCCACTTTGCTTCAGCATAACTACTACGTACATCTGCCTTACGTTGGTGCTGCGGACACGATTCAGGTGGCAGTGCTAAAGGGGAAGTTCCAAGAATGCAATTGGCCTCCATCACTCACCACTTGGCAGATGGGCCTCTACTCGAGGGTGGTTGGCCTACTCTTCCATGCTGGCAAGATGCCTTGGAAGAAGTGGGAGTATCCCCTTTACAGTTCCCACAATGCACAGCATATGCTTACTGTGGACATCGAGTATTACATACGCATTCAATGGCTGTCATTAACTATGTTACATTGTCCAACATATAACAAGCTAATAATTTGCATCTGCCCTTCCACGAAAAATAAAAGTATTGTTTACACGACCACATGGCCTGGTGGTGCATTTAAGAAACGCAAGGACGTGGTTGTTTTATTGGTTTCTGATTGAACTAGAACCCAAATCTTACAGAGAGGGTCCTTGCCTATGAACATTCCACAGTTTGAGCAAGGCTGACTGCTGATGAGACTCAAAACCGGCCCTGAGTTTGCTTGTGTTGAATCTAATCCTGCTAGAATTATGCCCTCCCAGAATGCTGGGTGGCTGATGTGTTGTGTAAAACACATTTTTGAAATGGAGGGACATGTGTGGAGATGTATTGCATAACACGGGTAAAGAAATGTAAATCCAAGTTGTGGTGCAAGCACCCTGCGTCGTTTTGCCGTAACCAAGGCAACGTGCGGGCCCAGGACACGTACCTCTCTTCTGCAGGTCCTGGAAGTACGACGTCATGAACTCCTTCCCCATGTCCTCTTGCTCCGCGTCGACGGCCTGCAGCCGCCTGTTGGGCGGTGGGGGGGACGTCCGCTCCGCGGTGCTCATCTCCTGCAGCCGGTTCTCTCGCATGTCCAGGATCCTGGCCAAACACGGGTCCCAAGCGCCACGTCACACACAACTCGATGCGCCGCGTGTATTTGGCTGAAAGAGGCGACGGTTATCTGTCCATAAAATTCACTGGAGTGGAGATTGAGACACGGCGGGAGAGACGGCGCCACAGAGTGGAGGCCACTGCTGGATGGGAGCGGTGCTGGGGAGGGGAGGGAATTGGAGAGGCCTTCGTCCAGCAGCGGGAAGGTACAAGCTGACAACCACCGTGATGTTATGAACAAAACTATTGACACTGGAAGGGTCTGGATAAAAACGTGAAGAATTAAGCTTAAATCATCGCGTGCCAGGCACAAATCCAAGATTAAACGTAAATGTGATGACCAGGCGATGACGGAGTTCAGCTTCTGTGTGTGTGGTGTTCACGAGATGGTGGTGCTGGTGAAGCCCCCTGGCTGGACACCGCTCGCTCACTTGAGGTGGGGCAGCTTGTAGAGCAGCGTGGGCACCTGCACCAGATGGTCGGCGCTCACCACGAGCGTGCGCAGCTCACCCATGTCGCCGAGCGCCAGGGGCAGGTAGCGGATGCTGTTGTGGTGCAGCAGCATGGTCTCCACTCGCTCGAGCCTGCGGGCAAGGGACAGCGGTGCCACTCCACCACCCACAGCGGTGCCACCAGCCTGGTGTCGTCTTGCGAGGCTGAAAACCACGTGCTCGCTCGCTCGCTCCCACGTTTGGTGCATCACCTTACGCAATAGATCCCACTCCAACACCCCCTTGAGAGCCTTAAATTCAACATTTTATTGATATGTCATGAAATACATTGATTGTCTTCATTATTATTAATGTAGGGCCCTCTTTGAAAAGCGTCACGTTTTAAAACCACAACCCCCTTGGGTGTCGACATCCACCTCTGTATTTGTGCAATGGTCACGCTCTCTCTGCGGGATATTATTGCTGTAACCTCACTGCACTGCGAACGTTTTATAAAGTTATTTGTCGGAGCCAACTTGCGTTCTGGGGCACGAGTGGTCTTCAACGTTGCCTAGTGACGTCCACGGTGCGGGGCTGGTCCCGTCTACGGTCGCCCGGTTGTGTTTGCTGCCATATTCCGCACGAGATCCACGCTCAGATTATCATCGGCGATCGTCGATTATGTAGAAAAAAATATCACGTCACCATTTTCGTCTTTTAATTATTTTAAACACGTGAAATGTGATATACAATATGGTACCAATGTGAATAGTTACATCACAGCAAGAACATGCGACTACCACCGGGGCCTGACCTGTCGATGTCCTGGGGCAGTTCATGCAGCTGGTTCTTGCTCATGTCCAGCCACTGGAGGCCACTCATGCGTAACACGGCGATCGGCACGGACGAAAACTTGTTCACCGACAGATCGAGCAGCACCAGCTTCTTCAGAGAGCTCAGCTGGGGCCACAGGAAGAACAGACGGTTCAGATTCGCAGGGCAGCGAGGTGTGTGGAATTGTCAGTTTGGTGAACTGTACAGGGTGCGCAATCCTTGCACTGGATGTGGGCGGTTCATCGCCGGTGTCATTTAGCCACTGCAAATCAAACGGCATCGAATCGCCAAGTCAAAGCCCCCGACCAATGCAGCGTCAGGGAACGCGCGCATGTTTGTGAAACGGGGCGCGTGGGCACCTGGTAGGGCAGCTCGTGCAGGGAGTTGTTGGAGGAGAGGTCGAGCCTCTGCAGGCTCTCGCAGTCGCCCAGCTCCCCGGGCACGCGGCGCAGCTGGTTGTAGCTCAGCAGCAGCTGCTGCAGCCCTGTCAGGAGGCCTGCGGGCCACGTCGTGCGTGCAGGCGCCGTGACGAGGAGATTATTACTATTATTAGAGAGCTCGTTTACCCAGCAAAGCTTCTCTCGAGTCTCGAGATTAGTTTTCAAGAGAGTCCTGCCAATTTCTCAGTAGTGAGCGATGATGTGTTCCCAATTGAGGTATTTTTTCAGCATTGGAGTTTGAATCCAGGCCACAGATTGTGTCAGTGGGGAGTGATCTCTGCACATGTTAATGTTAATAATGCTTTGAATTATTAAATATACGGGAAACATTAAACATTAATACAATATAACTAATTAAGAGCTTCATAAAACATATCTAGGGTATGTTTTCACACTATTTGGTTTAGATTAATATCCGAAGCAACGTCATCATGAGTAAGTTGTGGATATTTCCTGATGTGATAACTTTCCATTCCCTGGGTAGAGAAGCCAGATGACGGTGAAGTTTTAATCGGGGAAACCTCTCAACAGTTTCAGGGGAATATGGAATCTGGTGAGTCGTGGATGACCAGGAGCCACAGAGAGATAACGACGCAGGCACGACGACTCGTGCCCCATTGGTCCCCAGAGAGACTCCAGGAGGCTCGGCACGAGGTCCCCGAGGAGAAGCCCGTCGGGTCGATGTGAGTCAGATGCTGCAGGGGTCGGCCACACCCTGAAGCAGCAGTTCTTCCTCGTGACTCGTCACACAAGTGATGTCGTTCCCCTCCATGTGTGGTCGAATAACAAAGACCCCCCTCGTATAGACTATTACTGCTGAGGCAAGTGCTATTCAGGTCAGAGCAGCACACGAGGGGATGGGTGGCCAGCACCACACCAGGCCGCCTATATCTCCATCGTGGCCTTGTTTACACATTACATCAGGTACTCTTTTGAGGCCAAGTTGATCTAGGGGCGACCCAGGACCGGTTCAGATACTCGTCACCTGTGTTGGCCGTGAGCGGGTATCGAACTTCAGTCAACGGATTCGTAGTGCAGCGCGCTAACCACCACACTCGCCGCTACCAATAGCCCAGTAACCACCACATTCACTACCACTAGCCCAGTAACCACACTATCACTACCGCTGCCAATAGCCCAGTGATAGAACGAGGATCAGGCCTGGCTGGCTCCCTCGTGAGCGAGGCACGGCCGCGCTGTTGGCGCCGCCCGAGGTCTCTGCCGCGCAGCTGGCGATGGACGCCTCTCTCCTCTGCTGGGTCTCTCCGGCTGGCCACGCTGCTACGAGTGAAGACGACTTCTCCTCCTCTTGCGAAACCACACTTATTAACGCCATACACATAAAGCGTATTGCTGGGAATAATCATTGAGTTTTTTTTACTTTTGCCGATTATTTGACCGAGGAGAGCCTCACTTGAGTCGCAAGACTCCTCTTTGTGGAGGAGGCTCCTCCTGCCTTGGCACCGAGACGCGTGCGGAGGCGACGACACTAAGCCCTCTGCCACAGCCCGTCACCCCACCAGCAGCCCGAAGCATGGTCACGGGGACTGACATGACCGTCACGGCGTGGGGAGGTCTCTAGCCAGCAGCGGGACGACAAAGGGCTGTACGAGTTAAGAACCAAAGCTTGACACGTCAGCAAAAACTGTGAAATGTAAGAATGCTAGACTATGTCCTATTAACGTGAGGTTTTGACGAGCAGAGATGAGCACAGCCAGCTGATGGTGGTGGTTGGTGGCGAGCTGGAGGGAGACTCGCTGGAGACGCGTTCCTAAGATCGGGTCTAGCGTGGTTGACTAAACAGTCATCTATTATTAAAATAGTAATCTCTTTACTCAAGACAGTAGAGATTATTTTTGAGTAAGGAGATTACTCTTTAGTAAGCGATCATTCTTTCAGAGATTACTATTTAGTGACAGATTACTCTTGAGTGATCTATTACTAAACAGTAATCTCTTAAATAGTGATCGCTTACTAAAGAGTACTCTCTTACCAAAGAGTAAATTACTCAAGCGTAATCTCTTTGCAGCATTCGATGTCTATTTCAGTGATAGACACAAATCTATTTCCATCCTCAGCTGACTTCCCCGGCCTCATGGCATAAACATGCAGGCACGTGTCGAGATCCGATACACTACGACTTACACCCTTCCCCGAGTTATGATGCAGCCGGGTTCACTGCTCTTGCCCTCCAAGCCGATTATCAGCGTTGGGGTCGTTGCAACACAGACGATTTCAGAATATCACTCAACGCACGAATGGCACAGCAAGGGAAAGTTGTGTTACAGTTGGTGAGCCGCAGGCCACTGCCGATGTGGGTCGGCTGACCTACAAGTTATTTCTGACTGCCTCCGCGTGTCCGCCGAGTGTTGCGGGACTAATCCGACAATCGCCAGTGAAGATAATTCTGACTGTGAGAATGACGGCATATTCTTCACACGGTCATAACACGACTTGTGTTTAAAAGGCACAAACACAAGGCGCCATTGAAACCCTACGTGGTTCGGGTAATGCGAAATGTTCACCTATTTCTTTGGGAAGCTCCTGAAGGCAGTTTTTGGACAGGTCCAGGGTTTGTAGCCTTTTGAAGTTCGCCACGAAACGCGGAAGAACGTGGAGGCGGCTGTTGAGGACGCGGAGCTCGTTGAGGTCGACCATGTCCTGCAAGGCCTGCGGCAGAGCCTGGGCCAGAGAGAAGCGTCGTTCAGCGCAGACACCCACGCGGCACCCACGCGGCACCCACACGGTACCCACACGGTACCCACACGGTACCCACACGGCACCCACGTGGCACCCACGCGGCACCCACGCGGCGCATCGCGGGTCCCAGCGACAGTCCCAGGGTTGGCCCCACGAGCCCGTGTCCACCCGGCGGCGGCGTCACTGGGGGCACCGCCGCTGCGAGTCGACGGTCGGCGCGCGCCTGGAGCGGAGCACGGGGACAAAACCAGCGCGGCGGTGGCACTGCCCTCCGGAGCAGGCGACCAGAGTTCAATTCCTGTCCTCCCTTTACCAACCTACACGAAATGGTGAAGTATGGTCAAAAACCCCCCACGATCGACACGGTGCGGGAAGACCTTGATCCAAACGGCGTGGCCTGTGTGGCGGCGGCGCTCACCCTCCAGTCCTCCCCCTCCACACGGAGCGCCACGCGGCTCTCGTCCCGCGTCACTTTCTCCTTCACGGCGGCGACATCCACGTGCGTGTGCCACTCTGCCCGTAACCTGGCGCAGTCACCACGCACACAGCCTCACCATCACTTGGGGTGCCATCAAGCGCATCGGAACATCAACAACAGGCCGATGCGTACTTCTCCTTCATGAAATGGAAGATGAAAGACAAGCCACAGGACTGCTATTGTGGCCATGCAACTCGGAACTTTGGAGCGAACAATAAACCACGAGTCCGCACTCCTTCAACAGCGAAACGAGGCGACCCCTCTCTCTACTGAAGCCCGCTCGTGGCCAACAGACCTCGACACTCACCAGTGGCTGTCCTATGGATAGACAGCACAACACAACCCAAAGTAATGTGGAACTTTTACAGGGCTGTAAAACGGGGACTGAGCACCGCCTCAATGCGAGTTTGAGCTCTCGGCATCGCCGACTTCATAAACCAGATGTCACCATCGCCTGTGTTGGCAGACGACAGCCGGAGTTGCAGGCGGGCGCTGCACGGGCACAGGTGGCACTGGGGTCAAACGGCCTCTCATAGACTGCGGCCAAGGATTGGACTGGTTGAGACGAGACGCGAGGGGGTTGATGTGGCGTTGAAGCCCGCGGCGCGTGCGACTCCTCTCGGGCTTGCTGCTGTCGGAGTGTGTCGGAGTCTGTCGGAGTGTGCGGAGTGTGCGGACTGTGTCGGAGTGTGTGGAGTGGCAGTCCCCACCTCTCAATGGCGCTCTTGGCCTTGCGCTCCTGCTCCCGCTGCTGTCGAACCTTCTGCTTGGTGATGCGGGTCTCCCACATGGAGCGGATCTGCGACACTCCCGTGTACATCACCTTCGCCATGTTCACCATGGAGAGAGTAATCCTGCAAGATGAGGTGTTCAATCTAGAGTTGAAGTTTTCGTGACAGCAGGGATCCAAACTCATTGGTTCTTTCGGTAAAGTTGCGTAGGTAGAAAACTAATTAAATCACGACGTTTCGGGCACTACACCAGCGTCCGCGTCATCACGTGGGACAACCACAGCAAGAAACAATAGCCCACTTCAGCACAATTGTTTTTTGCTGTGGTTGTCCCACCTGATGAGGGGCACTTGTGTTGCGCCCGAAACGTCGTGATTTAATTTGTTTTATACCTACGCGACTATCGAAATAACCAGAGTATGAGATGTGTTCTCTACTGCGCGTGTTGACTCAGGAACGTGTCCCCGAGTCTCAACTCGTTCGTGTTATCAGAGGGTCCTGCAAAGTTGTTTGCAGGAGGGGCAATGCTGCTGCTGCTGCGTGTAATACCCAATGAGTCATTTGCTGGTATTGTTTCAGCATTGGGACGTTTGCTCACACCAGGGATGTTTATTTTAGCGATGGGAGGAAACCGCAGAACAGAGGGAGAGAACACGACCTCCACGCAGAAAGGCGCCCAAGTCGGGAATCGAACCCAGGCCCTTCTGGCTGCGAGGCAGGAGCGTGACCACTGCGCCACCAACCTGGTCGCCTATTGACAATTCAAACTTTTTAATACATAAGACTCGCACACAAAATATTACAAAATATATCAGAAATCCAATGTGTTTTTTTACGATGCATTTTGCACTCTTAAAATGTGCATTTATATATAGTACACAATTATACCATGACACATGCATTGAAAACCTGGCAGTCTCCCACATTACAGATACAACGTTCCCCCATATCGCCTTAACAGACTGTTTGGGGGCAAGCGCTGTTAGCGAGCACCTTTGCAGCGGTGCTCAGCTCCTCCCGAGCCAGGGGTGGAAATTTCCCAGGGCGATTACTGGGGCGAGTCTATCCCAAGGACAAGGACGAAGTGGTTCTAATTTTATCTATTCCAGGGGGGTGATGGGCCGAGTCAACCCCCAGCGAGTTGAACTCTCAACCTTCTGATTACTCTTCTTGGTTCTTTCGGTAAAGTCACGTAGAAGGGAAGTAATACAATAATAAAAATAAAACATAATAAAATACTTCTCACGACGTTTCGGCTACAACGCAAGCAGCCGTCTTCAGGTGAAGAATGAGACACTACCAAGCTAGGAGCTTATATATAAGCTGGGTTGGAGGTGGAAGAGCGCCTTAACAAAAAGAATGTGCATATGAAGAGGAATTTAGCATATTCATGGGAAATGCGTAGGAGGTGGGTGGGGGGGTTTCAAAGTCATATTATGCCCATGCATTATGCAGGATCAGCAGCACCAAGGGGGGGTGCAGGGAGTAGCATTAACAAAGGAAAGGAATGTTAATGATATGTAGCTGCAGTTACTAAACAACCACGTAGAAAACTAAAGTATAAACTACATAAAAAACTAAAGTATAAACTGCATAGCACCATCAGTATATTTACTATACTCTACAATAAGCTGAGTTACTAACAGCAAGTAATACATTACAATTCTACGTCGTAAAAATTATATAATATGCTTCCATCTAAACTTTATTCTCTTACATCACACGAGCATATACCGTACTATATACTGCCATAGATAAACCCAACATTAAATTATATACTGTATTGCTATAAACCACCCTATACCTTATACATTTTAATATAACACTATGTATTATTCTACCCACCCTAATGTGTATAGAAATGGTTTATTACGTCCTTCCAATGATTGCTAAGCCAGAATCCATCTTCTCGGTTAAAATTGTCTCTGTGTTTGTATATGTGGATCGCCTCATGAACGAATCTCTCATGATAGCCAGATGGCTTGCAGAGAACCTCCGTCTTGGAGGAGTCAATGTCATGTGAGCCCTTCGGATTACTCCACCGCTGAGCCACCTCCATTGAGCGGTAATCGTCCCGTTTCACGCGGTTACATCAATACATGTCATCAGGTACATTACATATCCGGAATTTTAATTACGCACTCATTTGTTACAATTATTTGTAATTATCTTTACATATGATACGTGCCAGTTGAATGCAAAATTGTGATATGGTAAAATATTACATCGAGGCTAAAGGAGGCTTAAAAAAACGACAACACGAAAAGACGAACATGGCGCGGCCTCTGCCATTGTCGGCATCGCTCAGCATCACGTTCTCACCTCTCGTACGGTGTTTTTTCTTTCTATACTGAATTCTATAATCAGTTAAATTATTTAAATCAATAGACGTTTTAACAAGCGTAGTGTGTACCACAGGAGTATTTTGAAACACACTGTATCCTTCCATTGTTCCATTGTTCTATTTTTGAGTATGATGGCAGCAAGAATAGGTTCAGGAGCTAAACGCCAACGTGGAGGACCAGGACGAGGGCTTCAAAGGGAGCGAGTCGGTGGTGGCGTTTCGCCATTCCGCCTTCGGCTAAGGGGCACAGCAGCCCCACGCAATGCCCACGTCGCCCTCCGTCAAAACAAATCGCATCTTCACGAGCGTGACAACTCGGCTATAAATACGCAACCGTGCACAGTGCCAATGTGGCGGCGGGGTCAGGGTTAATGCTACGCGCGCGTTCTTGTGTCTGATGCCACGAGCGACTCGCTCGCACACAGCGCAGATAACGCATCGCTCACCGCGCTGTGCAGAAACAGGTAGACAAAACGCCCGTTCCTGACACGTCTGTGCCTTCCCATAAACCACGGCCTTTTTTCTTCTGGGAGTTCATCATCTCAACATTAGTTTAATGCAAGCTGCAAACTCTGGCCCGGTTTTGATGTTCAGTATCTCGTCGGCAGTCAGACTTGAACCCACGCTGCTGGTTCAGTCTCACTTGAGACGCGAGTGCAGCTGCGCTTTAACACGCAGCACACCGTTGGGGGGGGGGGCTTGAGAATCTCATCAGACACTCGCCACGTGACACTCACTCACCGACACCCACCGAGACCGCTCACTCACCGTGACACTCACCGGCGCGAGCAGCAGCAGCTGGGACACGAGGAGCGGCGGTTCGGCCGCGCGTCGAGCGAAGCGGAGCGTCTCGGCCCGTGCCACGGACCCCAGTGCGGGAAGTAGATCAAGGTGTCCCCTTGCTGCACGAGCGCTGCTCTAATTATAAACCGCGAGAGGCAGGGCGCATGCGGCGGCCCCGGCATAGAGCGGCAACTGAGTCACGAATGCCCAGCGAGGTTCCGTCACCCCTTGCCGCCCGGCCACGCCGGGGCAATGCCCCCCCCCCCCGCCGCTCTCTCGCCTCCTCGTGGCGACCCACGCGGCCACCGATGGCGCGGAGGGCCGCCCGCGACGAACGGAACAACGCGGACACGTCATGGGACGGAGACATCGCGATACTGCTAGAGGGGATGGAGGACCGTGCATGTTAGAGTGTAGAGATGTGGTTTCACGTTTCACGTGGAGAAACAGGATATGGGAAGGAGGCGGATCGTCTCATCGTTTCGTTCTCCGCGCGCTGTGCGAGCTTCGCGTCAAACTCGGGCCCCCATCTCGAACAGAGCGACGGTTCTTGCCGGTACACATCTGGCAGTTCACCAGCATTGGCTGAATAAATCCGGATTCTGCCGACGAGATGCTGGGTATTGAAACCGGTCCATTCTGCTTGTATTGAACTCGGGTTGTTAACAGTTAATTTTAGCATTTCCAGTATCCGCATGAAAAACCGGTGAAACTTCTCGTTACCGGTTTGACGGAAATATAGGCAGACACGTTTTGGCTTTTAACTGAGAAACAGAGGGAGCTGCTGCCGTGGGGTAATGGTGAGCGAACTGGACTTGCAGTCCAGGAGGTCCATCCCCTGGCACGGCACGACGTACATGGTGGGGTAAAGTGTGGGTACACCCACCTTGTCTACGTCCATGCGGGTAAGAGGTCTCTAAACTCGAGGACGTCTAGCGCCCTCTAGTGGAGGCCCAGCCAGCAGCAATGGCGCGAGCAGGATATTGCTGGGCTGCGCCTTGACAATCGGTGTGTTCATGACGTGGCATTCCACTGGAGTCTGTGACCGCTTCCCGACTTACGGGACCGGATTCTGGTGATCATTCAACATCCCTGTGTTGAACCAATGCTTTGAGAAAATTCACTCACAGGAGGGTGGTGTAAAAATAAAAAGTATTACTTCGTGTAGAGAGGCCATGTATAAATGAGATGTGCAATGTCTCACCGAGTTACAAACACAGAATTTTCTAGACAATTTACAAAGCAATTTATTATCAGCAAACAGCCAATGTGTGTTCACTGCTTTGTAAAAAAATATATATACAGTACTTGAAACCACTTTTCAATGAAGCTGAAAAATCACAAACATATAATATTCTTCCAAAATGTGCACGAGTACAAGTATGAATGTGATAAATGATACACATTACAAAACCATGCACTTTAAAGCACCTTCAAATGAACAAACACAATACGAGTTTTCGCGGTTGTGCTGCGGAGAGAAGCTCCAAGCAGGTGGAGCGGAACATCGGACATCGTGCCAAACACCGCATCACCCGGACCCGCAGCGGGGAGGCGGTGGGTCGCTCTCCAGGTCATGCTCCGTGCATCAGGGGCCCCCGTTCCTCAGACTGGAAAATTATAATTCTCATCTCATTTTTGTCAACAACAAAGACCACACAAGCCAATGTTTCCATTACCGAATATTGGGCAAATCGCCAAGGCAAATGTGAATAATAGTTTTTCATTGCAATATAATAACCCAGTGTTCATGTGAAGTCAACTCTTTAATAACTACCATTTAAAGAGATTATGGAAGAAATATCACCAATGTGCCCCCCTCTGTAAATGGCACTGAACTATTACAAATGAGATTCTTTGTAGTTGTTAACTCAATTTTAAGTTGTGAGCATCACAACTCTGCCTAAACTCAGGAACACAAGTAAGCAAGGGCTGCTGCGTCACTCGTAGCAGCACGTGCACGTGGGTGTGCACACACACGTGGGCACGTGGGTGTGCACACACACGTGGGCACGTGGGCACGTACACACGTGCGTGGAGCGAGGCTCGGAGCTACCACTCAGCGTCGCCGGCCAGTTTGGAGAAGAAATAGTCCAGTCCATCGAGGTTCATGATGCCGTCCTTAAAATGGAACTTCCATTTGTTCTTGCTTCGATGGATCTGAAGTCAGCAGAGTAAAAAAAAAATCAACTCATCTCCCGCTACAGTCTTAACTGCAGTCCATGAAGCCAAGAGCATTGCAGTTGATAAAGGACTCACGGATGTAAATTACAAAGCCAGGATTGCAAGGGCCCCAAAACGTCAATGACCAGCAACAAACAGCATCGTCAAAGTCATATTAGGTCGGAACGTAACACGGGTTTTCTATTTGGGCAGTCTTATTGTTACGAGAGCTGGAGAAGAGAGACAGCGATGGGAGGAGGGCATCCCAGACAGAGAGTGCGAGGGAAAAATCAGAGTGCCAAGTGGGGTTGAGACCTGCAGTGCCATGGTGGTGGTTGTGGTGAATGCAGTGTCGCCATACCTTGTCGTACTGGCACACCACCACGTTATCGACATCAAACATCTCGGACATGTCCTGCTCGCTCACATCGTCCCCGGAGTTGAGGGGGTCCTGCCGGGAGGAGTGGGCACAGGGGGAGACGGGGGGGGGGGGGGGGTCACGAGCTGCGCTCGATGGGCAATGGCCTCGGGTCGTTGGTCGTGGACGCTCCAGTTGTGCTTCATCATTGCTCGACCTCGCGGTTTTATTTGTTTGGCTTTTGTCATTTTGGTGACCAAAACTACAAACACGATCCCGGTAGCTCGTGAGCTCACGTGGTTAAGCATAAACCTGAAACTTGAGGTGCTTTTGAATAACTTGACGACGGCCTAGTCTTTCACTTCCATCCTGACGTGACGTACTGGTAATTGTTCGATGCTTTGTCGTGGATTCGAGGCGTTCCGAGATGGCGACTGCTCACAAGCACGTGGACATTGGTTTTGCTGCTTTGCCCGTCATGGCCAAATCACCCGGAACCCACCCAATTCCGCGAGGCCTCAGAGGCCAACCCCCCCCCCCCCCCCCCCCACTGTTGCTCTGCACTCCCCTCACAATCATCATCCCCGCACTGACCAGCACGGCGAAGTATGGTCAACTCCCAAACAGTCGATTGACAGAACGGCCGTACAAGTGCATATTGCTTCGTTACCCAGGTGTCCCTTTGAAGCAGGTTATCCTCGACGGCTCCCACCTGACTGAAAGGACGTGTGTGTGTGTGTGTACATGCTTACTGCGCAGTGAATATATTGGTAAGCCACTGCACTTGTACCAAAAGATGTGGTTCACTTGCACCGATGTGTCTGGACACGTCATGCACGGTGCTAAGAATGTTGACAAGACAATGAGAAACAAGCAGACAGAATGTGCAGGTATTCCCACCTTCTAAAACCTCACCAGCGTGAAAGAGTAGGCCAAATACCCTCTAGCGGGACTCCCTGGAGCTGTACGTAGCGGAGGCCCTCCTGCTAGCGGCGGTGCGAGCAAGCAGTTGCAGGGCTGCACCTTTTTCCAAGCGGAATGTTCACACGGCGCGTGACAGAACCACGAACCGCATCGGCTACACGACGCCTCGAGGTCAAATACCTCCTCCACAACGAGCTCCTCTTCCAGGAACTTGGCGTCCATGTCGTCCACCCCGTCGCTGTCGTCGTCCTCGCCGCTCGTGGTGGTGGCGCTGCTCAGGTCGTGCCCCTCGGAGCTGTCTGCAGCGCCGTCGAGCTGCAGCAGGATGGGCAGCTCGTCCGCATCGTGCCGCGCCTCCTCGGAGCCGAAGCGGATGTCGCCGCAGGGTTTCAGGCCACAGACTTTTGGCTCCTCCTTGACATTGAGCACACCGTCAAAGTCAAAGTCCATCTGGTCCATCTGGAAGTCGCCTTGAGCGTGGTGCGACAGAGCCACCAGAGATTCCAGGCCGACTCCGGGGTGCGTAGTGAAGCTGTCGGGATCGATCAACTGCGGTGAGGTTTCGAATTGCAGGTCTTCCAGCAGGTTCTCCGCATCGCTGGAATGTAAAGTCAGCGTTGTTTTCAATGTCCCTCGAGTACAGGATCAAGACATAACAACAAATGATGTACGGCACATCACAAATCCGACCAGATATAGGCGAATCCAAAAGTTAGAGGAAATGTACCTTTACACCATCAAGCACAAACACAGCACTGGGCGCCGGCAGCTACTTCATCAGGGTGGATACGTGACATAGTACTGCATTGTACATTACACCGTTCGTGCATTTCGTAACACTGCCTTGATAAGGGGAATGATAACTGCCATACTCCAAGATGGGCTGGAATGGAAATGTTTCTGCTGCGTGCGTGCCGGTTGATATTGGTGTGCCGGGACCATTGGAAGCGATACTTGCAAAGGTGTTTTCCCAACTCTCTCAATCCTTTCAATCCTTAGGCCTAAGGCGGATGGTGTGCGCTCTCCTACACAGGGAACACGTGGCTCTCTCTGCGAGCACAGCCAGAGGTGTGGGGGGGGCATTTCAGCTTCAGCCCACCAGTTTAGCCAGGAGACGAGGGTGCAGAAAAACCAGGCACCGTTTGGAGGCTGCTTCTGGGGAATCTTTGACCTGCAAGACCGAGTTAATGGGAGGAACCTGGGCTGTATGTGATTTATCGTGAAATGTTAAAGAAGTTTAGCAAGAGTTTTCTCAGGGAATGTCCCACTAAAGTGGACATCGCAGAACTACTTCTGACTAACATGATTGTTTTCACATGTTTGAAACGAGTGTGTTGTAGTCTGCTCATCAATCCGATATTCTAAATGAACTCAACACTGCTGACATGCTTTATACTGTTCTACAGAACAAGCAGCAGCTTTGTCAGTCAACAGCTGCAGGGCACCTGTTGAGAAAATAGAGGCGATCGTCTCCCAGAGCAGCAGCAGCAGCGCTGCCGTCCGTGACATTGGAGAACGGCTCCCCCTCGCCCCACGGCTCCAGGCTGGGCTCAGACTCTTGTACTCTGGGCGCCACCTCTGACCCCACTCCTCCTGCTGCCGCCGCTGCTGCTGCTCCCTCCTGTGGTGGCGCGCTCCCGTCGAGCTCCAGCAGCAGCTGCGGCTCCAGCAGCGAGTCGAGGTAATCGGGATCCGACATCGCCGACACGTCCAGCGCTCCTCGTCCTTCCTGCGACGGAAACCAAACCACGGCGCCGGCGGCGTCTCTGTCCCCGCGCTGCCCCGGGGGTCGGAGACGTTCCAGACTCACGAGCTGCGGTGGGGACCCCTCTCCCCCCCCCCCCATCTTACAGGGGCCAATGTCCGCTACGTTGGGACGTCATGCCGAGGGCGTGGCGAACTTCTTCAGAAACCGATCCAGTTCTGATTCAAGAACCGATTCGGTTACGATTTAGTTCCTGAGAAGACTTCCAACAAGTGGAGCGAAATGTCGCACATCACGCCGCATGACCCGAAAGAAAACACATCGGAGTAGGGGGCAATTCCATATTCTGTGACGTCAACAGTCGTCACGGCGCACTCTGGGCTGCGTGACATTGGACCTCTCTCCATCCCCACGCACGCCGCCGTTTAAATCGTCTCCACGAATTGCTGACACCGTCCGATCCATGCTCGTGGCTTGCAGCTCCCGGGCGAGGCCCTGCGAGCCGCCGGCTTACCTTATGCGCGCTCACACAGCCGGTGACGGCCAGCTCCAGCTCCTCCAGCACAGCCAGTTGGCTGGCGCTCCTCTGCAGGGATGCCAGCTCGCGCTAGGGGGGCACGCACAGGCACGGCGAGACGCCACTCGCGAAATTACACCGCTCGCGCTCAAGCCCTTTGTCAGGAGAGTTTGAGATGCATCCAGGAGCTACGGTGAGACGCTGCACTCAGCGCACCTGGCAGTTGGGTGGAACAGGAGGCTACGCGTGAGGCTCCAGCAAGTCTGAACATTTGTTTTTGTGCACACTCACGGGTCCGGTCCAACCCGAATGCGCGCAATGATGGTTACCCCCCCCCCTCCCCCCCGCTAACAGGAAAATTGCGATCGTTGGATAATTCGCTGGAACGGGCGGCATCACTTTGTAGATGGTCACATGATTAAATCACTACCAATGTAGTCCTCGGTTTCGGGTCCAGGTTTAGATAAATTACATGTTATCATTTGTGCATGAACCAGGCCAGGTGGTCCAGCGGTAGGCAGGCACGGCTTGCACCAATCAGAAGGTTGAGTTCTAATCCTGGCTGGGGGAGGGTGGTGGGGGTTTGACTCAGACCCGTCACCTGACGAGTCAATAACTTGGATGGAGAAGTCGCCAGAGGCTGTTCCATGGATAGAAATCGCCCCCTCCAGGAATTATTTTAGAATAACCAGCACACAAGTAGGATCATGTAAATGGCACTGTAGGATAATCATTAAATTGTTCATGCATACAACACAAGTTTGAGGCTTTAACTCCAGATTTCCGCTCACAAGCGAGGAGTTTTCCTGTCCTCCCATCGACATTTCTGCTGGACTTCTACGTTCATAAGTGTCGTGTTCTCCTCCAGCCTTCAACTGGACCCACGCTGTCTTCTTGCAGCTATGGTTCCCAATTGTTTAAGTTTCCAAAAAGATTTGCAAAGTTAAACTGCAAGATAGAATAAGTGGAGAATCGTTATCCAGTCAAAAATGCAGCCGATGGCTCTTGATCTAAAATGCAGCGGTGTAAAGATTGTCACAAGGAGCACGAGTGTCCTGCAAGAGCCACACAAGAGGCTCCATAGAAATGTTATCAAGTCCAACATTAGTAGTATCTGAACCGGCGATTGTTAAATAAAAACCTTTATCCCAAGTCACTGGAGATGCTTGACCATTCGCCGTCGATGCTGATAAATGAACGCTCAACGAGGCAAATTCGGCATTCGTGAACTGGAAAAAGCATGGATGGTGTCGATTATGTCGTGAAACACCGGCGCGTGGAGGCTGCGGTGGTGCCGCGACTTCAGCGCCGCGTCACTCCACTCGGCGTGTGGCAGCAACCCACAACGCCTGGCACTGCTGCGGATCAGACATGGGGCTTTTTTTTTGTCCAAATCCGAATGAACGAGATGACCAACCCCTTTACGACAACACTTCACTCCATCTCACCTTGTCGATAGCAGATCGGTCCTCGGCGTGCCATCGCTGCTGGATCTTTTCCACCGGCTGCTGGAGATGTGCGGCGTCTTCAGCCGCTGGCGCCGCACGGTGGGGTGCGGCACGTAGGCCGGGTTCCCGGTCTAGCGGCGGAGGTTCCGTGGAATTGTCCTCCGCACGGTCCGGGGCCTGCGACGTGCGAGGCGCCGGCGCGTGGAGCGCCGTGCCGCCAGTGCTCGCAGGCAGGCCCAGCGCGGACCCAGCCGAGGAGATGGTGAGGTGGCCCAGCTGGATCACCTGCTGGTTGCGCCCATACATGGCGAGTCTGCCATCTGACTGGATGACAACCACCTTCTTGTAGTTGTGGTTTGGACCTGGCATCTGCTCTGTGGAGTCGAAAGAAAGGTTGTCCGTGTTACACACCTGGGTGGCAGGGTGGTACAGGGATCGGTCCACTTGTGCCTCACAGCAAGAAGAGCCTGGGTTCGATTCCCGACTCAAGCCCACGGAGAAGCACATCTCTTGAAGTCATGGAACAGGAAAATGAGCCACGCTCTGCCATTTTCGTGAAAACGCAGCATTCGTGCAGGGCCCGATTTGTGAAAGGGACTTGAGAAGTGTAAACCCACTCCAGCGATTCCTACCTGCATTGGGAGGCGCTGGTCTTGACATCGCAGTACGCACAGTGGTGCATGGCCAGGTCACGGTTGACTCTGCCTGTGGAACACAGCGCATGGAGTCAGCCCAGAAGCAACTTCGAGTCCAGCATTGCTGGCCAAACCTCCATTACGACCTCAGCTAGACTCACAGGAGCTCAGCTGCAACTCTTCAGAGCCCCAAATACAATACTAACCACAATCTAGGTAAGATGATCATTGAGGAATGCACGTAGAATATGTTTGTAGTGAACAGATGGTGTGTAGCTCACTACAACCTGCTAATAGCGCTAGTTTACAAACTATTTCAAATGGCAATGGTCCCCATTGTAAGGGTTATGCCAACATCCCAAACAGATATTGCGACATATGTTTAGTAGGCTTGTACCAATTCCCTTCCCTCAAAATAAGGATACAAATTTGCTTTGACAACGCCTGTAAAGGCCTCAGCAACTCGCATCCCAACTAAACCATCCCAATGCCCTACTGCAGTCTATCCAAGGTGACCCCAGTGGCAGCTATCTCCATGTGGCATGTGGTGTATGCGGCACTGGCCTGCGAATGAGTGTTCGTCTAGCAGTCTGTGGTGATTCTTCGTTTGTATGGAAAATGAAGAGTATCTATGAGACTCCGTTGTAAGCGATTTAGCCAAATCAATTTCTTCGTCGGGGAGTTTGTGGATTGCAGACGCACCCACCCACCGCCTCCGCGTGTAGATTGTGGGCAGTGTCAACTTATGTGGTCCGTGGTTTAGAGTTCGTAGCTGCAGTCGCAGGTTCCGCGCCGCTTCTGCGCATCTCACCAAGCGCCATCGGAGTGGATGCGCCGCTAGAACCACGTGCCACTCACCGAGTTGGTCGTGTGCAGCTGGTGGAAGTTCCTGCCATTCTGGGCCACGATGTTTGCTGCAGCGCGAGCACGCAGCACACACACGCGCGCAAGTCGAGCACCCTGAGCACTGGTGGCTCACAAACTCCGTGCCTAGCTCTCTCAATGTTAACGGCTTTGAAATTGTTGCAGAGGACATTCATTAAACCACTTTTGCCTTTTAAAAGTAGTTTATTCTTTACAAACATCGCTAGGTACTATACAACTCCAAGAGGAATTCACGCATTGAAATGAGGTCATCTCAAGGTCAGACGGAGGACCCTGGGAGCCAAGTCCTGCAACTGGGCAGAGGAGTAACTCTGGTGATGGAGCTTGTGATGTACCAGACCAACATTGCCCCTGCTCAGGCCGAATTCTTCCTGGCCGGTTTGTGTTTGGCACAAACTGCAATCAACCGAGCTGGGATGTAAGGATTGCAATGTTCTATGCGTTTGAAAATGGTCAGGGCACCAGGTCTAATTAAATACTTCCACCAAGATAATATCTTATGATCATAGCATAATACAGTGCAATATAGAGTGTCATCTCATTTACCATACAATGTCTCATCTTAATGTCTCACATCGTAGACGTAACTTTGATGTGCACACAATGTGCTTGTAAACGAACATTATTCATACACCGCTGTACTCATTTAAAACATCCAATGGGTTCCAATGTGACGACAATGAGACCGAGGTTTCAATGTTACCATCTGGAGCGTTATCAAATATCCTGCGTTGATCTCAGACGAAGTACAAAATAATAATCGATACACATCTTGCCTATCGACATCTGGGGAGTTCAGCAGCATTGGTTCAAGCAAACCTGACTGCTGGCGAGACACCGATTGTCAAAACTAGCTCATGGGCAACTTGTAGTATTTGTAACCAAATGTTTATGGAATTACACTCCCAGAATGCTTATAGTATTTGTAACCAATTGTTTATGGAATTACACTCTCAGAATGCCATGCGGCTGACGGAATGCATAAAAAACTTTTTTTGTTTTTTATATGACGGTGTATTGATCGTCTGCTATGTCTTTGGAGTGTCATCACTGGCAGAGAGAAGAGAAGCCCACTCCAAACCCCTCAAACCCCCCCCCCCCCCCCACCTGTCCTGTCACCATATCTACAGCACCACTTTTAATAACACCCCACTCATTATTATCTCAACCACTACCATATGATGTACAATTATTGTTATTTTTGCCATCTACTGGAGACTAAATTAAGTTCCAAACAATACCGGAACAGACCTCGGTACAAATCAACTCCGCCGCCCAAACTCCGATGCCACTCCCCGGACTGTCTGGGCCCAACGCGGCAAGTGACCGCACCGCGTGGAGGGGAATGGAATCGGCTGGAAACGCGACGCGTGGGAGCAGCAGCCTCACTTGAACAGGGGATCTGCAGGAAGTGCACGTGAGCCTTGAGCAGGAGAAGTTGACTGTCGACGGGAAAGCTGCCAACTGCATTCGACTGCAGGAGCTTAAGCTCCCAGAGCTGTAAAGCAATAGTCACGCGCCAGGTTAACAACACACGTGACTGCATCCGTGGCGTGTCTGTAGGGGAGGAGACAAACGCACACGGGGCGTTCAGAGGCGATGCTGCTCTCTCGTAGGAGCACCGAGGGAGCTTTGCTAGAGTCCAGAGTGTAAATCAGAGATCCGAAACGATGTCGTGCAGCACACAGTGTCAAGTTTAACTCGAGCACGGAGACTTTCATAACCAATGTGAGATTCATTATTGATTTGTGGATCAGATTGCTATCATGGCGTTATAATTTATGCAAACCCACGAACCTTTAAGTATGACAAAGATGGCATCACACCCAACCCACTGAAGGCCCAAGGCTGGAGGAGATGTCATAATTGTGGCGGGCGCCTGACGATGCTGGTTTTGACTACCGGCAAAACGTCGCGACCCGCCTGTTCACCGTGTGGATCGCGTCACACCGGTGGTCGTGGTGCTGCTGAAGCCGTAATAGCGTGGCACGTGTGGCCCCGTGACACCTTTATTTATTGGGTGTGTCGGGTGGAGGAGGGTATATGACACATTTTACTTTAGCGATTTGACCCTAAAAATAAATTATTAAGTGTAAAGTTTGTTTCAGCACAGTTTGTCAACTGTACACAAGTACGGTATAGCCAAAGTCCGATGTTTATCTCGATGTATCCAAGACAAGCTTGGCGTGCCGTGGGTTTATCCAATACCCAACGCTGACACTGCCACACAGCCGCCGAGCACAGCGCTGCGACGTGTCCCGCCACGGCTGTTTCGGACGCAGGCCGACAGGAAACCAGCAGCACGCTGGGGACGCGCTCAGAGGAGCAGGAGACGTGCCTCGGGCTCCTTCAAGATCTTTCCTCTCAAGGCTTCTCCTGCTCATCCCGCGACAGAGAAGGGAGCTCCACTCGGCTTGCGGCAGCAGAACGGAGCGGTCCGTCTGCAGCCCCGTGGTCTGGCACACCCTCCGACTCCGCAGTGTCACAGTCGGTGATTTTAAGATCAGACTAAAGGCATTCATTTTCTCTTTTGGTTTACTTCGTTTCATTTTGTCTTTGACATCTGCGTTTTCCTCTTGGCTTTGTGATGAATATGGCGTGCGTGATGAATCTTGATGTGGGCAGGGCATGCTGCTAGGTGTGCGCGACCCTTTATAAGGCAAAGACCGATCTCCCGTATAGCCTGCATCAGACTGTTGGGGCGACTACTCACGCACCATTATTCAAAGTACTCGCATCACGATATTGTGGCAATGGGAGCAATTCGACTTACCTTTTTTAGATCTCTCAAGACAGTCTTTTCGACTCCTTCTTCCAAAAAAAACTCAATGGAGTTTTCAATCACATCCTCAATTATGGTCCTGTACAACCTCACCTGGATTCACCACAACACATTCAGCACGTTCATAGGCACAGAGTTAAATATCGGATCCAACGAGGATCGCCAACTGTTCCACTGCAGACCAAACCCAGACACATTCCTCGGCAAGTCGAGGCCAGGGGTCGGGCTCCAGAGCCGCATGCGGCTCTCTAAGAACTATACTCTTTGGTTTTTTCGGTAAAGTCACGTAGGTAAAAATAAAAGAAATTAAAACAACTAAATTCTCTAAGAACCGCTTCGTGACGGTAATTTATTCAGGACCGTCTCGTATTCACGTGACGTGCATTGCGGCTCTTGAAATTGAGAGTTGTTTTACGGAATTCGAAAAAATATATACATATTGCTATTTCGGTTGCCCACCCCTGATCTAGGTCTATCGAATAAAGTCCCAGCAGAATCCAACCAGCAGATCGCGGCAAATATCAATGCCTGCCACCTGACCACGGATCTCCCTTGTAAGATAGCCGGGAGGCTGGCGAAACGGGATCATCCGTGTAATGAATAAAATATTAACGAAACGACCGCAGATGCCAATTCCCAGACAGATGGCCCAGGGCGCGGTTTAAAGCCCCTTCTCTGGCGGGACATTTGGCACCGATTCGCCGCCGCAGCTGTGGGCTCGGGAAGGTCGCAGCGGGAAGTCGCCATGGCAGCCGTTACGATTACAGAGTTAAACCACGAAATGAGAGGCAGCGTTCAATGCATCGGCAGCACCGTAATGATGGTGATGAAAACAACTTTCACAGTTACCGTTGCAATTTAGCCACCTGTCAATAGGCGTCTCTAGCAAACCAATCACCACCAAAGCCGCTCGACCACCCACCGTGACGATAGGGATGGATGCTTTTACAAAACCTGCAATTAAAAGAAAAATCACAGAACCTAAAATATCAGTATAAAATCACAGCAAAATTGTTTTATGTTTTAGAAACCCAGCTATAATTTCCACGAATTGTTTTTGAAAGTAGACAATAGCCCACGGTCTCTACATGGCTCGCCATGAAGATAAACTGAACTCCGCGCTTCGTTTTCCTGGCCATCATCAGGAGGAAAGTCGACAATTAAACCAAGGTGGAGCATGGTTCTAATCATCTCGAGCACACGGAGTGATATTACGTTTTCGGTGCAAAAATAATAGAGCACAATCCAAGAAGTGGTGTTCGTGTTGGTCCGCCCTGCCCCCTCTGGGAGGAGATGAACACCGTGCCACGTGCAGCGCGCAGCCCCCATCTGCCTGGGGATTTCAGGCCGAGTCTGAACTCGTGAATACGCAACACGTATTGTGAATCAGCCCAGCTGTAGCGAAACAACGAACTCTGCACGATCCGTGTTACACGAGCTCCCAGCGAGTGCGAAACCTGAGCGGAATGGGTAACGATGCCACCGGCTTGCCGCTGCCGTGCGCGTTCTGTTCGAGCTCTTGCCCTCACGGACGTTGTGTGGACGTTACCGTCCCGGCTCTCAGAGCCCCGAGCAGAGGCGCCTCGCTGCTCACGCGCCTCGCGACTCCCGCGCGGGGCTCGCGGCGAGCCGCCGGACAGAGCGGGGGGGGGGACTGACCACGGGGTGGAACCGGACGGAGCCGTCCGCCATGCCGAGTGCTGTCCGCGTGCGGTGCGCTGTGGTTGACGCTCACGCAGCCAGAGAGGAAGGAGGCCTGGGTTCGTCTCCCTGCGTAGGTGTGGGCGGGTCCAGGTGTGATGGAGGAGGAGGTATGCAACGATATGGCGATGCTACGATATATCGATATAAAGTCCACGACAATCGCTTCGTCCGGTTATTTTTTTAATGCTTGCTAATTATCATGGATTGAGTATATTTTGTCTTCATATTTTACGTCCGAAACATCCAAAATGAACAGACTCACAATCACATCTCTCGATAATAAACAGCTGCTACCCATGTGCTGCATGCGATCCCGAGTGATTGGCGTGATGGTGATTACATGAAGTCATCACTTTCGCAGTTAGTTCATTTTATTTCATTATTTTGTGTAACTGAATGCACGTGCGTGCGTTACATGGCGTGTGTGTATGCCCAGGTGTAATATTCACTGCATAATTATAAGATTTACAATTTGTGTGTATGTGATATCACGTGTTTCCTGTGTGTCAAGTGTACATGTGTGAGAGTGGTGGCGCAGTGGTTAGCGCATTTTGCTACGAATCCTTAAATGAGTACCTGGTGAGATGTGTAAAACATCGCCACTGGTGAAACAAAGGCGACCGGGCGTTGTGTTTGCCACCCACCCCTTCGTGTGCCGTGCCGGGCTCCATAGGTGCTCGCTAACAGCACTTGCCCCAAAAGTCTGGGGATCTTTGTCTGTGTAAACGTGTCATTACGTGTTTGCTATGCATGTGTCAATTGATACTCCGGACACTGAGACACGAGATTATCCATCCCAAGGAGTAATCCACGTGGCATATTGTTCACTCAACACGAGCCTGCCAGACGACGGCGAGTCATTGCAACTTTGTATTCAGCACCGCTCATAGCGCAGATGCTGTCAGTTACAACAAACGTCATGAGATCATGAGATGGAATCTAACAACTCTGACACGCCGTGCAATTCGTGCAATTACTCGTTGCGCAGATTTTAGTGGATGAAAAGGTGGTCACGCTTCCGATACGTCTGGCCATCGTGGACGAGTCGGCCAGAAATCCTCTCCGTGGTTCGCTCGAGAAAGCTCCCCCAGTGGAGGAGGTGTGGCTGATGGAATGAGTTGGGCCCCATCACCACTCCGCGCCTGTGCTGCTGCAGGCCACGTGCCGCGACTCGCACCGCAGCAGCAGCAGTGATCCCGCACGTGGTGGCACTCATTAGTCGTTGTACGCATCAATACAAAACATTCATCGCATCTATTCGGTAGGCTTCCAATCGGCGTATGGAAGCACGAGATCGCGCATTGTGATTTCCGATTACCCCGCACGCAGCAATCGCTCGCTGTCGATGATTAGTGACCACGTGAGCCTGGTGGCAAATTAACCACAGCGGACGAATCACAAATCGCCTTGTACGTGATGGGTTTCAGAAACAGGTTAATCGGCCGCGTGCGTGTGATGGGGTAAAGTGTGGGTACTCCCAGCTCTTCTTCTAATACGTGTGACCGGCATGGATGAGTAGGCCACATACACTCTGGCAGAGCTGTGCAGAGCAAGCTGCTCCTCGTGCAGGCCCTTCCGCCAGCACGTGCAGGGACGCGCCTTTACCTTCACAGAGATTTGATTGCAGCAACTCCTCGTGGTGCCAGTGGGGATTCAACATGCAACTCAACACGCTCGTCAGCACCGCGTGGCCTTGAAATGACAATCACATAATAGGCGACGTTTCGGGCTACGGCCCTTCGACACAGCACATGGAAGGGGAAAAATAAAAGAATACAAATAAAACATAATAAAATACAATTCTCACGACGTGTCGGCCACAACGCAAGCAGCCGTCCTCAGGTGAAGAACAGGGCTGTCGGAAAGACAGCGTCCGAAACGTCGTGAGAATTTTTTTTTATTGTTTTATTTTATTATTTTATTATTTCCCTTCTACGTGACTTTACCGAAAGAACCAAGAAGATGAATCCCTGCAGTCACGAAAGCTTTAAATCGAAATTGGTCAGTGGGAGTTGGTTGAGACAGAAAACGTGAAAATGTATGTGTGCATGTTGAACTTCTTTCGCGCCGTACGTAGCCAACCGTGCTAATCGGAGGTGGACGTTGTTGCACTGCCCTCTGCCGTGCAGGTCATCGTCCTGCAGCGCCCGTGGCGTCCCCCAGCACCCGAAGTCCACGTGCGCTGGTGGCCCATCTCACCACCACAGAAGGGGAGCGCCATGAGCACGGCCACGTCATGCCGCTCATTCAGTGCCCGAGCCGCGTGCACCACTCGGGCGCTGCGGCTCCGAGCCGCTGCGGCGGCGCCTCTCTCCACGCAGCGCTGCGGTGGCCGCTCTCAAGCTGCTTGCTGTGGCGACGATCGCGATGTCCATCTCCTTCCCATCTCACTCGTGTGCATGTCTGCATCATTGTCTCTCGATGACCTCTCATCTCACTAATCGCGATCTCTGCGTGGCGCATAGAGGGCGACCGACTCGCAACTGGAAGGTTGTGAGTTCCAATCCTGGTACGACTGGTGGTTAACTCAGCCCATCATCAATACGATGTGGTAAAAAATTAACCCGTAAAAACAACGTTTTTCACTATAAATCCTTTATATGCGTGGCGGCTAGAGTCCTCTCGTCCTCTGGCTTGAGATGGCTGCCACCTATGGGTCAGATGATTGTCTGCCACCATTAAGCAATTGGTAAATAAATATTTAAATATTTTTTCCCTAAACAGTGTAACATTTTTGAAAAAAATTTTCACGGAAATTAATTGTCACGCACAACGAGTCTGTGTGCAAAATGTCGATTTGATCACGGGAAGTGGGTTAAAAAACGACCGAAAGATTTGCACGGTCGTAAGCAAGCAAGCAAGTGAACTTAATATAAAGGATTTAAAAAAAGGGTACCACATTGGGGGGCGTGTAATAATGAATACAACGATCACACGTTTAGTTTTAGTCTTATAAACTGTGATCAGCGTCTGTGAGCAAGCAAATATGTTATTTAAACAGTTTCTGAGCACAGCTCAAAACGTTAAGCGGACAGCAACAAGCAGCACTGTTAAAGTTGCAACAGACGAGACGATGGGGGGGAGGGGGACTCCACAGTGGAGCTATGCGAGAGAAGAAGCATAAAGGCAGAGAACGAAGCGTTGTGAGCTGCAGTGTGGTGAGTGGGTGGATGGTGAGTGGGTGGATGGGTGAGTGAGTGGGTGAGTGAGTGGATGGGTGAGTAAGTGGGTGAGTGAGTAGATGAGATTGTGCTGTTGTGAGCTGCAGTGTGGTGAGTGGGTGGATGGGTGAGTGGGTGAGTGAGTAAGTGGGTGGATGAGTGAGTGGGTGTGTGAGTGGGTGGGTGGGTGTGTGAGTGGGTGAGTAAGTGGATGAGATTGTGCTGTTGTGAGCTGCAGTGTGGTGAGTGATGGGTGGGTAAGTGGGTGGGTGAGTGTGTGAGTGGGTGGGTGAGTAAGTGGGTGGATTAGTGAGTAGGTGAGTGGATGAGATTGTGCTGTTGTGAGCTGCAGTGTGATGGTGGTGGTGGTGAGGCACAGCGTGGAGCCTCTTTGAACTCCTTCGCAAGGCAGACGAGGAGCTCTCGCGCCTGGGCTCCAACGGGGACAGGGAATCGACAGCACGGGCGACTGGTGGAGGTCATCCCAGACGGGGCGGGCAGCCGCTGACGATGAGCGACCTCCCATTGGCCGAGTAGATGCCCAGAGAGCACAGACCATGAGGATACAATTCGTAAGTCCAGGCGGCAGCAGCAGCAACATTGTATCCACCAAGATTAGACTCGGTGGTGATTGCAATGGCAGTCGCCGTGTTCTGTCTGTGTTTATTTGCAATGTAAACAAAGCCAAGGAGCGACTCGACTCATAGAGTCCATGTAGCAACACGTGTCTTTATTGACTGGGTTAGTGCGCGGTTAATACGGAGAGACGGGACGTGAAGCGCTGACTTGGTCCGAGTCGCAGCTGGATGCAAGCACGGGGGCTGCCACCTGTCCCGCTCTGACCCGGACGCTCTGGGATTCGGCATCTGTGGACCTGGTAGCGGTCTCGGTGCAACTCTCTTCCAGGAGACCGCTCGGCGTTGACAGACCCAGGCTGGCCGAGGAATCTGTCCGGGTTTAGTCGACAGTGGAAACGCGGCCGCCCGGATGAGCAGGCCCATTGGGAGCAAGGCCAGCTGTGCTTATATCCGAAGTATTTGCTTATTTTAGAAGTTGTCTTAACTTCCCTCCACGAGTGTCCTGTAAGCATGCGTTGCTGATGTTGTAACTGTGGCTCCTGCAACGTGTGCTTGTATCCAGCTTCCACTGTGTCAGAGCCACGAGAATAACAACAGGAGAGCTTCTCCAAGCGAACCGCAACGACTTGCAGAATCGCCACGATTGTTACAATGAATCGATTATTGTTGAGTAAGCACGCGATTAGATGCGAGTATGGTGAGCACTGAGAGTCAACATTCATCCACCAATGGATGGATGCACGGAGTGGGGGGGGAGCTCGCGAGACGCGTTCCGGGGACACGCGAACGCCTGCGTGGTGCCGTGTGGTGAAAGGCAGCCGTGAGCCACAGTCGTGAAGAGCCACGGCTGTGAGTCACAGTCATGAGCCACAGTTGTGAGCCACAATTGTGAAGAGCCACAGTCGTGAGCCACAGTCGTGAGCCACAGCTGTGAGTCTCAGTCGTGAGTCACAGTTGCGAAGCGTCATCGAGAGCGCTCTCACTGTGACACTTAATCTTGTGCTGCTGAGAAACGCTCGCAGCGCAAATGAACGATGGCGAGGCAGACGCGCGGCCTTCTCCTCTGTGGGACGTTGGACTCCAGCTGATATCGAGGCCTGCAACCATTTACCCCGTTCACCACCAGAACCACCACCACAACCACCACGACCACCACCACAACAGCGACTCCGCGGATTGTCTCCAGGCCACTTTCAGCAGCAAGCCATGCTGGGGAAATGAGAAGGGGTCACGTGGGTGGTCAGTGCACGGGTCATTGACTTTGTTAATTCACTGCTACTCCTGCATTGCTCGCCTGCAGGATGGCGCGTCAGTAACTCGCGCCACGGCTCTCAGGAGGCGCTATCTCCCTCTCTCTCTCCAGGGCAGCTGTTTGTGAAGCCATCATTTCATGTCAACGATCGGTTGGTACATGGGCTTGACGATGATGTGGAGGTGGAGGGCGTTATCCACGAGGTACTCTGAGGAGCGCTTCACGATGTCTGCATCCTTTAAGAAGTTCCCCATCTCATCCGTGCTCTGATAGAAATTCGAAATCTGCCTCACGATCATCCGGCCTTGCCTCTTGCTCCCGATCAGAACCGTCTTTTGGTACTTGACGCCCGCCCCTCCGATGGTTGGCGAGGCGGGGATGATGTGGAGCCTGGGGCTGAGGTCTGCGTGCCCGCCGCTGCTCTGAGAGCCTCGGTACCCCTGCTGCTGCTGCTGCATCACGCCCTGCTCGAGCTTCAGCTTCCTTGGTGAAAACACGACGTTCCACGAAATCTTTTTGCCGTAGTCAAAGTTGCTGGGGCTGGTTTGCGTCTGGAAAACGATGCTCCGATCGTCCCGAGCGGGGTTCTGAATGGCCCAAAGGGTGCCCCAGGGCGGCGAGAGATAGTTGCGCGGAATGAACATGGCCTTCTTCACATCGAAATATTTGGCAAACTGAACGGGAGATACGGAGTGGAATTGAAACGACTGGTCGAGCAGGTGATTGATGGAATATTCGTACTTCTTCAAAACCAGAGACTCTGTCTTCAACTGCAGGATTTGCAGCGGGGTCATCATCGGGAAGCGAATGGACTTGAGGAGGGCTTCAGCAGTGGAACTGTTTGGCTGGTTTCTCTCGATCCACTGCGCCACGGCACTGAAGAGGGAGAGTTCATTGTCGAGCACCAGATCCGATCGCTGAAGCAAGCCGTGAAGGTGTTCGCCAGACATCGCAGCCCACTCCGGGGAGCTGACGACTGAGGACAGGTTCCAAGCGATGAACTGGTTGAACTTTGCCACGAGGCTCTGATCTCCGACCTTCCCCGCGAACTCGTACCAGGCCACAACAGGACTCTGACACAGGTTCTCCGTCATGAACTTTGACAAGCCGAGTCGCAGAGAATCCACTTTGAACTCTAATGCCAACATGCACAGAGGGATCACTTGCTCAACGTTGACTACAATTTTCCCAGTGTATAAATACCTGCAACAACACAAACAAGCAAATCGATATTGACACGTGTATTTAGCTAGAGTAGCATTTAAAGATGAGCAATATTCATTCAACGTAAAAGTGGAACGTGTACACTGCTTGAATGTGATTTATGTGAATTATCAACCAAGAGGTGTCTCTGTTGAAATGATCAGGGGGAAGCATTCATCGACTGGCGACTCGCCTTGCCGAGCCGTGAGCAACGCGTGTTGCGCTGGCTCCACAGCAAGACATCTGAATCTGGCTCGGGGGGGGGGGGCCTGCGCCACCGACGCGTACCGTAGGAAGGCGCTGAACACGCTGGCGCAGTCGGGGCTGAGCGTGAGGTGCAGGAGGCCGCTGCTGCTGCTGCCATTGGCGAGGAGCGCGGAGAATGCGCGGCTGCGCATCGCGAGCAGCACGCGGTGGGCGGGGTAGCGGCGTGGAGGCGCGCCGCCCCCCGCGGTCAGCACCCGCAGCTCCGTGTCGCTCGAGTTCGCGTCCTCCACCAGCAGCGAGAGCTCCTCCAGCAGCTGCGGCGCCTGGTTGATTGCCCCTGGCGTCGGTAGGGGCGGCGACACCAGCACGCGCCCTTCCGTGTTATTCACGATACAGGCAACGCCGTTTAACCCGAGGCCAGCCTCACTTGAGTCTCACGACTCGCTTGTCAGGAGGGTCCTGCGTTGGGACATTTTGGTAAACACCGTGACGAGTGCGAAAGCAGCGACCTCTCATCCACAGTGGATAAGAAGCCGTTCGCGGCGACCAACATCTCGTGACGAAGAGCCATCGTCACGTTCCCCGCTGTAGACCTCACCCGGACATAATTCTCAGTCAGCCTCGGTCTATCAGCGCGGCGCGCTGTTCATAAAGTCCAACACAACACCGGTACCAGATCTCGGTACAAACCAATTCCTGCTACTCGAACACAGTTTTTCGCCGATGTCGCCATGTGTAATCCCAATCGAGTCATCTTCTCGTATGGCGGAATGTAACATTTCAACAAACAATTGGGTATTTAGCTCCAGTGTATCAATCACCCCTAGCTTCACACAATTAAGTACCCATCCACCAGCAAGACGCAACACAGCCATGCCGGACGGCACGTCCAGTGGTTACCTGCGCTGGCGAGGTCGAGCACGCCACTCGTGCACACAGAGAGCAGCAGCAGCAGCAGAGGCGCGAGGCCCCGTGGCGGCCGTGCGAGCATCATCATCGCGGCTCCTCCTCGTGCGCCCTCTGAAGCTGCTGCGGCTCCGTCTCCCTCGCGGACGTCTTCACCGCACGCCACTTCAGCGCCCACAAAGGCCCCTTTAGCCACACACAGCAGCGGGCGGTGAATGGGCGTATAATGAGGACCCGTTGGAAATGTGCGGAAGTCCGAACACGAATTCGCTATGGGGATATCATGAACAAAGGTTTCTTTCAAGAATGCGAATCGGTTGAGCACCTCTGAGTCCGTGAGCACATTTCGCAGGGAGTTGTTGCTTCACCAGGACGGCGCCGTTGTTTGGTTCGTGAACAGAGGAACCTCCGAGGACTTCTGTGAGCCACCCCGCCACATCTCGAGTTGTGTTGACCCTCGCTGTTGCCATCACAACTGCTGCTCACTATATTGAGGTGGATAATTTATGCAAATCACATCGACAGAAATCAAACGCTTGGCTCGTGGAACAACCACGTGCTTCTGAGAGCATCGGCTGCGTAACAAACGCAGCTGCCGCGTTACACAACCACTCCATACACAACCACACCGCACACACAACCACACCACACACAACCACACCGCACACACAGCCACACCACACACAACCACACCGCACACAGCCACACTGCACACACAACCACACCACACACAACCACACCGCACACAACCACACCGCACACACAACCACACCACACACACAAGCACACCGCACACACAACCACACCGCACACAGCCACACCGCACACACAACCACACCACACACAACCACACCGCACACAACCACACCGCACACAACCACACCACACACAACCACACCACACACAACCACACCGCACACACAACCACACCACACACACAATCACACCACACACACAAGCACACCGCACACACAACCACACCGCACACAGCCACACCGCACACACAACCACACCGCACACAACCACACCGCACACAACCACACCGCACACAACCACACCGCACACAACCACACCACACACAACCACACCACACACAACCACACCGCACACACAACCACACCACACACACAACCACACCACACACACAAGCACACCGCACACACAACCACACCGCACACAGCCACACCGCACACACAACCACACCACACACAACCACACCGCACACAGCCACACCGCACACACAAGCACACCGCACACAACCACACCACACACACAACCACCCCGCACACAGCCACACCGCACGTGGATCCAAGTACAGCGCTGAAAGGCGGCATCATCTCGCGACCCCGACAGACCCAGCGGGCGAGCTTATTGAGTCGAGATCCGAGGAGGAGTTTGGTCTCCAGCCCGCACTGGGGGACAGGGCCAGGGAGTCACCAGCAGCTGCCGAGTTCCAGCTTGTGGAGGAGGAGGAAGCAGCAGAACGTGCAAGTGACAGTCCGAGCATCCTGCGCTGGGAGGCTCGCTGCAACCCCTGGGAAGAGGCGGGTTCGTGACACCAGACGGAGTTCAGGGAATGTCCCCGAAGCAGCGCGGTCTCTTGAATGCAATAGGTCTGCAAGGATTTGTTTAATTTAATGCCTCGATTCCAATTGATATTAAACGCAGTGATAAAATTACATGGCGTTGTCGGCAAGTGTAATTGAGGAAAGGTACATTTAAAAGCTTGTTTTGGTTGTTCGTGCATTGACATATTCGTGTTCTCTGGCAAGCTGCACACACGAGCAAGGCGCAGCCTCGACACGGCCGCTGCGACTCACAGCCAGAGGGCGTCGCGGTCATCCCCGACGCAGCGGCACGAGGAGCTCGCGCTCGTGAACAAATCGACACTTGGCATTTCGTATTTTTATTTTCAAAACAATATAGTAAACACATGACAATAAGTGACAATGAAAACTATCGTGTATTTGCGCCCACATTGAGTATAAAGTCCACTTTACAAGTCAATCCTGTGACGTGTCCCTCTTCCTGTTGATTGTAAGAAGCCGGGAGAGGTCAGCTCTGTGGCGCGGCCGCGACCCTCGAGGGGGGGGCACGCGGCCGCGCTGTATTGCTTTTGTGGGGGCACCTCCACTCACGGGTTCAATCACAAAGACCCCCCCCCCCCCCACATTGCTATTGATTGCCATTAAAAGACATTCGCGAATACACTCGTGTATGTAATTTACAAAACCTTGTTCATAAAAAAAAGACTTCGAGTCCAAATCGCCGGCTCGTCCCAGCGGGGGCGGCCGCGGCCCCCACGAGCCCCACGGGCACCCACGGCGTGGCCTCGGCGGAATCGCGCCACACAGATGGATTTAACGATTATGTTCCTTGACTCACGGTGTCTGCGACAGCAGAAACATCGTCGAATATCCGCCGCGCGTTACAGAGAACAGATTATTCACCGTTGATGCGAATCGCGAGAGAAAAACGTGAACCAATTGTAGCGAGGCCGCATATCAGCGGCAATAGGAAGAGAGACGCTTCAACTCAGTCGCGACCTCTCACCACAACCCCCGGAGCGGGCAGGGGCCTGGGTCATTGCTGGGGGGGGGGGGGCGACACGGGGAGTCTGACCGCCCAACATCGCACGCCTCCCCCTGGGCACGTCGCCAACGCGGCCGTCATCCCCTCGGGCACATTCACGGGCAACCGTTGCCGGCAACACGTTGCCCGTGAGCGACTGCGGCAATTTGGCAGGCAACAGAACGGAGTGACAGAGTTCTCTTCAAAGTCAATAACTGCCGCCTGTACGCGCGTGTGCTTAGCAATGCAGGGATTACATTGTACAGGCCGTCAAACCATTCGTGGTTGATGTGAATCTTGTTCAATGGACCAGAGGCCCATCATGGCCCAGTGTGGCCCTTCACACCACCACGCCATCACACCACCACTACCCACACGGGTTTATTCAGAACGCGTTGTTCTTGTTGACCACGGGAAATGCTGCGCGAGTTGTTTTGCCCTCAAATTGCCGCAGTGGATCGCAGCCTCCCAGGGCGACAGCCGCGCTGCGAGCTGCATTCAGTTTATCTCAGTGATGTACACATCACATACATGCATGGGTGTACTTTGACCATTCAAGTGCGACTCAACAGCTAAAGAATAAAAACTAATTCAGATCTCGTAAAGACTCTGAACTAATTACGGCGACTCTGTTCCTACTCATTCTGTACTCCCTGCGTAATCGGCAGCAGCAGCAGCAGCAGTGACTCTGTTCCTACTCCTTCTGTACTCCCTGTGCGGCAGCGGCAGCGACAAGAATGGAATTGGATGCAGAGCGGCGTCCCGGGCCTCGGTACCCTGGCACGCTCAGGGTAGGGGCTCAGAGGGGGCGGTGAAGGGTGAACGCGGGGCTCCGAGTGGGGGTCAGGGTCGCGGGAGCAGGGTGAGTGTGGGGTGGAGGGCAATCAGAGGGCGTGGAGGGTAAGGGGTTGGCTACGTACGCTTCAACGTACACACGCGCGTACCGTAGGCTGGAATGCGAAGGGTCAAGACATTGGTGAGGGTAACAGGTTAATTCGCCGAGGAGAGGATTGGTTGCCGCACCGGGTAGAGAGTCAATGGCAACGGGATGACGCCTCTGAGCCGCTTGCTCTGCTGTGGATCTCCATCGACCCAGTGCCCACAAGCATTCCTGAAGCTGCAGACGTCTCAGTGCCAGTGCAGGCTGTGCCACGTCAGTAGATAGACAATGATATATTGGGGGTATTTTGGGGGCAATTGTCAACGGTGGTTGTCCGTGACAGCGCGTATACTGTGAGCAGCGATGCCGGAGCCGTATCCAGCCAATGACAAGAGAGTGGGCTGAAAGGTGATTGATGGAGCAATGATCGGTCCACTGGGCACAGAACGTCATGCGGCCTCCAAGATCCGATTGGAATTTCCCAACAAGCCACCCACGAGAGGGAGCGTGGTGAGTGCCGGGCATTATGGCCCCAGTGTATCGTGACCTTGACCGGGGTAGGTGATGCCGTCAACGTGGAGACGTCGCTAATGCTGCACCGCCTACTCGCTCCTGAAATAAATTAAACACAAAAAATAAATACAATAAATTAAATACAAAGGAATACTGAAATAATCAGAAAAACTTATAGCAGGAAATGTCAGCTCCAAGAGAAGAAGTTCAAATAATATAAATGTCCAGGCCACGCCTCGCATGACAGCCAAGCTTATATAAAGTGTGCGCGTGCACTTTTATACAAGACGCGTGTGTGTGGCAGCTTCTGATCCACCAAGAATGACCAAATGTTGACGAATGTGGCCACACTGTAAGCACAGTGATACGTGAATGGGCAAATGAAATTGGTTGCTGGACCACGGAGCTTGAGAGCATAGAAGTTAGAGGGGGTGCCAACTGTCCACTTTAGACCAAACTGGGGCGTATCCCTCAGCCAACCTTGGTCTATCACAACCCGAGTTCACTGCGACACAGTTCAACACACAACACCGGTACCAGATCTGGGTACAGATTCCTGTCACCCGAACGCCGGTGGTGCCAATTCCCGATCAGTCTCGGGTCAAACCCAGAGGGACCGGGAATTAGCAGCATCTGTGAAATGAACCCTGCCTCAAAACGTCGAGTTCGGCACGAGCTGGGTCACGTGGAGATGTTCATGCTGCCTTGATGCCGACCTCAAAGTCGAGACTTTCTCTCGAAAACGCGGACGGGAGGAACCCCAAACGCGCGAGAGTTTCGCCAACTGCGCTTTTATTTCTCCGGACTCTTGGAGCAACCCTCGAGCTCACGTGCACCACACACCACCGCCATCCTGGTGGGCCGTGGGCAGGGCGCGCTCCCGTGCCAGACGCCACTTCGCGTTGCGCAGAGCGGTCACATCCCGGTTCAGGCATGGCGCGGACTCGCTCCGCACAGATCACGGACTAACACCGCCTGGAATCGAACTAACGTCTCCGCGGTGCTGCTGGCTCCGTGCTGGCTCCCTGCTGGCTCCGTGCTGGCTCCGTGCTGGCTCCGTGCTCTCCCGCCGAGCCACCGCACATTCTTGCGTTGTCAATACCCTGTGCTTTGTTTCCCCTTACAGTCGAGACTTTCCGTGTCAGTGAACACATGGAGATGTCGGGGAAGCCATCGAATCATTCATTTACACGGTCGCACAGGGATGGCACCGACTGCGTCCTATCTGAAATCACGCCGAGTCGCGAGTGTCGCGAGTATTGTCTGCGAACCAAACGTCGTTTACCAACAACGGATCAGACATTGCATGCGGGGTTAGTGAAACCCACAACGTCTCTGCAGGAATAAAAATCGCCGTAAAATGTGTGAAAAGTGAAGAAGACTACGTGGGGTTTCTCGCCTGACGCCGCCGTCGTGGCTAATCGTCCTGCACACTCGACATTGGTGAACCCCAGCACAGACGTGAAGTCGGCGGGCATCACGCGGGGTGAATGCATCACGTGGGGTGAACGCATCACGTGCCGTGAGAGCGTGGGGTGGTGGAGCGCCGTGACGGACTGGATTGCTGAGAGCCTCCACACCAAACCCGATCCGACTCACGGTGAAGGAGCAGCCCCCTTCCAACGAGTCGTGTATCCCACTGCTGCTGTCAGAGCACTGCTCACTGCCCATTTACTTGAGTGGCGTCAATTGGCACACGGGCATTGTTTCGTAATGGCACCATCACTGCAGCGCAATAACACGCGCACATGTGCAAGTAAACAGACTCGTTTGAAAAGCGCGAGCGCGTTTGCCTGGGATGTGTTTTGAATGCCACGCCAATTCAGTGCACATGGCACAATCTGGGCCCGACATTTGTCAAATTCCCCTCTTTGTTGTCTTGCGCCATGCGGTGAAGATGAGAAATGTAGAAACGCATGCAGAGCCCCTGCAGATCATCGCCAGCGGTGTCCGTTCACAATGCCAGGGCTCTCCAACAACTCCAATTGTGGTCTCTCCTCTTGACACGCAGCCCCGGTGGTGCGGCGTCTCGTGGTGGGATTGCGTGGAGGCAGACGTGCCGGGTTCGGCTCATGGCTAAGTGCTGCTGTTGTCTTCAGTGCCTCTTCCTGTGCTCGGCCATAATCCTGCCGGAGGGGCAGGGGGGGGGTGGCACGGCCGTCTGTGCAGCAAGAGATGATCACCGAGCATTGAAGCCAAATCACCATTGTGTGCATCGGCATCATCTCATGCTGCTGCACCACAGCTCTCAACTCCCAGTCCTCACACCTCCCAACATCTTGCCCTCACACACACAGTCTGTTCTATTTTGGTGTTGACTAGGTAACAATGAGGCCTGTGTATCCTCGAAGCAAATGTGTAAATAACAACTGGATGAAGGAGGGAGGTGCGATGGTGAGAGTTTGAGAGCCGCCGCCGCCGCCGCTGCTGCCGTCAGGACCCTGGTCACGGCTCCAGCACTTCTGACAGGAAGCCGCCTGCCGGGTGGTTCTGTCAGCGAGAAGGCCGCGCAACCACAGACACATGAGCAGACCTCGAGCAGCCACACAACGTTTGTTTTCACAGAGTGGCGGAGCGCGGCCAGAAACAAACAGCACGAGCAAGCGGCGCAAGTTCTTGAAATGCGCGAGATTATAATCAGAGCTTGTGGGAGAAAGAGAGGAGATGATGGGGGGAGGGCATTGCGAAGTGAAGAAGCTGAAAGAAGCAGTGTCGTGACCTGGAGTGTGGTGATTAGGTGTGTGGGTGAGCGGGTGTGTGGGTGAGCGGGTGTGTGGGTGAGTTGGTGGGTGAGTGAGTTGGTGGGTGAGTGAGTTGGTGGGTGAGTGGGTTGGTGGGTGAGTGAGTTGATGGGTGAGTGGGTTGGTGGGTGAGTGAGTTGGTGGGTGAGTGTTGTTGCAACCTGCAGTGTGGTGGATTAAAGAGTCCTCATCGTGGGAGCAGCAATCAACGAGCGAAGTTAATGGGAACAGTCGCCACAGAAGTAGCAATAGAAGAATAGCAACCGATTTGCTAGTTTTAGTTCTCGCTATCTACAAAAGTAAAGGTTTCACCATACACGCTCCAAGTTGGGCTAAGAATGTTTGACCATCACCTAAGATTCGTCAGAATGAGCATGATTACAGTGGCTTGTGTACTGTGCGATGAAACTGGGAACTTCTGAACTGCTCTTTTCAGTAAAATTCAACAAAATCCCATTGTTCACCAGAAACAGACTCGTTGCCTGGCTATTTATTACTTTACTTTGCACCATCTCCAAGTTGCTCCGGTTCCATTAATAATTATAAATGACTGCGTGCGACACGATTGACATCGTTCCGCGTGACGTGGCGAGGGAGAAGCGCACGGCCCACCTGGAACGAGTGTGTGATGTGCACGTGGTGGCTCCCCCGGCTGGACACCTTGGCGCCGTGGAAGCCAGCCGGCTTGCTCTTCCACGGCTTGGTGTAGCGCTTCCGCTTGAAGTTCCCCACCACACAGCAGCACTGCACAAGCAGGAGCGCACACCCATCCCCCGCACCTCCGATTAGCACGGTTGGCTACGTACGGTGCGAAAGAAGTTCAACGCACGTACATGTTCAGATCAGTGCCCTCGAGTGCAACGAATGACGAACACCGTGGAGGCTTTAGAATACAAATTTTAGGGACAGTTCGGAAGGAAGGGAGGAAGGAGGATGTTTGGGGTGGACAAGGGGATATCGAGATGATCAAGGGCGGATGGAAGAGGTGGGTAAGAGGTGGGTAAGAGGTGGGTAAGCATGGTGCAGGGTGAGCTCGCAGGGTGAATTCCAATTGGAGGGGTAGATATCGGAATTATTGTCGCTAATTACTCTGCTTGTGTACTCTCGAGGGCCTCACCGAGCCTGAAGGCTGTTGTGCAGGATGGTCCTGCCAAGTATTTGCCGTCGGGGGACAGCGTTGCTGCTGTGTGTAATCCCAAATGAGTAATTGACAGGTAATTGTTTCAGCATTGGGATGTTTGCTCAACATCAGTTGCATTGAACGTTTTGTTTGGCTATGGTAGGAAATCAGAGAACCCGGTGGAAACCCATGCAGAACAGGGGGAGAGAATTCAAACTCCACACAGAAAAGTGCCCGAGTTGGGAATCAAACCCAAGTCGTTGCTGACGTGAGGGGCAGGAGTCACCAGGAAGGTGGCGATGCCGGCGCCGATGGTGTAGCCGGTGATGACGTCGGCCCAGTGGTTGCGGTGCTCGCCGATCCGCACAAGGCCCACGATGAGGCCCAGGCCCATGAGGCCCAGGCAGCAGGTCGGCTTCACGAGCCGGATCCCCCAGCGCTTGCTCGTGCTGGTCACGTACAGCTGAGGGAGCGGGCACGCGCATGCAACGCACGCACCCAGATGTTGGTGACAAACGCAGCGGGGGCATAATGACGCGTCGATTCAAATGGACACTAATTCTGTGCGGTACGATCTTGCGTATCCGCCTCGCAGGGGACTGAGGTTCGGGTTGCCATCGGTCCGGATTTGACGCCGCACCTCAAACGGGGCACCTCCGGTAGCCTGTGTGGCACGAGGTGGCTCGGCTGCGGCCTACAAGTGGGCTTGATCCAAACAGTCTTGGAATTGGCGTCTGTGTTCAAGTGGCAGACATTTATTTGTACCAAGGTATGGTGGAATTGTGTCGAACTTTATAGCAGAATACTGCCCAGTTTCTTTAAACTTAAGCTGAATGAGGAATATGTCAAGGTTAGGCCTCCAAGTGCTAAATTTCCATCGGTCCGGATTATATTGAGCATTGTAACTGGTAGCTAATACAGCACCTAAGGCAGTGCTGGCCTAATCTTATGAGATATGTGAAGCAATCAGCTCAACTTTCCAGTTCATGACCACATCCATCACTACAACATCTAGTCAGTGACAATTCTAGCCACTTTGAAATATTCTAAACCATACCAAATGTCAGCATTGGCATAATAAAACCATATGGTCGTGCAGCATCTTGTAATACTATTCACGTTGGTGTGATGAGTTGTAATTTCAACGAAAATGATAAAACTGTACCCACTCACATGTGGTGAGCATATTACAAACCACATTCGCGCAGTCTCACTGGCAGAGGTTCATCGCACTGGGACTATCACAAGCCACACGCGGAATTGTCAGAATGTTTCTAAATGGAAACGAGAAGAGTGGTTGTCTTCTTAGATTGGAGAGTAGATGTGGATTATGTCATCATAATGAGTGGACGCCGTCGACACTGTTATTATAATGTATACAAGTATCCTGTGGCGAGACAAAATCTGTCAAGTTTTGACATCAATCGGGGGTAATGGTGAGTGGGGTGTAAGGTCAACTAAACGCGGTTTCAAGTGGAGATGTAGCGTTGTTATTGAACTGATAACTGCTGGAGGGGCGACAGTGGAACGCACCACGGTGTAGACGGCCGAGTAGAGGCTGAAGGCCGCCTCCTTGCAGGGGAAGGAGAGGCGCGCGCGCGCCACCAGCTCGGGGCTGCCGGTGCACGCCGCCGGGTCCGTGATGAAGACGCCGCCGCCGCCGCCGACCCCCACCGAGGCGGCGGCGGCGGCGTGGCAGGGCAGCGCCGTGTAGTTGGGCTTGCACACGCTCAGGAAGTGGGGCGTCAGCCCTCCGCTAACCACCTGCCCGACGTTGGCAAAAATGTCCGTGGCGAGCAAGCCGTAGAGAAAGAGTCCTGCGAGGGCGACAGCGGTCGACAAGGGGCGAATTCACACCGCGTGGCGAGCGAATTCACACCGCGTGGCGAGCGAATTCACACCGCGTGGCGAACGAATTCACACCGCGTGGCGAGCGAATTCACACCGCGTGGCGAGCGAATTCACACCGCGTGGCGAACGAATTCACACCGCGTGGCGAGCGAATTCACACCGCGTGGCGAGCGAATTCACACCGCGTGGCGAACGAATTCACACCGCGTGGCGAGCGAATTCACACCGCGTGGCGAGCGAATTCACACCGCGTGGCGAGCAAATTCACACCGCGTGGCGAGCGAATTCACACCACGTGGCGAGCGCCGAGCGGTCGCGAGCGGACGGGCGGAACGCGGCGAGCGGCCCTCTCACCGGCGAGCTTGCCGATGCGGCGCAGCAGCGCGTTCACGTGGCAGTGGTCCCCCGGCGCCTCGGGCGGAGGCTCGTACACGACGTGCTTGGCCGAGGTCTCCAGCACGTACTGGGCGAGCTCCACGACGAGAATCTGAGAGGGACTCACGCAGACGGAGCGCGTCCCTCGAGCACGCGACGACGCAGGATGAACTTTCATATTTCACGAGCGATCCAAATATTTTCCGACACGACCACTACCGCCACGCAGGTGTTCGTGGTTGTTCGACACGAAGAGGCTCAGAGAACGCGGAGCGAAACGTCGGACGTCCGGCCAAACAATTTGCGCTCCGATCCGAAAGCACCACCGGAGATGTTTACGCTCGTGGGACATCTGTCCAATCTTGCACGTTGGAGGAAATATTTACGAGTCTGAAAAGTGCCGGGAGGGCAAATCATTAAATGCAGTATAACGTATAATATATGATATCACACAACGGGCCATTAACACAGCGACACATTGTGTTTTTGACGAGCCATTTGTTATTTGTGTCATTAGATTGGAGAAACTGATGAGTTGCTCAATCGAAGCTCAATTGGAAGGTTGTTAGGCAACAGATTAATGGACTTCATTATACGACGCTTCCGTGCTTGACCTACAGTGGGATGTACCGAATAGGCATGGTTCACAACACTGCCAGAGCTGTAATGTGCATGCTTGCAAAGTTCATAATATTCTCAATTTCAAGAACCTCCAAGCCTTTGTAATTGTACGAGCGAGTGGTAACGATGCTTGGTGGTGCAGCGAGTGTGCTATTCAGGGTATGAATTGCACCGTAAATTACAGTGACTCAAGGTGGACTTGAATGTAGGGTGGCTGTGGGTTGCCACCGAGGGTAGGTTCCGTGTCAATTATACGGCCAGGTTCAAGTTTGTGGGCCACGTGATATTGGCTTTGGTAGTAGCGCGACCAATACTGCTCGGTCCAGCGGAGAGCGGGCAAAGTAGAATGGTGGTGGGGTTGTTTACCACGATGTGCTGCTTCGTGTGTAGTTATTTTATTATGTTTTATTTTTATTATTTTATAATTTCCATTCTACGTGACTTTACCGAAAGAACCAGGAAGATGAATCCCTGCAGTCACGAAAGCTTTAAATCGAAATTTAGTTCGTGTGTACTCCGTGTGCGGTCTGTGTGTGGTTCGTGTGTAGTTCGTGTGTGCTCCGTGTGTGCTCCGCGTGTGGTGTGGGTGGCTGATGTCGTCATCTTTAACGCCCCCGCATGTGAGAGGCGCAGCAGCAGCAGCAGCGAGCGGGTCGCTGGGCCACAGCTGTTGATGGAGAAGCCGCCACACTTCACACTTCACTCTTCACACTTCACTCTTCACACTTCACGCTTCTCCTGGCAGAACAAAGCCGCGCGGAGCAGCGCCGGGGGCCCGCGAGGAGGATTGGGAACATCAGCAGCACCGCACAGATTGGCCTGCGGAGTGCTGATGTCACGGGAGGTCTCTGCTCTCTCACATTGCTGGTGCTTAGAAGGGAAGTAATACATAATAAAAATAAAACATAATAAAAAAACATAATAAAATATTTTTTTTTTATTTTATTACTTCCCTTCTACGTGACTTTACCGAAAGAACCAAGAAGATGAATCCCTGCAGTCACGAACGCTTTAAATCGAGAAATTGCATGTGCTGATAGATTGGGGCAGGCTGTATTACATACACTTTCAACATCAATTAAACATACCAAATCTACGTTTACATAACTCTAGTTGTGATTTAAAAGGTTTAGAAACATATCTAGACTATTTGTTTTTAGGTTATTTTGCTTGAAATTAACACAAATCATCATTTGTAAACTTTGGATATTTCCTAATGTTAACATTATAACTTACTTGTGTATGGAAGCCAGATTGCTGCAAATTTTTAATCGGGGAAACCTCTCAAGAGTTTTAGGGGAACCCCTCTGGTCAGTTGCAGACGACCAGGAGCAACATTGTGAAATAACACAACGCATGCACGACCACCCATACCCCAGCAGTCCCCTGAATCAGTCTCAGGTGAGCTGAGTCTCAGGTGAGCTGAGTCTCAGGTGTGCTGAGTCTCAGGTGAGCTGAGTCTCAGGTGTGCAGAGTCTCAGGTGAGCTGAGTCTCAAGTGAGCTGAGTCTCAGGTGTGCAGAGTCTCAGGTGAGCTGAGTCTCAAGTGAGCTGAGTCTCAGGTGTGTAGAGTCTCAGGTGAGCTGAGTCTCAGGTGTGCAGAGTCTCAGGTGAGCTGAGTCTCAGGTGTGCTGAGGCTCAGGTGAGCTGAGTCTCAGGTGTGCAGAGTATCAGGTGAGCTGAGGCTCATGTGTGCTGAGGCTGAGTCTCAGGTGAGCTGGGGCTGAGTCTCAGGTGTGCAGAGTCTCAGGTGAGCTGAGTCTCAGATGTGCTGAGGCTCAGGTGAGCTGAGTCTCAGGTGTGCAGAGTCTCAGGTGAGCTGAGGCTCAGGTGTGCTGAGGCTGAGTCTCAGGTGAGCTGGGGCTGAGTCTCAGGTGTGCTGAGTCTCAGGTGTGCTGAGGCTGAGTCTCAGGTGAGCTGGGGCTGAGTCTCAGGTGTGCTGAGTCTCAGGTGTGCTGAGGCTGAGTCTCAGGTGTGCTGAGGCAGAGTCTCAGGTGTGCTGGGGCTGTCTCAGGTGTGCTGAGTCTCAGGTGAGCTGAGTCTCAGGTGTGCAGAGTCTCAGGTGTGCAGAGACTCAGGTGAGCTGAGTCTCAGGTGTGCTGAGGCTCATGTGTGCTGGGGCTGAGTCTCAGGTGAGCTGAGGTCGCGGTATTTGCGGAATTATCGGAGAAGAGAGAACCTCGCTGTTTGCTGGGAGGGACTCTGCTCCTCCGTGCCGTTCAGTGGCTGATCCGGCCCCCACCCCCACCGCCCTCCCCTCGCTGTTGGTCGCACGCGGGGGCAACCAATGGAGAGGCGATGTTGGATTACTCCGACGGTGCTGGATTACTTTGCATGGAAACTGTTCAGCAATACGAATGCAGGGATTGCTGTAAATGTTAATTTCTCAAAATTACTACAAGATCCTGTCCACCTTCTCTTACCCTATTCCATCGGTGGACGTTCCGAGTATCCACACCTCCCCATTTCTCTTATTTGCACTTCCCTGTGCGTGGATAAGACGAGTGAATTGTGTGGATGAACACGTATTATAGAAACTGCCCAAGTGCCCCCATCACCAGCATCAGCCATGATCAATCCACTGCTGGATGAAGACCTCGCTAAGTGACCACCACCTCTCACGTTTCTGCGAAGTAAAAATCCACCCAGTATCTACGCACGACCTAATTTAATCGATCCATCTCCCACGGTGGCTGTCCTCTCACCCGTTCCATCACTTGGCTGCCATTCCACCTTTACACTCGACCATCGGCCATATGTACAAGTCCGCATCCTTTTCCTAACAGATGCCGTGAGCCTGCGCGTCCCTCCTTCTGACTCTCAATGAACTTCCAAACGTGAATATTTCCATGTTTTTTGTGCCCTTTTCATCTCTGTTGGTTCTTTGTTCAATTTCGTTTGTCAATGAGCGTGTCTCTGAACGGCGCGGCGCAGTGGGTCGGGCGCTCTGATGGGAACTCTCTTCACTGGGCCACGCTGCTCTCGGCTACCGCCCAGTACGGAGTGGCCCCCACGTCGCTGCCGACAGGAGGAGTTGTCGCTCTGCATGATTCTGAGAGGGGGGGGGGGGAGCTTCTTCCCCGTCGCCCACCACCTCCGACGCAACGCCAGCGCTGCGTGCGTCTCTCCCAGCGCCACATCCGCACCGTTACGTAACAGCAACCCTACAACAACGATTATATTTTTTATAAAGCGTCAAAAAGCACAAGGCGTTAAAACCATTTAATCTAAACTAATTACACTGATATAGCAGCACGAACAATTAATTCCCCTTTAACTCAAATGCAGCATTCTATATTGAGAGAGCCAGTGTGGCCCTGGGGTTGCTATGGGAATCTATTTCTGAGCACGTTACGCGCAGTGTGAAAGCAGTCGCTACGTGAACAGAAACGTAATGTGCTGCTGGCGAATGTGGAGGGTAGAAATTCCGCCAGAAAATAGCACCACGACTGTAGCACTATGAGCACGGTTTCACATCTGCCATGATTTAGATGCAACGAGCGTTCACAGTGGGTTTAATTCATCATCCGCCATGAGCTGCACAGAAATAAAGGTTAATGTGAAATCATCGAGGTTTTATTCTCGTGTGACCGAGAGGAAAGTGAGATGCGGCTTTGACCGACTGGATTTCTACGGGAAGCAGCGGAGTTCTAATGAGCGTCGTTACCAAGATTAATGATTGACTTTTGGATTAGGCCACGTAATGGTCTGCCCACATTTATGCCATGAAAACCTCCACTTCTGGATATAGCCAAAACAAATGCCACATGAACAAGCATCCCACGTGCCAGTTGTTGTGTCAGCTCACCAGTAAGTTGTTGTAGCTCACCAGTAAGTTGTTGTAGTTCACTAGTAAGTTGTTGTTGTAGCTCACCAGTAAGTTGTTGTTGTAGTTCACCAGTAAGTTGTTGTTGTAGCTCACCAGTAAGTTGTTGTAGTTCACTAGTAAGTTGTTGTTGTAGTTCACCAGTAAGTTGTTGTTGTAGCTCACCACTAAGTTGGTGTGTCAGCTCACCAGAAAGTTGAAGAAATTTTTTTAGTCAAATTGAGCAATTAGATGATCTAATTGCTTGATTGTGTGAGAAGGTATCTAGCAATTAGTAGCAACATGTTGCCGTGAAAATTGTTCTTCTGCTTACCCGTGAGCTGAAACAACAATAATAACAATGGAAGCATTAAACACTCCCCCGCACAAAGTGAATTTGCTTGACTCTGTCGGATGGTGGAAGGTGGCATGACAAATTTGGGGCCGATAATTACGTGGCCGAACCTCAAAGTGAGTTATGAATCACAATTCTGGCTGTGAAAACCCCCGCACTGTCTTAAAGATACGAGGGCCTCCGCTCCTCGTAGTAACGACGCAGAGATTCACTGGAGTGGCGGTGGTAACCCTTTGATGTTCATTGCAATCATTATAACTTTATGCCAACAAATAGCACACCGATGTTAAATGTATCGCCATGTGATTTTTTTTAATGAAATCACTAAATCACGATTCACATTTGGGACATGCTCAATTACCCACACACACACGCACGGCGTACAGCACAACATGCTAAGAGGTCATTATCTCACTCGGGATATTGAGAAGAGTTCGCAGACTTCTCCTACACTCGGCAGCTTCGTCATTATGCTGAGAACATGGACTCCAAGACTTGTGTGTGGGTGGCGATGAGAGATCCCATTTCACGACTGCACGCCTCGGCTCGGACTGCCCGTATGAGTCGGTCCCTTTATACCCTTCCCCTACGCTCCACAAATAACTGCGAAACGCAATTCCACTTTACAGCGTTCCTCGTGGAGGCCGGCTAAAATAAGAGGGGGGGAATTAGAACTCGAAGTTTACGTGACGCTGCGGAGCTCACAAGGGACAGAGAATATGGCTAAATCTATTTTAATCTGGAGGGGGTTTTTTATCGCCCCATATCTTGTTGAGAACGACATTGTATCATCACGCCCACGATGTTTCCTTCCCGCGGTGCTGAAGCCGGCACGCTCACTCTGCTCTGGGAAGGACTCCGTGATCACAGGCGCTCCCCTTTCCTGCCTCGCAAACTCCTCGCATCAGGGACGCGATTCGCGCGTGCGACACGGCCTCCCCACTCGCCGCTTCGTGGACAATTACGCAAACGCACCCACACAAAAGACAAAGCACCCCCCCCCCCCGCCACATTGGCCTTGAACACTCTCTTGGGGCAAGCGCTGTTAGCGAGCACCTACGGAGGCTGGCGTAGCACTCGAGGAGATGGGTGGCCGCGTGGTAGTGGTGGCCAATATCACGCGCGGCCGCCTTTGTCTCCCCAGTCCTGATGTTTTTACATTCCGTAACATGTATTCAATTGAGGCCGAGTCGACCTAGTGGAGGCCCAGGACCGGATCAGATAATCAGCCGTGGTGTTGGCCATTAGCGGGAATTGATCTCGGGTCGCCAGATTTATAGCACAGCAAACTAACCACTGCTCCCCTGTGCGCTTTACACGAGCACACACACACGTGTATAGTATACCGTACACACACACACACGTGTATAGTATACCGTACACACACACACACGTGTGTAGTATACCGTACACACACACACACGTGTATAGTATACCGTACACACACACACACACGTGTATAGTATACCGTACACACACACACACACGTGTATAGTATACCGTACACACACACACACACGTGTATAGTATACCGTACACACACACACACACGTGTATAGTATACCGTACACACACACACACAGGTGTATAGTATACCGTACACACACACACACACGTGTATAGTATACCGTACACACACACACACACGTGTATAGTATACCGCACACACACACACGTGTATAGTATACCGCACACACACACACACGTGTATAGTATACCGCACACACACACACACACGTGTATAGTATACCGTACACACACACACACACACGTGTATAGTATACCGTACACACACACACACGTGTATAGTATACCGTACACACACACACACACGTGTATAGTATACCGTACACACACACACACACGTGTATAGTATACCGCACACACACACACGTGTATAGTATACCGTACACACACACACACAGGTGTATAGTATACCGTACACACACACACACACACGTGTATAGTATACCGTACACACACACACACACACGTGTATAGTATACCGCACACACACGTGTATAGTATACCGTACACACACACACACGTGTATAGTATACCGTACACACACACACACACGTGTATAGTATACCGCACACACACACACACACGTGTATAGTATACCGTACACACACACACACGTGTATAGTATACCGTACACACACACAGGTGTATAGTATACCGTACACACACACACACGTGTATAGTATACCGTACACACACACACACGTGTATAGTATACCGTACACACACACACACACGTGTATAGTATACCGCACACACACACACGTGTATAGTATACCGTACACACACACACACGTGTATAGTATACCGTACACACACACACACGTGTATAGTATACCGTACACACACACACAGGTGTATAGTATACCGTACACACACACACACACGTGTATAGTATACCGCACACACACACACACGTGTATAGTATACCGTACACACACACACACACGTGTATAGTATACCGCACACACACACACACGTGTATAGTATACCGTACACACACACACACACACGTGTATAGTATACCGTACACACACACACACACGTGTATAGTATACCGTACACACACACACACGTGTATAGTATACCGTACACACACACACACACGTGTATAGTATACCGTACACACACACACACGTGTATAGTATACCGCACACACACACACACGTGTATAGTATACCGTACACACACACACGTGTATAGTATACCGTACACACACACACACGTGTATAGTATACCGCACACACACACACACACGTGTATAGTATACCGTACACACACACACACGTGTATAGTATACCGTACACACACACACACACGTGTATAGTATACCGTACACACACACACACGTCTATAGTATACCGTACACACACACACACACGTGTATAGTATACCGTACACACACACACACGTGTATAGTATACCGTACACACACACACACGTGTATAGTATACCGCACACACACACACACACACGTGTATAGTATACCGTACACACACACACACACGTGTATAGTATACCGCACACACACAGACATACAAAGAGCACCATGTAGCCTCTAAGAGACCGTTGAGGTAAGTGCTGACTAGTTTGATGTCCTTCCCCCACACCTCCGATTAGCGCGGATGGCTTGTACCTACAGGTGCGAAAGAAGTTCAACATACATACAACATACATGCAACAAACATACAACATACATACAACATACATACAACATAGATGCAACGCGGAGAGGCCTTCATCCAGCAGTGTATTAATCAATAGTTGCTTTATGATGGTGATTTTAAAAAATGTCGCATCCATCTCGCACTCGACTCGGAACGTGGCTCGTCGTAAATGAGAATTGGGTCTCTGCCCCGATGTTCTGGTCTCTGCCCCGATGTTCTGGTCTCTGCCCCGATGTTCTGGTCTCTGCCCCGATGTTCTGGTCTCTGCCCCGATGTTCTGGTCTCTGCCCCGATGTTCTGGTCTCTGCCCCGATGTTCTGGTCTCTGCCCCGATGTTCTGGTCTCTGCCCCGATGTTCTGGTCTCTGCCCCGATGTTCTGGTCTCTGCCCCGATGTTCTGGTCTCTGCCCCGATGTTCTGGTCTCTGCCCCGATGTTCTGGTCTCTGCCCCGATGTTCTGGGCATTGCTCATCCCCGCCCTGGCTCTTGAATCGCGGGCAGAGCGACGCACGAAGACTTCGCAGCGGTACATCAATTGCGGCGGGAATGTTTGGATTTGTGCCGCTGAAGCTTTGCCACCTCCGTGGGTAATTCCTCTTCTGGCTCGTGGACGTGTGATGTCAGGCCTCCCCCGAGCCATCGGCTTGAGTAAGAAAGTCTTGCAGACTTCACGACCACACGCTGGGATTTCCCAGCTGCGTGTTCAGTCGACGAGTGAGTTGATTGAAAGTGATTATATTCAATATTTTATGTAAAATGTCCCAAAAGTAAAATTACTAAGTTTGGCAAAAGTCTTTGAAGTACATTGCATAATGTATTAAACGCAATTGAATTACATCTCTCCCGAGGACATCCTTTAATGAACTCAACACCAGAGGGTGGAGCCGGTGCTGCTGAGATTCTGGGCTCAACTCCAGTCGGCCACTGGCTCAGAGCGTTGAGGGTCTCCGGCTCGACCTCCACAGTCGCACACGCGGCGGTCCAGGACTTTGCCTCTTTTATTTCAAACATTTCAGGGCCTGCGAATGGACGCCACCTCGTGCGGATAGGGGAGCTATCGAAGTGACGTCAGCCGTTCTGCGACGTCATCTCACGAGGTGACGACACAGTGTGGTCCACTGCTCGCTCCAAGTTCCAAACGCGGATCGTCGCCACCTCGTGGCGCGATGCCCGAACATCGCTACGCAGTAAACCTGAACAAAGTCACGTCAACATCTTAAACTCTGAGCTGTGATATCCATACAAAGCCACATTGGTCAATAACACTGCCCTGAAGTGGAGTGTGTCTGTAATATGCGATGCAGCAATAACGTGGATAACAGTTGCGGCTTTGGGCCGTGAGACTTCTCTGCTGCGAATGTCCTTCTGCATTTTTGGGAATGTCGTCATCGACGAACACGCTGCGTTGGTATTTGCGATTGTGCACCACTGCTAGAGCAGCTTTACAACTTTGGGGCTGTCCATAAATGACGTCACGCGATTTTGGACGATTTTTGACCCCCCCCCCTCGTCGTGTCACGACGGGGGGGGGGGTCAAAAATCTGCCCCCCCCCCAAATAAAACATGCTTCAAATCGCTTTAAACTATTGTCATTGTAGTGCGTATTTAATGTGGCGCTGCACTCTGATGTTGTAGGATCATTATTTTTATTATTAAAAATCATATTTAATAAAGTGGAACGTGTTGTCTATATTTATTTAGAGTTGCGCATTTTAATGTGACATCACATTTCTCAACCCCCCCCCCCTCGTCACACATATTCACAAATGTCTGACCCCCTCCCCCCCCTAGGTGCGTGACGTCATTTATGGACGGCCCCTTTACTTATTTTATACCTACTATAATCACCTCGTGACGTCACTCCACATCGACCAGCCCCCCTCATTAATAATCATGAGCAGGTGACGTCCTCCAAATGGACCCCCCCCCCATTATTAATACCGACTAGAATGAGCCAAGAATGTCTGTGTGCAACGCTCGTGACGTCATTTCTTTTGAACCATCTACGTGACTTTACCGAAACACCCAAAGAATATGAATTCCTGCAGTCACGAAAACTTTAAGTCAAGATTTAATCATTATAAGGTGACGTCCTCCAAATGAACACCCCCCACCCCATTCATAACAATTAGCGGGTGACGTCACTCCACATGGGGGGCCGAGGCGCCTCCTCCCCCCTCCTCAGCGCCAACTTACAGCCCTCACTACAAAGGCAGAACCCTGACGTCACGCGATCTCCGTAACGCTGTTGAGACATCGAAGTTAAGAGGACGTCATGATGAACAAGGGATTATAACCTTTACATGAAATAGGTCTGTGTCACTGCGCGCTTACAAATTGCACACGAATTGATGCAATGAATATCTCGTCGCGGTCTGATTTTCGCTTGCAAGTTTCAGATTTGGACGGGCAAGAGGCGAGTTTATAAGAATAACGTGCAGCAGACGACTCTTCAACATGTTTCAATATTTCCCAAAATATCTTTCATTTACTATGCATGGCCATTTTTCTGTATCTAACACTTAAGCGCTGAGCGGTGGTGAAGTTGTTCTGACAGGCCGTGTCTGTCACATTAAACATGGATAGAGCCGGGGATTAAAAGCTTCTGCAAGTGAAGCATGGCCTCAACCCGAGCGGTGCCCCCCCCCCCACCGCTCTGCTGATTGGGCGTTTTGAAAATCGCTTTAAACTCGCCAAGTCGCCACGTCCACTTGTACGGAGTCGGTCTGGAGCCATCTCGTGCCCCCAGTCCCAGCGAATCCGACGCAATCATCCTGAGCCGTTCCAACCGACCCGACTCTCTTCTATGTCGGATTCATACAGCGTCCTTTCCAGAGCGGAGCCCCCCGTGAGGTTTGATGTTTGGACGTTCAACTCGGAGTTTGAATTTGTTGCACTGGAACCCGTTTGCTTCGACGATGTTGCACTCTGAGTTTGGGAGAGCAGGAATGTGATGGGCTTTGCAAACCACTTTGAAAGAGAAGAGCAGAAAGGCGAGGGTATGTCCAAGCCGCACCGCTGTCTGTGCCGCCGAATGGATCAGAGAACCGGGCCCGACTAAGCTGCTCACAAAGAGACCGTGGCAGGTGAGAGTTGTAGATGCGATTGGGCAAAAACGGCTGTGCGGTGTGGGCCAATGAGCACGGTTGGCTACGTACGGTGCTAAAGAAGTTCAACATTAATACACAAGTGAGTGTGTGCAGGATAGGGGAGGGCGGATGGCCGAGACACCCATTGCAGTGGTCTGCATGAGTCCGGCGACCAAGGGGAAGAGAAGAGCTGAGAGCAGATTGGGGGACACTGAGGACAGACCTCGTGCAGCAGCTGTCGGATCTGGTCGTGGGTAAACCTGTGTGCTGTTATGAAGCCTACATTCTCTCCCAGGCCTCCATTTAAATAAATAAATAAACCTCTAGGTCTCAGAGGGCTTTTAACCGATAGAAATCGTCGAATCGTCTCGTGTTGTGTTGACTGATTTTGACTCTGCTGCAGTATGTCACGTGAGAAATAAAGAGTTTATTGTTGAATCTTCAGTTCGCATTTTTATATTTTCCCATGATATTTAGATTGTTGTACTTTTCTTACAAGCAGAAACTAAGATTCGCCACCCTTTCCACCACAGACCAAACCCGGATATTTCTCAGTCATCCTAGGTGCATCCACACTGTGCCGTATCCTATCGTAAAATTCTGCACAATATCGGCACCAGAACTCAGTAAAAATCAATTCCTGCCACCCTAGAACAGATGCCAATTGCCGGACTGTCTGGCCCAATCCCGGGCAGTTGGCAATCCGAGCCTGGCTGGCTTTAATACCGGGCTGAAATCATTGGTGCAAGATGTGAATCCGTCCCCTTTCACAATTTCCTACGCGTGAACACATTGCACCGATCATCAAACCGCCCCACCTGCTCCGCGTGACAGGTGGCTGAAGAGACCCGGGGTTGACACGAGGCTGACAGCGCAGAGCTATTCTGCACACCCAGCGAGCATTGTGCACCGAGCGGTATCCAAATTTGATTGAAGCCAAAACATGTTGAGACATCGTTTTTCATTTAAAGAGAAAAATTACGGACTTGAAAAGAAAACAAGTGTGCCGTGCAAATTGGTAGTCTTAGGTTTGTTAGACAACGCACGTGAACATCGACGCGTGAACGTCGACGCATAAACCTCGACGCTTGCGCCTGATGATTGAGCGCGCCGCTCGGGGTGCGAGGCCCAGGGTTGCGAGAACCCCGCCGCTCGGGGTGGGGGGCACGCCGCGTGCACCGTCGATAAGCGCGGTTGGCTATGTACTGTGCGAAAGAAGTCCAACGTACATACAGGTCACACACCGCGTCATCTGCCCTCGTAACAGGATTTGTGCTCGGGATGTGGTCTTGGCCAAAGCCGCGATGCCACCACGGCACCGCCACCGCTTTCTAGACTGCCTCGCCTCCTGCAGCTGCTGCAAAGCAGCGCCCTCCATGATCCGCCCTGCGGTCTCCACGGCCACGGCCCGAGGCCCTCGCGTCGCGTTGGTCGCTGGGCCCGTGGAGACCGCTCCCGGCCCTCCTCGTCGTCCCCACACGCGCGCAACTTTCCCAAATCCCGTCCACAACACTCCTCTGCTGCTGCTGCCGCCACCTTCTCCTCCGCACGTGTGCCTCACGCGCCCTGCCTCGCTGCTGACCGCACGGTACCTGTGGGCACGTGCGCGGTGTTTACACGCCGGGCCCGCGACGCCACCTCACCTCACCCCACCCCACCCCACCTCACCCCACCCCACCTCACCTCACCTCACCTCACCTCACCCCACCTCACCTCACCCCACCTCACCTCACCTCACCTCACCCCACCTCACCCCACCCCACCCCACCTCACCCCACCTCACCTCACCTCACCCCACCTCACCTCACCTCACCTCACCTCACCCCACCCCACCTCACCCCACCTCACCTCACCTCACCCCACCTCACCTCACCCCACCTCACCCCACCTCACCTCACCTCACCCCACCTCACCTCACCCCACCCCACCTCACCTCACCTCACCCCACCTCACCTCACCTCACCCCACCTCACCTCACCCCACCTCACCTCACCTCACCCCACCTCACCTCACCTCGCCCCACCTCACCTCACCTCACCCCACCCCACCTCACCCCACCCCACCTCACCCCACCTCACCTCACCTCACCCCACCTCACCTCACCTCACCCCACGTCACCCTCATGGCCGAGTTTCGTTCCTGCGCCCGTCAGATGAGGCCCGCGTGGGTTTGTACCCAAATGACGTGACACGCTAATGGGGAATTTATGTCAATAGGAGAACACAAATATGACGCGTACAAACGAGAGTGAATGTTTAAATGCCTGATACACTACACACACGTGTCCACACACACACGCGTGTCTACACACACACACGCGTGTCTACACACACACACGTGTACACACACACACGTGCCCACACACACACAGTGTACACACACACACGTGCCCACACACACACAGTGTACACTGCCCTCCCCGTGCACACGATATACCCCCGTATATCCTTTAACAGACAGTCGGGGCAAGTGCTGTTAGCGATCATCTATTGAGGCCGATACGGCACACGAGGGGGTGACCTGCACCACACAAGACCGCCTTTGTCTTCCCAGTTCCGATATTTACACATCGTACCAGGTAGTCATTGTTAATTCTCAGTCGACATAGGGGAGGCCCAGAATCGGTTCAGATATTGGTCACTAAATATTGGCTGCCGGGTTCGTAGCCGAGTGCGCTAACCACTGCACTCCCGCTCCCCAATACCCACGAAGACGACACTCATCCTCCGTATCGCCCTGGGGGCGAGTGTTGTTGGCGAGCGCCACCGATGAAGGCCGTCACAGCCCCCCCCCGGCTCACCGTGGCACAGGGCAGCGCGGCGAGGATGGGGTAGAGGATGGCGGGGGGCGCGGCCCCCCGAGCCTCGGGACCCGGGTCCGGGGCCGCCAGGGCGCGCTCCCAGCAGAAGAAGCCGCGCTGCGTCACGGGGAACGTGTCGGAGCACTCGAGGTGGTAGGCGAGCAGCACCGTGCCGGCGCCCAGCACCAGCTGCACGTACAGCATGCTGCCTCGCCGCTCGCTTGGCTCACTCCGCCAGCCGAGACTGCAGGCTCATGCACCCACCACGCCTGCTCTAGCCCGCCCTACTCCTACAACCCCCCTGCCGAATACAGCAGCAGCCGCAGCTGCAGCCTGCCCGGCTGAAACAGCAGCCTCAAGCGCGCACGCCGACGCGCCGGGTATGAGGGTAGTGATGGTGGTGATGGTGAATCTGGTGACGGGGGTGATGGTGGTGGTGGGGGAGTAGTGATGGTGATGCCGTGTGCGCTGCCAGTTCGCTTTGTCCTCTCGTCCTCCTTATCGCAGCGATGCACTCCCCGCCCCGTGTCGTGTCGCCTCTCCGTATGAACCTCCCATGGCCCCTCTGCTCAGCCTCCCCTCCTCCCTGCTGATCTGTGGGCGCCCCTCACCGATCTCGCCGACGAACGCGTCAATTAATGTTTTCTAGATTGTCCCCTTCCTCGTCTCCTGCTCTCTCTCCCGGCTCTTTGTCTCCTCGTCTCGAAGCCTCTGGTTGGCCCCGTCTCGGCTCGCGAGCTGCCCGGCGCGCTCTCTGCATGGATCCGTGATCTATTCTCGAATAAAAAATAACCGGGGTAGGAGGAGGAGGAGGCTCCTGCTGCTGACGCGTGGAGTTCAGCTGCCCCAGTCACTGCAGGCGCCGTGCGCGGTCGTGACGACGCCTACAATGATTACATTCTCTCCTGCCAGGGTGAGACAATGCTCATTTAACATTTGCAATTTCTAAAATAAAAACCCTACATCAATTCCGCACTCATTTTAAAGCTCAGAATAGGGCGACTCGGCGTCAAGAGAAGGCCTCAAGTCACTGGTGCAGAATGCATGCAGCGACGATTCCATAGAAGATCGTGATGATTATGCCATCAATTCAGATTGATGGGCTAATGTGGTTCTCATTAACGGATGTGAGGATGAAATATTGTGTCATCATTGTGGCTCATTTGAAATATTTCGAGAGGGATAGGGAAGATGGTAGGATAGAGAGAGTTATATTGGTCAAGGCGAAATGTGAGGTTAATGAGGTGGTGGATACGGTCGGTATTGGAGATGTGGGGGACAAGATGAAAGCTATGGATACAATATTCACGTGGAGTCTGTAGTATATCATTAAAAGCTGATGCATCTGAAAGCTATTTTGAGTTACGTCCAGACCACATTATCCTTGCGACAGTGTGGTCTGTGATTTAATTGGCTTCTCTGTGGCTAAGGCTCTTAATTTTTTGCTGCTGGATTGCCCACAAATTGGACTGTCGTTGAGCCATTTGAGCCGTGAATCATCTGATTATCTGCGGATAAAACAGCCGCCAATCACCAATGTCATCGAGTTAAGACTGTTAAAAGCTCGTAATTTGTATCACTCTCTGGAGCGAATTATAATCACACAACCATGCATCCACAGAGAGTTTCCTGACAGAGATGATCAATTGAAAATGTTTCTTATTTTCACCGCCACGTGAATTCCCAACCAGGGTTCCTTCGCTGTCTTCCTGTCGTTTCTAACTGCGGATACACGCGGATTCCCAACTGCCATCCCCTCTCCTCGTTGGCTCCTACGGTCCCTTTATGTGGCAGCAGCTGAGCCAATTACCCAGCGCACATCCTGGGTGACAACTGCCGCTGCCACCAATCAAGTGAACTTTGCTATTATTGAACCATCACCTAGCCCGAATGGAGGCACCTGCGTCCAGTCGATTCCAGAGGACAGGCGCCTCTCACGTCTCTAGCGCACGGACCCGTGATGCTGTGGCTCCACGCGCAGCACGGAGCGGGTGCCCACATGAGCCGTGGGTATAGGAGTCGTGAGGTCTAAAGTTGACAAATTCTTTAACTTGCTTTGTTGTCTGTGTATATTATTTTAAATCTGTGACGCTTAATAGCTTCCGATCTACGAAGCCTTACGAGCTGAAATTTTCGGCACAGACTCGTTTCGCGTGACAATTCAAGATTTCATTTAAAAGACGGTTAAGGTCCCGCCGATCCAGCGCATCTTCGTGTTTTTACATCGTCTTTATAATCGATATGCGAAAAAAGGCACTGGATGAGATTGATCGACTAAGATAATTTCTCAACTTTCGTGAAGGATAGTAATCCTTTCAAAATGCTTTGAAACTGTTTTGATACTATTGCTCGATCTGGATAAGAAAACCTCAAATTTACAGAAAAGTCATAAATATGTTTTCACAACTAATACATACTTTACACATTTAGCCTATTTCATGTATTTAATTAAAACATTTTGGGAGGTAGAAATCGTTAAAGTATTGAAAGCAAATATTAAGACTAAAAGTTTTTTTTTTATAAATTAAAAACTAGTTCTTAAATGCACACACTTTTATTTTCACTCAAAAAAATAAAATACATTATTTTGACCCCAGAATTAATCAAATTTGATGTGCTGAATAAAAGAGGGTGGTTTCCTATCGATATGTTTAATTTCCTTTATTTATTTTCAACTTTTGAGTGCAAACCAAGGTGTGCGCATTTAAAAGCTAGTTTGTATCCAAATGTTTGTGATTAGACTTCTACATAATAACAGTCTGCTGTCATATTACCTGCACACCCATATTTTTTTTTACTGCTCACTGCCCGGGTCACCTTGCAAGTGAGACTGTGAGTTAAACACAATAAATACACTTCACTTCATCGAGTACCCAGTGGTGTTTGTCTTGGGTGGTTGCATACTTCTGCTGTTGACTGCTATGGCAGCTGGTGATAGTGGTGGTGTATCTGCGATTGCTGATCATTTATCTACAACTGCTTCTGCAAGTGTTGTATTGACTGGCTGCTGCTGCTGCTGTTCTGCCTGCCAGCCTTTGGGCTGTGGAGGTGAAACATTGCATCAGATAATGAATCAATATTCATTGTTAAGCTCACAGTGAACATGTACGGCCCGTTTGCCAATCCACTGCTGAACGAGGACCTTCCACGCAGTGCGGCTCACGGGTGTTATTTGACCACATTTCACACAGCACGGCGGTAAATGCGGGAGTGAAATCGGGGACCATAGGCGTGAGATCATAGTACAATACAACAACACTTTCCTCTGCTGCCCACTGCGTAGCCTCTCGGCAGCCTTCAACACGTTATATTGACGCTTGGTGATCGTCCATCCAAGCTCAATCCAGCCTCAACCCTGCGTTACCTTCGAGATCTGATGAGACGGTGCACAGTGATTCTGTCATAGACTCATAATGCGTTCATCACATCTAATGTGTCAGAATCAATGCTTATTCATTGATATATTCCATATGTGATGGGATCACGTCACAACATGAATCCGTTCGTGAATCGCGACCGGGAGTCGATGTTATCTATTGAAGCCGAGTGGCGCGCGCCCGTGAGCGCTGTGGAGGCTACCCAGGGTTGGTGGATCACACGCATCTTGTGAACCTCCGGTGGCCACTGGGTTTTGTTTCATCAGTTGTCCAACTGCGCGAGAATTGACCATGAATTGGAGTGTTGTACTGTGGCCAGCAGCACTCCGTTGACATGAGCCCCGGGGTTCTGTGCGGGCACCACGCGGGGCTCGCGGTTGCCCGGGATCTGCGTGGACAGAGGGGCTCGGTGTATCCCGCGAGGGGCAGCCTCCCTGTCTCGTGCATTCAGATCATTCTAAATGGGGTGTAGATGGGGTCGCTGGGGAGATGGGCGGAGTTTGATGAATGCGCTCGCTGCCCAGGAAAATGATGGAGCATCGTTTAAGCAGAGCTTGCGTGCTCAGTACAGCGATTGTGAAAGACGCAGCTTGATAGAGGCTACCAGACCCGGTCACGCGACTCGGCCGCAGAGCGAGAGACTCGCGATCGCAAGGCTGCGAGCTCAAATATTGGTTGGCGAGTTGACTCAGCATGTCATCCCTCCTGGGTCGATCAAACGAGTACCACTTTGTAGATAACTCAGCAGTGGTTGTCATATGGATCTAATGGCCACGACCAGATTAATGTGGAATTTCAACCAGATTAAACAACGACCATCGCGAGACAGAAATAGGGACAAGTCAATTAAGTATGTTCATCGACGTGCAGCAGTGGAAAGAGAGAGACGTTGATGACAAAATCACACAGACAGATGCAGAAAGAGAGAGACGTTGATGACAAAATCACACAGACAGATGCAGAAAGAGAGAGACGTTGATGACAAAATCACACAGACAGATGCAGAAAGAGAGAGACGTTGATGACAAAATCACACAGACAGATGCAGAAAGAGAGAGACGTTGATGACAAAATCACACAGACAGATGCAGAAAGAGAGAGACGTTGATGACAAAATCACACAGACAGATGCAGAAAGAGAGAGACGTTGATGACAAAATCACACAGACAGATGCAGAAAGAGAGAGACGTTGATGACAAAATCACACAGACAGATGCAGAAAGAGAGAGACGTTGATGACAAAATCACACAGACAGATGCAGAAAGAGAGAGACGTTGATGACAAAATCACACAGACAGATGCAGAAAGAGAGAGACGTTGATGACAAAATCACACAGACAGATGCAGAAAGAGAGAGACGTTGATGACAAAATCACACAGACAGATGCAGAAAGAGAGAGACGTTGATGACAAAATCACACAGGCAGATGCAGAAAGAGAGAGACGTTGATGACAAAATCACACAGACAGATGCAGAAAGAGAGAGACGTTGATGACAAAATCACACAGACAGATGCAGAAAGAGAGAGACGTTGATGACAAAATCACACAGACAGATGCAGAAAGAGGGAGACATTGATGGCGCAACAAAGACAAACAGGGACAAGGTGCTGGTCCTCATCCAGATTGGATAGCTCGTGGCTGGTGATGGTGGTGGAGAGTGACCTGGGCCGACCAGATCCTGGCCCTGGTCCCCTTGCTCCGGGAGGCGTGAAGAGGCAGGCCTGGCCCGGGGCCACTACGCCTCACCTGGGTTTGTATTTAAAAATCATCAGTTCATGATAAACAACATTATTTCAGACTGAATGAGAAGACGTGAAATGTGTTTGTATTTGTATGCAATAATTGTAAACATACATGCAATTGATGTGTTCACACAGCCTGGTCACCAATGACTGTCGGGCTGATACCATTAACATTATCACGTAAGGTTTAGTTTTGCACATGAGTTTACTACATTCCAACTCTGATCATTTAAATATTGATTTGACTGGCATACGGCCAATATTACTCTCACTTGCCAGAGCTTGTGGGAGAGTGCAGCCTTCTATACAGTTGACTTAGTCACTTCAGTGGACACGAGGTAGCTCTAATTTATCCTTCCATGTTCGTTAACACGAAGGGTTCCACTCTTCTGCACGATTTCCCAATGGATATTTGGTTTCGTGACATGATACAACAGCACAATAGAGATAACATTGGGAGAAAACACCATGTTTTTTAAAGAGTATAAAATTAGTTGAGAGTGATTGTAAAGACGTGTTTGTGAAAGAGGCTTAATTTGTGGTGACCTATAACATCACGGCTATGCAAGAGGCTGGCCTTTGTCACCTGGAATGTTTCCGTTGTGTCTCCAGGGCGCTATGGCTCTGGCCCACAATAAACCTGGCCATGCATAAAGGGGGGCCTTTGTACGTTTTTAAACACCAGCCTGATCTTGAAGAATCGCAGTTGTCACGGTCACTGTGTGGATGGTGAGCATGTGTTTATTACCAACGTGATGAGTCTGGGACTAATCCGGACTGAGAATGAAGCCATGTCATAGCAACCGAGCCAGAGCTCAATCACGTCCAGTCTACTTGTGATGTTTACAATTGCAATTGCTGAAGTTACTATATGTATATAATTTTCCGTAAAATTTGAGTACCAAATATAACTATATCTGTTATTGATTGAGTTGATGTTGTTTGGCCAGCACTTGTCTTATTTGAACCAACAATAGTGACGTTCGTTTAAACGTTCCTATTTGAGCCGACAATAGCCAATCGTACGTACAGAATATGAACGCTGAGAGAGTGGAAGACACGCAGTTGCATCGCGAAAGCAGCTATCGGCTCTGCCTGGGCAATGGCAGCAGCGGTCGCGACATCGCCTCTCGCCCACCGCGCGCGCCTGCTGCCCGACTGGGTGGGTGCCCTCGGCTGTCTGTGGCGACGGAGCGAGGTGGTTGATGGTGGTGGTGGTGAGTGCGCAGAGGAGACTCGAGGTGGAGGAAGTGACGGGCCCAGCATGGCCGGCTCGCTGGGAGAGCCAGGCGGGGGCGCACGCACACCAGCAGTCAGCATCGCCTTTGTGGCTGCTGGTTGACGGGGGAGCGGTGGCGCAGTGATTGGCGCGCTGCGTCACGAAGCCGGCAATCCGAGTTCAATTCCTGCTCACGACCAATAACTGGCGAATGTTTGACCCGGTCTTGGGCTTCCTCGTCCCAGGCTTAGAATGAGTATCTGGTACGATGTGTAATTATCGCCACGAGAGAGACAAAGGCGGCCGGGCGTGGTGCTGGCCACCCACGCCCTCGTGTGCCGTGCCGGCCATCATAGGTGCTCGCTTACAGCACTTGCCCCAACGGTCTGTTAAGGCTGCACGGGGGATCTTTGGTGAGTGGTTATTGTTGCTACCTCTTCCAGTTTAACGCAATAACATCACCACATCTCGGTACAAATCAATTCCTGCCTTCTTGAATCAGATCTCAATTCCCGGACCGTCCGGGCAAACCCCGAACAGGTGGCAAGCTCAGGGGAGGCCCTGGTGTTCGTGGTGCTGGTTGCCAATGGTACATGGATGGTACATGGTCAGGGGCGCGTGCGGACCTCCGCACGCCTTGCAGACCGTGGGAATGTATGACCATACTTCACCACGCTGGTAAGTGCGGGTAGATTTTGACTGAGAGCAGCAAAGAAGTGCAGCGCAACAGTGGACTGTGCGGCAATGCCCCATCCTGCCCACAACCCATTGCAGTCAGCGCGGGCGATTGCCTGTGTTTGTAATTTGTGGTGTGTTTGTACACGTGGTATGCTGTGATATCCGTGGTGTGTACACGTGTGTTTGTCTTTGTTATTGGTGGTGGTGGTATTATTGGCCGTGGTGTTGTTGGTGCTATTGTTGCTGGTGGTGCTATTGTTGGTTCTGGTGGTGGTATTGTTGTGACTGGTTGTGGTTGTGTTGTTGCTGGTGGTGGTATTGTGATTGGCGTTGGGTGGGGGTGGTGGTGGCGGTGTAGTAGCTGGCCGTGAGCACCGCCCCCGTCGCGACAGCTCGTGAATAATAAACGAGGGGCGCGCAGCTCCGCGCGGCTGCGACTCGCGAGGAGGAGCAGCACTCCCCGCGCCGTCCGTCCGACCTCCCCCGCGACCCCCCCCCCCCGCTCTGTCGGCTCAACTCGCGTCCTCCACCCGAGCGGCGTGTCCCGTGTGGAGCGGCGAGGAGGAGACACCCCCTTGGCCGCGTGGCGAGTCTCGTTCCTCTGCGGCCATTGCGGCTTCTTCCGCCACTGCGCCCGGCAGCCTCCTCCATCCAGCGTCTCCGAGGAGGTGAGCGCCCCCCCCCCCTCCCGCGTGCGTGTTGCAGAGGCCGCGGAGTCGTCACGACAGCGACGTCGTCAGCCATTCCTTCGCCCAGACTCGCTCCGTCCCACACACCCCATTATTCATTCCTTCGTCAGCTTGCCTCTCCACACAGACACACATCCCGTCATTCAGTATTCCTTCATACAGGCACCCTCCTCTACCTCCCACACATCCTGTCATGCCTTCACACAGCCAAATATCCCTTCAAACAATAAATGTATTCCTTGATCTCGACACCATCTCCATCCTCCACAACCTATAATTTATTCATTCGTTTCGCCACCCTCTCCGTCCACCATCATTCATTCATTCTCCATACATTCCTTCACCCAGCCACCCTGTTCATCCAAACAAAACCCTCATTCATTCAGCCAGCCATTCCTTCACCTAGACACCCTCTCCATCTCACACACCCCGTCATCCCCATTCATTCAGCCATGCATCCCTTGCAGGGTCCACCAGTTTCCCTGGTATTGGACAGGAATCGCTGCTATTCTCTTCATTAATACATTACTTAATGAATTCATTAATTCGTGGCATCGCTCATCCATTCTGCACGCATTGCATTGTTGCGTGGCCTTAACATCCGCATGTCGCGATGATCGCGGCTATGCCTCTGGCTACAGTCCACGTGCGGCTACAGTCCACGTGCGGACTGCAGCCAGTGCTGCCATCGGCACCCTCCAGGCACGTGAAGAGGGCATGCGATGTGCCGATTCATCGTTTCCCGTTCATCCATAAGACTTGTGACACATGCATCTTATTCGTGTGTGCAATGGAAGTTTTCGTCTATTCATGGACATTTTATGCAAATGTGATGCTGATGCGACGTCGTTACGAGCAGACGAGTGGAGCGAGCGAAGGAAGCTCCAGAGCGAGGCGGAGAAACGAGACGAGCCTCGTGCAGCGGTGGCTGCGCGTGAGGGCATCGCTCCTCCTTCGTATGCCCGTAGCACCACCACCACCACCAACAATCACAACCACTGCATCCATCACAACCACCACCACCACCACCATATCACCACAACCACCACCACCAACAATCACAACCACTGCATCCATCACGAACACCACCACCACATCACCACAACCACCACCACCACATCCACGGCATCCACCGCAGCTCCCACCGTGGTGTATAGGCGTGCTCTCTCTGCATTAGGCTCGTTACACTAATTGGCGGGATGCAAATTGGAGGTTTGTTAATGTTTTTCTTTTTTCTGGGCAGCTGCCGTCGCGCGTGTAGTGGTGGTGGTTGCCTGTACGATGTGCCGTGCGTGTTTGATGTGCGTGATGTGTGTGTGATGTGTGTGTGTGTGACGTGCGTGATGTGTGTGTGTGATGTGTGTGTGATGTGTGTGTGTGATGTGTGTGTGCGTGATGTGCGTGATGTGTGTGTGTGATGTGTGCGTGATGTGTGTGCGTGATGTGTGTGTCTGATGCCCTGGCCGCCCGTTGCCATGGCGAGCTGAGTGGGTACACACGCATGGGTACCGAGGGGACTCGGACACTCCGACAGTGGATGTCCTCCACCACACATTAGTATCGCACCGGCCACTCTCTCGTTCGGCACAGGCGAGAGGGTGCTTCTCTCTCTCGCCTGTGCCGGACGGAGACACGTGCACCCCTGATTGTGACCTCGCTGCAAAGACGCTGCTGCAAACGGTCTACACGTTGTGTATCTACTGCACGGTCTTCACGTTGTGTGTATTATCTAAAAGAGAAGTGATAGACAGAGAAGAGATCATGTCTCGAGCCTGGACTTAAACAGCGGCAGGAAGTCAACGGCACGGAGCGCTGGGGGAAGGAAGTTTCAGACTATGAAGTCATCACACTCAGTGAATGTTGACTTGGAGCATCTATTGGAAGAAGTCAGATTGTTTGAGGGGTGAGCACGGGAAAGAGAGTGAGATGAGAGGGGAGAGGTAGGAGAGGCTTTTCCATGGAGGATCTTGAAGACAACAATGGAAGTCTTCTCGTTGACCTGGACTGAGATATGGAGCCGGCGGATGGATCGGAGTATTGTGGAGATGAGGTCTCATTGCTGTGTGTGGGTGAAGAGTCCCACAGTGGCGCTGTGGATCATCTTGAGACTGGCGGCGAGGGATTATGAGACCGTAGACAGTCGTGGTAGCTCGGTTGGCATGGTGATGGAGAAGTTAGGAGAAATCAGCATTTATTCCCCTGTGATTTGTTTTCCATGATTCATTAAAATGACCACGTCAGGTTCTGTCTAAATATCAACAAAATTCCCTTCACGGACAAAAGGGCTCGCGACAACAGCGGCTCGCGGCCTCGCTGTCCGTGCGTGTGTGCGCAGCGCGTGGAGCAGTCGACACTCCCTCGATGGAGTTCCCAGCTGGGTCGATCTCTGAAAGTGGCCGAGTTACATTTGTTGTTTACAAATGTGTCCAATGCAATTGTATCGTGTCGCCAGTGCCGCTGATAAAAGTGACGCCATTACTTTCTACTTTCGTATCACAACTTGTCGGTAAGTGCTGACATGTCTGGTTGAAGCCGAGTTCCCAGTGGCCGGCGTCACAACCCCGAATGGGGGGGCTGAGCGCACAGAGTTGGCGGGCACTGAGGAGTGCCGCCGACTCTTCCCCGCGCTTCGCTCACGGCGACCGCGCTATCAGCGGCCGCCGAGCGTTAAAACTCGACGCCATAAATATAAGGAGCTCTGCTGGAAATTTACGAGCCTCCCTGGTTTATGTGCTTAAAATATTTATTGAGTGGTGTTTTACATTACAGGGAAACATTTCGTACTTATTTGAATAGCTATCGCTTTTCCATAGCCCAAGGAGAGTGGCATTAGTGTAGCGAGTCTTCTCACGAGGGTTCTTGCGGCAAGGCCATGCCCCGACTCCTCGGAGTCTTGGCCGGGTTCGCATTATTCTTGTCTCTTGTCAGATGCCCGGTGCCTAAACCCTCGCGCGAGAGACGTTGAATTATAATACCCGTCTTAGGCATCATAAAACGCTGATTCATGATCGTCGTATTCATTATTTAACTCCCCTACATTCTTGGCAATAGTCACTGGGCGCTACCGCCGTAAAAAGAGACGTCGGAGACATTGATTCTCCTCCGCTGACGTGGCGCATCCCAACGAGGACCTCGCCTGGTACCCTGCTGAGCAGCGTGAGTCTCGCGCGGGGAGCTGTGACGTCTGCGTGCCCAGAGCGGCCGGGTGGCAACCCCTGACTTGTACTCTGGCTACCGAGATCTCCCTGACAAGAATCAACTGGAATCATGGATTCCTGCACGGTGAAATAAAGTACATTGATTTGCAACGGTGTTAATCAGTTATTGAACACAACTTCTTCTATTATGATTCACTGTCCGGTTTGCTTTCCTGGTGATATTGTGACAAGTGACCACTGTTTACGTTTGTGCCTTTGATGAGTTCGTTTTTATGTGCTATGAAGAAGTGCCATTTCCTGAAACGTGACCGATTATTTAGTTTTCAATTTCAGGCCAGAGTGTTATTAACGAATGTGCTGAGTTATTGTTTTGTTGCGCACCGCTGCCAACGATCAGCTTGTTTAAGCACGTGTTGCATCTTGTTGCAATACATCGTCTTTACGAGACGTTTAGTCCACGGAGCCGCGTGGCTCTCAAGGCATTGGGACCAGGCATGAGCCGTGCTGGACTCTTCATGCAGTGGCCAAGCACGGCCCGGGTCTGGCTTCCAGTGGTCGTGGAAACGCAGCAAAATGCATTGAGGGCCTGGGGCGCGGTGCAGTTGGTAGTACAGTCCAGTAATTGGGCTCCACGTGGGGGAGGGGGTGAGGAGGGAGCGAGGTGGTGGCAGTGATTGTTGCCGGAGCCCCAAGGGGCCCGAGCCCTCAAGTGACCGGCGTCTGCTCGTTAGTCACGTGACGATGCGTCGAGTCATCGATTCAAATTGATTCTTCTCGCGCACGCCACGAATTGTGCTCTTCGCAGACGAATTATTCACACTTCATGACGAATTATTCACACTTTACGCATATTATGTGCAAACGGTCAGACAATCACGTAAATACTAAATATTGACATTTACTTTTCTTAATCCATGCGGTGAAATTGCTTGATAGCGCATGATTTGATCAACTTCTCATGATCTCGTGATACTACTGATCCGACCAATCAGATATCTCCAGCCAATTTGAGTGTTACAGTACTCGGGTGCAGTCCCAGTAAGGCAGCGGCCCTGCCTGCACCCTGAGAGGGCTCCCAGCGGCCGCCGCGTTCCGCACTGCTCCTCGCAACCCCTCCCAGGGCTCGCGACGCGCACGGGCGAATGGGTTCGGACCGGGTTCACCGTGGGGGCTCAAGTCAGTGAGATAGCAAGGGGAGGGGAGATGTCTCATCTCGACTTTCGAGGCGTAACAAGATTCTTCTTGTTTTGTAACTTCGTGCTGAAGATAACTTTTCGCTCACGTTGCATGTTGCGCATGTCAGAAATGTTAAATTTTCAGTTTTATACGGCGCAGTATTAATAACATGACGTTAATGATACAATATTTACGTGAAGAGCCTGTGACCAAACCGCCCGGAATGTGCCTGATCCCGTCTGCTCTGGGAAGCTAAGCAGGACTGCGCCTGGATTGTGCTTGGATGGGTGACCACCGCACATACACACAGGTTGCCCATAGGGCTGCCGCAACATCCGTTGTTGCACTGCACTTCCATGCACCCACGCATCCAGATTGCCCACAATCCGCGACCAGTGTTGCCCAGCACGATGAAGTATGGCCAACGACCCACGGCAGTGAATTGACAATGTTCAGACATCGCCGTCGTTTCGACCCATCCCCCCGTCGCCCCCCCCCCGTCGCCCCCCCCCCCCCCCCAGGGCACGCGCGCCCTGCTGTACAGCCCGCAACGCCGCACCCACCACCCAGCAGCCACCCAGCAGCCAGGCAGCAGCCACTGCCGCTGCTGCTGCTGAGGTGGCGGTTATTTCATTTCGTGGTAAAATTAACTCGTTTAGATCGGCGCCGTGAAGCGTCGAGGATGGCTGGTTTAAAACAGGATTCGTCAGGATGTTTTCTTAATGTACAGCGACAGATCGCGCCGATATTGCAAACAAGACGCGTGACGAAGTCTCCGTCTCGATGTGTTTTTATTTCACACAAAATGCGCGTGTGTCAAGCAGTGACGATTAGCATGGTCGTGGTCATGATTTTAACAAAGACGTTCTGCAATGTTAGGTAAACGTGAATAAATATGTTGAAGGCAATCCTGCAGGGCAGTCGTGGGGGTCTGCCGGCTGCTTACGCCGGCAGCAGCAAGATGCTTGCCTCGGTGCAGGGTCAATGTCGGGTTCCCATGGTAACGGTGTTCTTGAGCAGGAGGAGGATGATGATGATGTCGACCACGGAGATATTCATAGCTCTGCTTCAAGCACAACGCAGCAGCAGCAGCAGCTAGAGTGGTCGTCTCGTTATTCACTGGAGCCGTGGCAATCCCAACCCCGATGATTCGGTAAATATTTAACATTCAGGGCCATGGCACCGTCTCTCAGTCTTCCATCTCGTCGCCATTTGGTTCCCCTCCCATCGGCCTCAATGCAGCGGCGCGTCATTTGCATTTAAGTTGAAAGAAAACATTAAAACGTTGATGCATGTGCCCTGAGATTTGCGGATTGATGTTAATCGAGGAGTCGATACATGTGCTCTTTCACTCTTTACAACCCTAAGTCGGTGATGGTAATTCCACATGACTATGCCGGAAGCAAGTCTATCCATAGTGGTACTATACTCAATTATATCGACCCTGAAGGGGTGATGAACTCGGAAGCACATGCCTGGTGAGGTCGTGGGATTCTATTGTCAGCAGATTTGTGTAGGATTCCCATTGTGATCATGTGCAAGGTTGAAACCTATAGATGTACTGTATGTTGAAATAATATCGCATCATACGGAGCCAACGGTGCTAATCCGAGGTGCGGGGGAAGGACAACGAACTCAACACAAAAAGCAGCTCGCAATAATTGAGTTGTAAATCTCGATCTAAAAGTGCAAATCATCGCCACTCCCTCCTCATGGTCGCGCGATGCAACAATCCGTCGTTCTCCCGCCCGAGAGTCGATCTCGTTGCTCCATCTCCACGGGGTCGTCCTGCAGGCTGCGCGCTCCTTCGGCTGCCACTCCGTCTCCCCGCTCGTCCCGTGGCCCCCACCATCCTTCCTCGCGACGTCTCCTGCCCACGACCACTTTGGGTTTAAAACTTTCATCAGGGCGTCTGTAACTCGAGTGCCCTCTCATCCACACGTGCCGCTTTCCGCTTAATTCCAAGCACGCGTCTCTGCATGCTTCTTTGCACATTGCTCGGCTTTTGTTCCACTTTTCTTTGTCGGTGTCCAAGTTTCCGACGATGCATGTGCCACAGCAGACGGTATGAATTGAGAACGTTGGTCGTGTAATGTGAGATGTGGCTGTTGTAATGATCGAGGGTTAGACGATGGCTCGTAATGTGATACCGCCAAATCCCATTTGCTCCCTAGAGTTGCTTGTAAACGACAGTGCAGTTGCTAATACTGTACCAAGTGTTCTTATCCTGTTTGGAAAAGTACCTGAATGCAACTATTTAGACGTCTGTAGTTATGCCACTGAGGTTGGAATTTAGGGGCTGTGTTTGAATTGTAAATCTTGTACAATACCAGAGTTTTAACAGCCAGGTCAGAGGTCCGGTGTCCATCGTGTTCACGAGGAGAGCTTTCAGGAAAGCGTGACCCGCCACGGCGACTGTGTGTGTGGCTGGATACTGGTGAGGGTGGTAAATAAACAGCTGCACTCCTCCTCGTCGTGATGGAGTTAGGGAATGGGTCCATCAGAGCCGTCACCGCCTCCCATCGCTGACGAGGGAGTGGATGTCGTGACGGCTCGTGCCTCTGCTTGTGTTGAACCAATGCGGCTGAAATGACGCGCTCCTGGATGTCTGTGCGGCTGATGGGATGCGCGATGATTATTGATCTTCTGCTGAGAGAGATTTGGGAAGGCAAAGTGTTTGCGTATTAATTTGGCCACTATCCATTATGGGCGCATTATGCAGTATCTTGCACTTTGGTCGTCGTGCCTGATGCCCATCATCCCTGTCTACAACTCCAAGTCGGCCTGGCAGCGTTCCAGAGAAGATCTCGTGAGGCCTGAAGCCCTGGGGGCATGCAAGGTGAAGAAGCAGAGCCACCCTCGCCTCGCTGTGGGGCCCGCAGGCTGCGTCCGCTTGCACCCACCGTGAGGGCCCCGACACATTTAACTTGAATCGCTTTCAATCGCGATGGTTTAGAAATACACGTGGGCATCGGAGCTTGCTCCCCGCGTCTCCTCTCCTTCAGCTGGGGAGGACAGGGACTGAGGCTGGGGAAGCTGCACGGCCCTTGAAGCGATGGGACGAGACGTGAGCCGTGCTGGGCTGCTCCTCTCAGTGGTCGTGAATTCACTTCTCAGCCAGGGTCGTGCCAGATGTTGCTGGAATGGCCCAGCTTGGCTCTGGTTTATAATCGCGACTCTATGTTTAGCGCTGTGACTCTGTGGAGATGAGACACGATACCCACCGATGCCTGAGAGACATATGTTTATCACGGGCGATATCTGTCCGTAAACATAACGCCTGAGGGCTTCAGGAGCTGCAGTTAACCCTTAGCTCTGTGATTATGCAGAGCACACATTTCAGTGGCCACCTTGTGTTCTGTGTGGAGATGCACGAGAAACACGAGGTGATGAAACCGCAACGCCGAGTGACGACGCCTGCCCACGGGCGATGACGGGGAGCGTCGCCCACTTTGACGTCTCTAGGATGGGGCTGCTTTGGAGGTGGCTGGTTGGCTGAGAGGTCAGAACGCTGAGTTGGCACCGCTGCCATCCAGGGTTTAAGATGGGCAACATTGTGTGACTTAGTCGATGGTCTCAGCCTGGTCACCAATCACTGCGATGGGTCCATTAAAACTACCACGTTAAATTTGGTTCTGCGCTTAATTGGCAAACCCTAACCCTAATTGGCTACATTACAGCTCTGAGAATGTCAAATATCTGTGTGCCTGGCGTGTGACGAAAATGCCTCTCAGGGGCGCAGCAGTTGGGAACAATACTGCCCCTTCGGTGTGTGGACCAGAGGTGACTTGAAGGGATCTCAGAGGTAGCTCTGGGATATCCGCTTCCGTGGTTCGTTTTCTAACGTGAAGGGTCGCAATGCTGTAGGAGACACGTGAATTCATTATTTGTTTCCTGGCGCGATGCTGATTGCATGATCGCGATAACAATGGAAGATATTTTTTACTGATTAAAATATATAGATGCGTGCCTTTCAGGTGTTACCATTCTTCACAGTTATTGTGAATCCATGCAGAGAAACTAGAATAAAAATACACTTTGAAACATGATTCCTTTCCACCTGAAGCACACCATTAAAATACTCCCGGTCGCGTGTGTTCTGGCGATGTGCACGGAACGTGCTTTGCATGCACATTACCATCGCTCCGTTCTTGCCTTGCAGGTGATCTGAACTTGTCAATGGCGTCCTGAATTCGACAAACGGCACGGGTGCACGCGGTCTGGCCGGGGTGTCGATCGCGTGAACATTTGCGAGAAAGAGCCTATGCGGAGGAGCGCACGCCGAGGGTAGGAGACTCCCGGAGATCCCGTCGGCTCCCGCACCAGCTGCCAAAGAGCGCGGCAGCGATGGCCGCAAAGGACAAGGGCAGGGGCCGCCCGGGCAGGGAGAACGACCTCTCGCTGCCCTGCTTCTACTTCGTGGAGGTGAGAGATTCGCCACCTCGCGTCACCTCGCGTCACGGGTTCAACTGCCACGGCAGGATATGGAATCGGTGGCCTATGCGTCGCGCGTCCAGTGTGCTGACCGTTGCATCTCCCAGGGGGGATAGACTCCGATGTTTAATCTTCTCTCTCGAGCGGCGGCGCTGCTTGCCCTGCTTCAAGACAGAACCCATGTCTGTCGCGGCATATATCACTGCTGTGAACTTGTTGTCCTCAATTAAACATGATATGTTCATGTGGCCTTGATATTTAGCATTTTGAAAGGAGTTACTTCTCATTTGAATAATATATGATGGATAATTTAGGTTAGAAGAGTTTACAATTTTGATGTTATAAGATTTAATCTAGCTACACAATGTCTGACAGAAATCGGTTAATATGTCAATTAAAAGTGGCTATTTGTTTATTAAAATCTTCACACTGTTCTCAGAGTACCAGTGTTGCCTTCTGCTCTGACAAAAGGCGAGTGTCTTTAACATCAGTCGATTCTAATTGCTCCCGTCACGTGGCGGTATTAATAATGAATGTGTTGCGTTTTTTTAAATTGATATAGCCATAAAGCCACAGGAAATTCAGCCAGATGGCTCAGCAGTAGAGTGAGCATCTCACAATCATAATTTTGCGAGTTTAAATCCTGGCTAAGTGTTGACTCAACCCATCATCCCTCTGGAGTATTAAAATAAGAATCACTTTGTGGTAAGTCAACAATGGTTGTACTATGGATAGACTCACCCCTGTCATAAGAATGAAGGATTTCCACCACTGGCTCAGGCATGCAACAGGAGATGAAAACTGCCTCAATGTTCATTTGAGTAAGAAACCACTGATTTGTTTAACCCACAGTAAGTAGCTCGAAGTCTGTTTTACTTTGACTCCCGTTAACCATCTCCTCGCCTCCACTTTATGCCAATCACTACTGCGATGCACAATACTAATCTTCCCCAATTACAACTTTAAACACTTTAGACTTGGGTTTCCATTGATTCTTGATCATCTTTACTCTGTCCATTACTGTGAACTTTCATAGTCTGTTCAGTGCCTCTCCCCTCATCAGTAATAATGGCACTGGCTGGGTGTAAATGCTTACAAGGTGAACTCCAAGCCAACGGCTCACCACCGCAGTGAGCTAAACCCACAGGCAATCCCTTGCAACTTCATAACATAAACAAGCAGACAGTACACCGCCTTCACAACTGTGCCTCCCATCAGCCACACGGAATTCTGTGTGTGCATTATTTGATCAGGAATACAATCAAACTGTGGACCAGTTTTGACATTTCAGTGTCTCATAAGCAGCTAGACTTGGTTCAACCAATTATGATGATAGCCAGAGGGAACCCTCAATCTGAATGTCAACTGAAGGCATCGTGGCTGTGAGTCTGGCGCAGCGCCACAGCCACCGCTGGGTTCGGTGACCTCCCTATCATTACCGTTGTTTTGCCCGCATTTGGAAAAACAGATTATCTGTGCTCATTAAATAAAGCCGGTGAAGCGGATAATTCACGCCACACATTACAATTTCAGGCGCGTGTGATCCTTCCCACAATGCAACATTGCAAATGTCAGTTTAACATGACTTGACTTTAGATTTGTAATCTAACACCGCTTGAAGAAGTCAAGCTCTATAATTGTTCGCTTGTATTCTTACTGCCACAATTATTCCCAGATGTGACAACTATTGCCATAATATGCAGGATGCCAGACTTGATGGAATATTTTCATTCAATGAGGCCTTTGCCCGTTTTGGTGCAGTTGATCTCGACATTGAGTTTAACTGTCTAACCATATCTACGATAATAATTACAATAATAAGATGGTAATCTTCATTTACAACCTGTGAGATCGTTTACTGATTATGTCATCCACAGGAAGGTCAGGCATTGCATCATGTCACGTGGTATTAGGACTCCTCTGGTGTACCTGAGCTCGCCCCACACCCTTCCTCTCAATGGGGCTGCATCGATGTGGCAAGGAAGCTTGAGAGCCTTGTAGACGCTGAGTGTGTCATTCCAGTTGTTGGCCATTTACATTTACACAACTCTGCAAGACGACAGACAGCACCAGAAGCGGTCGATAGTTTGAAGTTGACAATTTGTCTCCATTTACGTAGGCTGGGAATCGCCGTTGCCAGTTTCCAGGCAGTTGGAAATGAGCCGCTACTTAGCGATTGATTAAAGTTCACCAGGCAGCGGGAAGGAGACTATCGCTGCCCACGGCTTGCACAGCGACAGTTTACGGTGCTTCCAGAGCTGTTTGAATTTTGAAAAATATGTTTTTGGTGCATGCCCTGACATCTCTTGAGGCGGCCAGAAAGGAGGGGACCCCCACAGGCCTCGAGGATAGCAGCAGTCGCTTCTGTGACCTCCGACCCCCACCAGGGGGTGCACCCTCGAGGGCATATGCCCTGACGAGCGTCCGTCGCATGACACTCAAACCAAACACTGTTACCAACGATTGTGTCATGCTGTGTCCATTGCACTATTGCTGCAACAACTCTTACCTTAAAGAACAGATGTAACATTTAGTTACACGTTTAATGTTATTGTAGTTGTTTTCGTACATTCCTTGGTGACAATTCACTTTCCTTGCGTACGGCTTCCATGGAACAACCCACCCACCTATGCCACCCATCCACCCACCCACGGCCTTCACGTGTACGTTTCGATCAGTACGAGGTGACGTGATCTATGGTCTGGAGTTCATATCCGTGGTCGCACGCTGGAGAGAGGCAGCCTCTGATTTTCCGCCTTTGCATCAACTAATTGCCCTTGAGAACGAGGACTCGTCACGGGCGGCTGCCCAGATTTGACCCCACGACCCCAGCGACGGTGCGGCTCCGTGCCCTCGCGAGCTCTTCGCCGCCGTGGGCCCCCCCCCCCCCCCCCCCTCTGCAGTCACTTCTCGGGGCGGTGCCGCCGCGTGACGGAGCTGGCACGCATGGCGGCCACGTCAATGCCGTCCGTACTCCTTGGATGTCATCGCCTTTGAAAGCGCGCGGCAGGGTTTGTATCGGCTGTCAAGAGCAGTTGTGAACATTGATTGATGTCACCTCCTTATAAATTGGATTCAACTGCAGCGCCACCGCTCGCAGTGTTTGTGCAGCACTGCTGCGCTAGATTCCCACCGTCGTTAGCATTGCGCACACAGTTCAACTCACGTCGGGGTTTACTCTCACTGTGTTTCTAAAATACCAGCAAGGCAGCAGACCCATTTGTACAACAGCAATGCGATTGGCTATTGATGCATTTACAGGCAAAGCCAGCAGGAAACCAGAGAATTGCATCGGTTCATGGCTCACCTTCGATACTCAATGCCCACAATAGAAAACGTTGACCCGTGTCCGTAAGAACACGTTTTTGTTTATGTAATTTGAACGCTCATTTCTATGTTGAGGCCAATAGAGCAAACTAAATTGTACAAATGAGATGGAACTCAACGAGACAAAGACGTTGATTCTTGACTGGAATCGCGTCCCCAATTTATGACAGCTCATGGAGTCGGTGTTGGGGGCATGGGGTGAATCGGATTTAAAATAGTTTTGCTTAGTGCGTGCTGTTTTGAGACATGAACACATGAACGCAGAATATCCACATTGCCGAGCAGGGCGCTATAAAGGATGTGATGTAGAGCAGAGCTCTGCTCTGCTCTACTGCTCTACTCGGCCGATGACTTAATGAGTTTCTCAAAAATGGGACTTTAACATAATGTCTGTTGATGCAATGAAAATGGGGTTACAGAGAACAAAGCGTTAAAAAAATCCAGCGAACCGAATTTATGGCCCTGGACCTTCCCACAGCAATAAACACGTCCCACATCGTGCCTCTGCCAATGGCTTCCTGCCACACTGAGCATTCATGGCCTCTATGAAGTATGAGCTGGGTTTGATGTGCGCGCCTGTAACTCAGTGACTTGGACGTGGGGTTAGTGGATCACATTGAGATCGCCATCGTCGACGATGACTATCACCACCAGCGGAGCCATGAGGTGCCTGTAATATGTAGTGACTGTTGAGGTTGTCAGTGATTTCCTTGTGTGCATGGCTCTTTCTCGGGACATTGGATTCCCGCATAATTCAACACGGGGCCTGCAAAGCATCCCCAATGCATCCCCCTGAATTGCTGCATTGTCGCGACCATTAGAAATCAGAGCAGGGCCGTGCCAGGATCGCTCTTGGTACGGCCCGGCACGGCTGTTCTCTTCCCCACGCTTGAAGGGCCACGCGGACTTTTACTGTTCGCAACAATTGAACGATGCCGCCGCTACGGACCTGCGCACATTCTCCGATTCACTCGTCACTCTTCCCGTTTCCGGCATGCGTCTCTCTTTCGTGCTTCTTTCCAAACTTTTCAGGTCATGTTCCATGTATTTGTTTGTCAATGACTTTGTGTCTTAAGCATGCGCCAGAGAAGGTAGCGCCAATTGAGTTAACTATAATAATAATGTTATACTGCGCTCTAACTGGTGGGCTCCGTTCACGCTGTGCCATGCGGCCGAGTCGTGATGACCGTCGTTGTCTCGTTTCGGAGTGCGAAATTACAGCCACGGGCACGCACTGTACATCAGCCGAGCATTGTACACACACCAACAGAGGTTAACATCTACACCAATTCAATTTTAAACCACCAAGTAAAGCCACATCCTCACCCAGTTATTGATTTTGTAAAGACAGCCATTTCATTTTGAAACCCAGACGAGTAACCACGTGTTTAACAGCCTTGGTTCGCTTTGCCGAGCCCACGTGTGGTATCCTGCAGATGTTTTAATTAATTGTGACAATTTCATTCGGTTATTTTGCTTTTACAAACACAGTCTGTTTTCACTTCGTACAGCGTAGGGTTGCCCCTGTCCATCTTTATTTCGGACTGTCCAGGAATTGGCATCTGTGCTGGAGTGGCAGGAATTGATTTCTCCCGTGAGCTGGTGGTTTTATTGCTTTCGAATTTTACCGCAGAGGACTGCATGGTTTTAATCAACCTGGGCTGGCTGAGAAACGTGTCCGGGTTTGGTGGTGGGTATAGTAGAGCATTAACACATGAAGTCACCCTGAGATGCCTTACTCGCGGTCATAAAAACACAGTCGACGAACGGTGGTGAGGAATGACCACCTCGTAACATTCGGTTCGATGCATTCACTCTGTGCCAAACGATTATAAGGAGGTCCATCTCTCTGACCAAGTGTCACTCGCACACTGGGGCAGTGACGCGGTGGACCAGCGGGAGCGCGTTCGCCGCTCGTTGCAGAGGTTCGTGGTTCGAATCCGGCAGGCTGCCCTGGTTAATACTGCTGTGGGTGTATTCGCCTGCTTCACAACTAGTCGGTCATTATGTGTTCGCGTCTTTGTCCAAATTTGCCAAAGTCGACAAATGTCGCTGCAATTTACTCAACTGGGATTACACACACAGCAGCAGGAACCACCGCTCACAATCCTCGCTCACAATCCCCGCTTGCAGGCCACATGCTGAGTCACCTCGTGCCATGGGTGCCCTTTCCCATGGTTATTACTACCCCTGACAGCCTCAACGTTTACCGTTGTCTCCCAAAGGTGCCGATCATCGCCGCGGCCGTGGTGTCGCTCTACTTCCTGGAGCTGACCAACGTGTTCGTGCCTGCACACGTCGGGTTCCAGTGCCACGAGCGCGGCCTCAGCCTGCCCTACGTGGAGCCGGCGCGGGAGACGGTGCCGCTGCTCATGCTCTTCAGCCTCGCCTTCGCCGTGCCATCCGCCGCCGTGAGCGTGCCCCCCGCGCCTGTGCTACAATAGCAGCATTGCACACGTTTATTAGGGGCGCCACGGTAGCGAGATGTTTACTTCCTCGACTGGTATACAGGAGGTTGTGGGTTTGATCCCAACCCTGACTCTCGAGTATTTGGAGTTTGCGTGTCTCTCTCTCCCCGTGGTCACGTGGATGTTTCTCCGGGTTTTCCCTCCACATTTATAAGCATGCGTTTAGAGTATTTGTCTGATATAAATATCTACACGATAATCCACTATCATTTGTTGCCAGGTCGCTTCTAAACAAGAGCTATATGATCTAGAATTTAAGCTTTCATGGCTGCAGAAATTACTATACTCATTGGTTCTTTCGGTAAAGTCACGTATGTAGAAATAAAATAAAATTTTAATAAATCACAAATAAAATACAATTTTAATAGATCACGACGTTTCAAACGCAACACAAGCGCTCATCATCAGGTGTAAATGGGGTAAAACACACAGCGAGGGAACACACAGAGGGACATCACACACAGAGCACACAGAGAACAGCAAACTGCACGGAGGCAAATACAGCAAGACGATGGGAGACGCGAACTCAGCAAACCTTAGAAATATAATGCGATGCAAACCATTCGGCCAACAGCACAGTTAGACACTAACCTGGTTAACCACGTATTTCAAAAGACTGCTAAATGTTGTGTTCATCTTCTGGGCTATATAGCTCAGTGGTCCTTATTTCCTAGTGAATAAAAAATAGTAATTAGTAAAATAGTAATATTTCCTTAATCATCACCGTCACATCGTGAACAGATCGTGATGAATAGTAAATGCAGATTGGATGCTAATGAGGGTATTGAAGTTAATGGGGTGGATATAACTGTACAAATTATACAAAAATGGGAAACGGAATCGATGTGACCATGAAGTCGAGACTAAAGGATCTGAGCCTTGCAGCGCAACCCCCAGGTTGAGACAACTCATCAAATCGCTGGGCCGATGCAGGGGTGGACGAATGGTTCTTAGTACGTTTCAAGTATTGCAAAAAATATACAGCAACCATTCCTGGTTGGACGACGTCTAGCGCTTGGTTGCAATCTGTCTGCACTTGGCCTGCACGAGCTTGCAGTACAGATGTGCACTGTGCAGTTTTGGCGTGGGCTTATGAACATGGTAGGCATGCCAGCGCATGTGCCAATGCAAATGAGGTGCCTGGGCTAAAATGCAAATGCGCGTCGCTTGCACCCAGCTGCACCCACGTGGAACTGCCCATTGGAAAAACCGCGTCAGCAGAGTTTTCATTATTTTCTGCCGCGTCTGCTCGCAAGAGGCAGCGTTTCCTTCTCTCTGTGGGAAATCGTGAAGATTTGTTTGTGGTTGTAGCGAGACGCTGCCACCGCAGTGGCGGCATGACGGTCAGCACACCGGACTCGCAATCCAGAGGTCACTGGCTCCATCTCCTGGCGCGGCGGTTGAATCTATGGCCACATTTATTAAATCCGCCACCCTTGTCCACCGTGCAGTATAAATGGGTTCGATCCGCGGTCGGTCGATGGGCAGGTTCCGTGCGGCGGTACTTATCCTGATGAGAATAGGCAGAACTTGGACAGTGCACCCACGAAACGCGGCTCTGGTTCTCAGTAAATGGAGCCTGCCGACTCCAGAGCAGCTGTGGAAACGATCCTCTGCTTTCCCTGTGGTTTACAGATCATGATTGGAGAGGGGATTGTCTTCTGCTGCCTGTGCAGGCGGCAAGGTTCGTCGGTCGACGCCAGTGGAGCCGTCATCGGCTGCAACTTCAGCTCGTACCTGCGTCGTGCCGTCCGCTTCGTGGGTACGACAGTGGCACGAAGTACCCGTGCGGCGTTGTTTACGTGTGGACCTCACTATGAACCAGCAAAATGTTGCAGGGCGGCACCTTTGCCAATATAAAACAGAAGACCTAACGAGACCCTAATGCCAACACGAACAAAGAGCCACATCTCCCTCTACCTGTTATCTGTGGTGTATTCGAGTTATTCATAACGGTAAAGAAAACACCTGTTGGAAAAAAGTTAATTTGAAGCCTCTTGAATTGCTCACTACATTCAGATATTCTTGCCTGACAGCCATTACTGTTGCATTAGGCCTATTTCATTCATCAATACAGTAGCTCCATCTCACCCTGCTGATTGTATGACCTAAAGATGCTTTATGATGTTTAAAGTGAAACATCTTATCTATCGCAACATTTTTTTTTGATAATTATTCTTCAACTTAGCAGCGAGCTGAGACAGTAATAATATGCGCTTTGTTAAATGCTCACGTGCGTGACGATTGAATTTGTGTGGCTCTTGTCGGATGGTGGAGGGTTACCCGACAATAATTTGGCCGGATCGTTCCACGTGGCCTAACCCAAGAATGAGCGATGACTCCTCGCCCTGCTCCCGTGCGACGATGCTGTGTGTGGCCCCGGCGGGCAGGAGTGCACGTGTTCGGGCTGTGCGCGGCGCTGCTCGTGGCCGACATCCTGCAGCTGTCCACGGGGTTCCACGCGCCGTACTTCCTCACGGTGTGCAAGCCCAACTACACGCTGCTCAACACGAGCTGCGACGAGAGCCCCTACGTCATGCAGGACATCTGCACGGGCCAGGACGCCAACGCCATCAGCGCCGGCAGGTGACGTCCACGCCCCCGCGCGCCGCACCACGCCGCACCACGACGCCCCACAACGCACCACGACGCCCCACAACGCACCACGACGCACCACGCCGCACCACGCCGCACCACGCCGCACCACGCCGCACCACGACGCCCCACGACGCCCCACGACGCGCGAGCGAGTGACCCTCCCTTGCGTCTGCAGATCTTGCCGCGCGTCGTCCGGCATTTCACCAACGTGTGCTGGGAGCTTTTTCAGCGGAAGGTGTTGCGCTCCACGCGTTGGCAGCCAAAAGGGAGAAACGTCATCGAGATCGTGTTAAACGACCCGAACAAACATCGGGCAGCTGTGCAGTGTTTAACCTGTCCAGCTGTCCGTACGACCGCTTCACGACTTCTATGAAACTGATCCTCGCGTCATGGGGATCGTGCGGAACCCTGGGGAGATCAACCGTAAACGGAACGCCGCTTACGCTGCGGATAAGTAAAGTGCAGCGCTGAAATGGCTCGATTAATGCCACCACTAGCAGAAGGGCCACCTCGAGAGGGAGCTCTAGACAGGGTATCTTGTTTGACTCTTGCACACTGAGCAGACGCCTTGGAAGAAGTGGGAGTACCCACACTTTACCCCACCGCACACCACCTGTGGATGGACTGTCGGGTACCCATTTACACCGCTCAACCACCTCAGAGTAAAATTTCAGTTGTTGCTCTACATCAGCATCAGCCACACGAAGACACAGATTCTGGGTGTGAGTTTTCGTTGGTGAGTGATGGGGCGATATCCGCACGCTGGAGGGTGACGAATGTTCAATGCCAGGCGATCGTTCGTGATGTTTCCAGGAGGGATTGCCTAACCCCGCGTTGTTAACGGCCAACCCGGAATGTGTCGTTCACAGGAAGACGTTCCCATCGGAGCACGCGACCATCGCTGCCTTTGCCGCCATCTACATTTCTGTAAGTTCCTTTCCTCACCTCGCTCCTGGAAATTTTTTATACATTTTAAGATTACCCGCGGAAATTTTGATATATTTTTTTTGTTATGAAAATGGAGGTAGGAAAACACAGGAAACATCTTTAAATGGCCACAAAACGTAATCTGTTGTAATTATTATATCAAGAACAATATTCTTGCGATTTAATTTCCAGTTTAATATTCCACCTTCTTCTTCACCAATCCATATTGCTGAGTTATTTTCACGCTGATATTGTCTACAATGCAATTCCTTTCATGTGGCAATCTGTACGTTTGGTAGCCAGTGCATCAGCTAGCTGGGTTAGGGAATTAATCCCAGGAGCAGGGTTCGATTCCTGACGTGGGTGCCTTTCTGTTATGAGTTTGTATGTTCTCCCCTTATTCTGCACTGTGTGGCGTTTCTCGTGTAGCATAACGGTTTAGTGTGCCCAGCCACCTGAGGTTCAATTCCCGCTCATGACCAATAACAATGACAACTAATATGTAAACCAGGGCCTTCCCTAGGTTGACTACGCCTTGAACGAGTACCTGGTGCAGTGTGTACACATCAGAATTGGGGAGACGAAGGCGGCCGGGTGTGGTGCTGGCGACCCAACCCCCCCCCCCCCCCGTGTGCCATGCCGGCTTCACAGGTGCTCGCTGACTGCGCTTGCCCCAACAGTCTCTTAAGGCTACACGGGGGATCTTTGTCTCTCGGAGTTTGCGTGCTCCCCCGCCGTTGGGTATGCGTGACGCGAGCGTAAACGTTTGGTGCGAACGTGTCGCGGTGTCCGCTACGTGCTCCACGGCAGATCTACTTCAACTCGGTGGTGAGCAACTCCAGCAAGCTGCTCAAGCCGCTGCTCGTGTTCGCATTCGAGCTGAGCGCCGGCGTGTGCGGCCTCACGCGCGTCGTGCAGCACAAGAGCCACCCCGGGGACGTCTACGCCGGCTTCCTGCTGGGCACCGCCATCGCCTGGTACCTGGTGCGTCGCCCACGCTCCCTCCTCCTCCTCCCTCCTCCTCCCTCCTCCTCCTACCTCCTCCGTCCTCCACATTCCTAGAGCAGGAGAGCTTGTCCCTGGCACAACCAATGATGATGTCTCCCACGAAGTGGTGGATATTTTATCGACTCCAACAGGATTTGAACTCGAAACCTTCTGATTATGAGCCACTCACTCTACTACTGAGCCACCTGCCTGGACTTTATCACTCATTGTAATAATTGAATCACTTAAGAACAGCGTTATAACAAAGTTCGGTGTTATATTTGCTTGTATTGCGTTGCTTTTTCCAGGGATATCACGCGGTGGATAACTTTGAAATGAAGGAGAGGAAACTGCATTACCAGGCGCGGCTGAAGGAAGCACAAAACCGCAACGTCTCGTCAAAGCTAGGCCGCAAGATGAGCCTGCATCGCCAGGATTCGGGCATGAATGGCTTGGGCAGTGACTCGGAGGCGGCCCGTCGCCAGCCGGACGTCACGCTGAGCCGCAGCCACAGCGAGAACGCCTCCGTGCGGGCGCTCAACCACCGCGCGAGCGGCAGCAGCGAGGACATGGAGATCCTGCCCACGCGCCACCCCATGGGCAAGGAGAGCATGGTGACCTTCAGCAACACGCTGCCCAGGGCCAGCGCCCAGCCGCCCGCGGCGGCCGGCGTCGAGGACGTCGCGCGGCGTCACGTCGTGGTGCACGCCGCCACCGACCCCGGCCGGGCCAAGCAGAAGGTCGACCCCTGGAGGCCCAAGGCGGAGGGTTCCAAAGTGCCGACGAGGCAGCAGCAGCAGGAGGACTGCGCGGCGGAGGCGCAGAGGGCGTTCGACGTGCGGACTTCCTCCGAGCACCCGTGCCTGACGATGGGGGTCGCGGACGTGGCGCCCAAGACCGGCGTGTACCTCAACGTGCAGGCCAGCGGCGGGGGTCCCGCGGCGGCGGCCGCTTTGGCCCAGCAGCAGCAGCAGCAGCTGGTACACATCCCCGAAGAGACGCCGGTGAGCCCACACACCTCCCCCAAGGGCAGCTCGGCCCGGGCCAAGTGGCTGATGATGGCAGAGAAGGGCGGCGCAAAGCGCGGCACGCAAAGCGGCCAACCTCGTCTCATCCAAGTCATCAACATGTCCAAGCAGCAGGGCCTCCTGCAGGCCAAGGCCAAGCAGGCAGCGGACCCCGCTCCCGTGGGCTGCGCGGGGGGGCCCGTGCGCTACAAGAATCTGCCCGAGCAGCTTCCTATCGGAGCGGTGGCGGCGCCTTTGGCGTCCACGTCTGCCGTCGGTGATGGGGGGGACCGGGCCCGGTCGCTCGTTCACGTTTCTGCGAATGACGGCGTCACAAGCTCCTGGAAATGGAAGCCTTCCCCGCAGGACCCTGAATCGTACGAGCTGAATGATCTCGGTCGTCACATGGAGCCCGGCGACGAGGAACGAATGCCCATTCCGCATTCGCACAGCAACTCGGACCTGGACGAGGTGCCCTACAGCAGCCCCTCCGGTGTGAATGCGGTCCCGGCGCTGGGAACCAAGGTGGCCCTCGGCGAGCTGAGTGAACTGGCGCCGCCGGAGCCTCTGTCCCTTCCCTCCAGCCGTGACTCTACTCTGCGCAGGAAGCCTTCGACCATCCTCGTGCCAGAGCGATCCAACAACCTGGAGAACACGCGGAATGTATTCTACAAAGGAACGTCTTCTTCCAGGGGCTACAAAGACTGATCGACATTTGGAGCCCACAGTGGTTATCAGGAGCAGCGTAAGTCGAACAGAAGGCGTGTGCCAGTCATCACACCAACCCTAACATTGCTTGTGACGAAGCTCCATTCCATCACATCAACGTGTGGTTGAAAAATAGCATTTAACCGCCCTTAGACATAAATGCAGTGTTGATGGTCAGAGATGCAGTGTGGAGCCTGAGAAATGTAGAAGGCCGGGCCCGCTCGAGTAGTCTCTTGAGACGAGAGAGGAGGCATTCACCAGGAACTCGTGAGCACGTGGTGTGTTGGTAATCCTAGTACAGGCCTTCCATTAGTCACATTTGTGAAACCATTTTTAACTTCAACTCACTCTCCCTACTAACTATAAAATAGAATCATCCTCAGATGTGGTGATGGCTTTACAGCTGCACTGTGGATGGTCCCGTGAGATTTGTACAGCACAACTCTAATGAGAAGCACAGGTTCGGGCACTCATGAGGCTGAACGGGATATTTTTTAACCTTGCCATTTATATGTTTTATATATACAGTAAACGTGTTTCACTACAAAGCACACTCCGCGGGGGGTTGTTAAGGAATGGTCAACGCGAGTGTTCCGCTTCGCGTCGCTGCTACGAGGTGCGGAAGCGCTGGTGAAGTCAACAAGAACCATGAGCAGAAAGGTGCGGGGAAGCCTTCATCCAGCAGGGGGTGGACAGTCTGGACGTGATTTGTTATTTGTGAAGATAATTGTTGAATCTGAAGGTAATGTGAGAAGAGAATGCTGATGCGACTGTACGACTGGGTGAACTCGTCACCGACCCGCTTGCCTCTCGATGGCCTCGTCGTGTTGTGTGGTCGCCGACCGCTGTGAGCCGTTCTGTCCGTCGGTAAGCGTGCAGCCAAACTCACATCCCGCCGGGGAATGAGATCGACAAAAAGTGACGGGATAAGTTTCCTGGGACTGGCCACGAACTTGTTGGCTGTTGCGAGTTGGAGCCGCTGTCTCCCAGCCGGTCATCGCCCTCCACCGTCCCCGAAATCACACGTGGCGTTAGAACTGGGTCAGCACGTTGTGGTTAAACGGACTCAGTCACATCCGCTCATTGCGGTTAAAAGAGGCTCTCTTTTTAACCTACCATTGTTTTGTTAATGTAGTCCGCTTGTAAATGATGGTGCAGTGGCACGATCAAATTTAAACACTTTCTTCTGCACTCTACAACAAATGCGAAAAACACAGGGCCCTCTAAAGCACCGCGTCCTGTCTAATTGGCCATTGGGGGCCAGTTACTGTATCGTCACAGTGGAAATGCATAACACCTTTTGCAAACATCGACATAAAGTATCCACAAACTCCCCCTCTTAAAACAGTTAAAGTTAGTTTCCGTTTATAAAATTTGCTGTCGAGTCATTGGCACCAGTGTGCCAATGTCAATGTATGTAGTTGCACAAGAGCCAATAGCATTGTCCACTTGTACATGGCACCTACAGCCATATCAGCTGTGAATACGGAGCACCAGGGATCTGTATGCAGTACGCGACAGAACAAACGACGAGTTACTCTCTTAAAGAAACTCGGAGTAGCCCCATGGCTCTCCCTCTCTCTCTGCTGTCTCATGCTTTGCAGTTTTGTAGATTGCTGACTAAACTAACAACTCGATTACTCACGAGGCCATTCACACCCGGGGCCCCGCAGCGCTCCACATACACAGCTCAACCCTTAACAACCCTGAACAGGTGTAGCGGAATAGAACTGAAAAGGATAAAAGTGCAAAAAGATACTCCACCTACGCAGGGGATATGCAGGTGAAAACAAATCTGTTTTAAGATGGGGCCTAAAGAATCAAGCCACTGAGAGTCCCTAAATCGTCTGGGAACGAGCTCCACACAGATTAATTGCCACATCGAACTTGTTGAGGTCATTTTCGCGATGGTTTTGTCTGGCAGCCTCTCTGTCTTCCTGGAGTCTGTCTTCAAGAGGCTTCACTCCTCGTCAACACTGCTCACCAGTTATCATTTCATATATTCTCAGGCCCCCAGAGTATAACTCGTAATCTCCAACGATCGGACAGTCACACTCTCCCCGCCCTCTCCCACTGAAGAAGGGCCATTGTCTGAAACGTCAGGCTGCGATAGCACAGTGTTAACGATGATTGTTGCGAGTGTTTTTTGTGCTTGTGCGGCACAAGCAACGCGGTCTGTGGACCTGTTCGGTGGACGCGTGTTTGTCTCGAACACGGCGGCTACTTGTGGGATATTGCAAGTAGCAGCAGATTCTCAACAAAATATGTCACTCGAAGCCACTTAAATGTGTAACGCATGGCCCAGAAATTATTATTAAATCGACTTCACAGATTTAAAGTTACCATTTGGCACCGTGATATAAACACTGCCTCGCAGTATACGATATGCAGTATTGTTACTTTGGTTTTTAACCAAGTGGAATGTGTGATATTTGTAATATGGCGTGTATAAGACGTACTGTTTAGTTTAAACTCCACATAACCATTTCAAAAGGCAAGGTCTGTTGGCAATGTGAGATGAGGTGGACAGTTGTGGCAGCCAGCTCAGTCTTACAACGCCAGGCCCAATCGGCCGTCACCCTGCCCCGCTGCTCTTACATCCACAATGCATCACCACCAACCCAATATTTATCATTCTTCGAGATGCAATTTAGCCAAATTAAGTGTAGAAGCAACTTTAATGTGAGCCTTTTGTTTCTGCAGTGATTGGTGACTAGGGACATTAATGCATGACATTTGACGTCCCAGTTTAATCAGAGGCGGCTGCCCATATTTGAACTTAAAATCTCAGCTCCATCGCTTCTGCAAATCTTCTCTCACCCACAGCATGCCCAGCCGTGGACGGGCAGGCGCTCCACTCGCCGTTAGCTCTTAGACTGCACACACACACAGTGGTGACTGAGAGGATAAAACAACAATCATTGTAATAGCCAGCAGGTGAGTGGGTCCGGGCAGGGCGCATGGTGGGTGAGAGTGGTGGTGAAGGGAGGGTGGGTGAGAGTGGTGGTGAATGGAGGGTGGGTGGGAGTGGTGGTGAAGGGAGGGTGGGTGGGAGTGGTGGTGAAGGGAGGGTGGGTGAAAGTGGTGGTGAACGGAGGGTGGGTGGGAGTGGTGGTGAAGGGAGGGTGGGTGAGAGTGGTGGTGAAGGGAGGGTGGGTGGGAGTGGTGGTGAAGGGAGGGTGGGTGGGATTGGTGGTGAAGGGAGGGTGGGTGAGAGTGGTGGTGAAGGGAGGGTGGGTGGGAGTGGTGGTGAAGGGAGGGTGGGTGGGAGTGGTGGTGAAGGGAGGGTGGGTGAGAGTGGTGGTGAAGGGAGGGTGGGTGGGAGTGGTGGTGAAGGGAGGGTGGGTGGGAGTGGTGGTGAAGGGAGGGTGGGTGGGATTGGTGGTGAAGGGAGGGTGGGTGAGAGTGGTGGTGAAGGGATGGTGGGTGGGAGTGGTGGTGAAGGGAGGGTGGGTGGGAGTGGTGGTGAAGGGAGGGTGGGTGAGACTGATGATGAGCTGGCGTTGAGAGGCAGCGTGGTCGTGGGGAAGAGTCGGAGCAGAGGTGAGAACTCCCAGCGGCCCTGTGTCATACTCATCAGAAAGGAAGTTGTTATCGTCAGGCCATTTAACAGTGAGTGGTTGAGCTAAGTTTCAGTGAAGATGATCTGTATTGGGCTGTGTGCACTCACGCGTGACAGAGCAAGCCAGGCGGCGGTAATCGATGGGGGTATTTTATTACGTGATTACACACGCGGTACTTAATGCACAAGTGCGCTGCATCCTATCTATATATTTTTTATGATTTTATCTTCAAGATGTGAACCTATATATAACTTCTAAACGGCAACTACATTTTCAAGACGTTGGCAGTTATTAAGGAATACACGTTAACAGAAAGCGATGCCCCCTTGCAGATGAAAAGGCCTCGTGTTTAAACCATGCCTCCAATCCGGGAGGATGATGTTTCATGTCGTGAAGCTGTTGAGGGGGGTGCCTCGTGTCCCACACAAGCACAGCGCACTCGCGTTCGCTTTACACGAAACGAGTGATTTGTCATCATCACCCGCTGATGATTGTTTCTGAACAATTAACAGTTAAATGTGCAGGGCGAGTTGCAAGACCTCAACAGCACAAATGTAAAAGCCATAAGCAAGACTCTTCACAGAATCCACAACTCCTAATTCTCTCCCGTCGTCTGGGATGGACTCCTGTCGAGAATGACGTCTGTGCTGCTAGATTATAGACACGCGTCGAGATCCGCCTCAACCACGTGCATCACTCGGATCCACTTCTGATCTGTCTCAACCACGTGCATCACTCGGATCCACTTCTGATCTGTCTCAACCACGTGCATCACTGGGATCCACTTCTGATCTGTCTCAGCCACGTGCATCACTGGGATCCACTTCTGATCTGTCTCAACCTCGTGCATCACTTGGATCCACTTCTGATCTGTCTCAGCCACGTGCATCACTGGGATCCACTTCTGATCTGTCTCAACCACGTGCATCACTCGGATCCACTTCTGATCTGTTAGTTTTTGTTTACATTCTAATATCATGTTGATGCGAGAGCCGGGGGCTTACGGGACCCCGGGTCCCGCCATGAGGTTAAATTATCTTTAGTGTTCCTAGCAACGTGAACATTGCGCTCTTCCCCACATTACTTGACTTCTCGGGGCTGTGCTGTGCTCGCATGAAGAGGCAGGCGATTTGCCTGCCTCGCACATCTGTCCCTCCATGTCATCAATGTCGGCATGCTTCACACATCCCATCACGACCTTCTGCAGGTGCACAGCTTCCACGCAAGACAACTCTGGATTGGTTTCGACGCCCAGTGGCTCATCGGCAATGAGCCTTCACCAACTTTGGTGATCGTCGTCAGCAAGGGGCCCCGATGGAGCCTCGAGTTCGACGCAAATCTGCGTCCTGCAGAAATTCAATTGTGTTACATGCTCCACAGCGGCGCGCATGCTTATTTAGTGTACTGTACACGTGGCTTATCATGAATCTTTGCCTCTGCAGTTAACCGATTACAAAAACTCAAAGTAAATGTATATTTACTTCACATTTGTTTACTTGCAATTGCACATTTTTCCAGGAATGACGTTTGTGCAGTGTATGTGCAGTATCTATCATCTGTCTTCTTACTTACACTCTATGGCACTTATAATTTCACAGATTTCAAGATTATGCAGGCATTAATATATTATTTAAGATAACACCTCATTCGCGTATAAATAGGCATTTATCTGCTTTTAAACGTATTTTTTTACCACGCGCATAAACGTACTGTATATAAAGCCGTAATTCCTCCAGTTCAAAAGTACATCAGCCATATAGATATGAAATCTAATATTGTCAACATTCTACTAAAAGGGAGGTTGGTGAGACGTGATTGGTAGGCACTGGTTTAGCTCTGTGATTAATACCGCATGTACAAAGTCGACTGACATTTTACACTTCACCCACGGGGTCACGGTTTGTTGTGTTGACAGCTGACGTGTTGGCACTTTGCGGACAATTCTTATTTTATGCAATCGTAGGGATGAGTCGCGTTTCACATCTTGCGATGCCCTGGGCACGACAATGCAATCCGACGCCTATCGTGCAGGTTGCTTCAAAGACGCCCGGATCACGATGATATTTTGCAATTTCACCATGCGGAACATTCACCTGTGGCTTCAACATCCATGGTCATTCCTCGCATGCCAGTCCGCATCTCTGCCGCCTCTACCCTTCCTCTCGGTCTCTAAGCTCTCAGCTCTCGTCTCAGAGCCGTGGCTTCCTTCGCGGGGCTGTGCCGACATCCTCAAACGCGGCAAACTCCTCCGATCTGCCCTCACATTATCCGCTCTTCCTTGCGCCCACAAATCGAGTCGCTGATCTTGCCGCGAGACGCGTGAATGATTTTCCACACTTGCCCACAGATTAGAGGAAGTAGCCCAGCAGTGGTGGAGTGTGAAACGTGTGAATAACCGCAGATGGCATGGTGGCGCCATGCCAGTGTAGGGAGTAAGCAGAGTGTAACGCTGAGTGGAGTGTGGCCTGGCTTGCAGTCACAGCGCCCAGGGGAGTTCGCGTCCCCCTTCTGGGTTGACTCAGCCCAGTTCAGGGTTTTCACCTCTCTCACGAGGCCAAACCGGGACATTTCTCAGTCTACTGAAGTTCAATTGAACACAATGCCGGGAGAGATCTTAGTACAAATCAGTCCCTGCCACCCGAACACAGATGCCAATCAAACCCCGACAGGTGGCAGCAGCAGTGCGACACCACCCCGTGGGGAGCCGCCGTGACCTTTGACTCGCCCGACAGTCCTGCTGGAGAGTCCCCATTGGAGTGAGGGAGGGAGAGAGGCTCTCGCTTTGCCCTCCGCGATTCAAACCCACAGGCCGTGCTACGATCCTGGATCACGGGAATCACGCGACGCTGAACGGTCTCCCTCCACGTGCATTCGTCGCTACCTCAACTCATTACCGGACGCATTCATAACCTCGACATTTGCATTAGTTATGGCCTCATGAATCCTCACATTCAAGTTCAGACGTCGATAATGTTGCTTCTAAGCTTCTCGCTTGAACCCAACAGAGAGCCATACCACGCATGCCTTCACCATCCTTAAGCCGCTCGAATTCAACTTCAACCCCTCTCACAAACTGTCCTGAGCATGGTCACGATCCTGCGTGGTTTTTACCATTTGCAGGTCCCTGAAGTCATCATCTCCGCTGGATCCTCTCCGCTCACCATTCTCTCTGCTCGCCACGCTCTCCGCTCCACAGCCGCCTCTTCTGCAGCCTCTTTCCTCGCCGCTACAAATCCTTCCCTTTAGCCATCTCCTCCGATTACCTCCCCTTGTTCACGTCTCATCTAATCTGCACTGTCTGCGACTAACTACGTAATCTCCGAAAACACCACAATCGTCTCTTTAAAATATCTTAATTTAGATCTGCCTCTTGTACATGAGAATGATTGTACGTGACGAGACTTTGTCACGAAAAGTTCACAGCCATTCCACCCCTCGGATGCCACCATGCTGCACATTGTGGTTTCCCAACGGGGTTTTCAGTGGACGGCAGAAACGGTTCTGAAAGTAGCGGCCGTTTCTACCAGAGAACATCCATGGTGAGGGGGGCCCTGGTGAGGGGGGCCCTGGTGAGGGGGGCCCTGGTGAGGGGGGCCCTGGTGAGGGGGGCCCTGGTGAGGGGGGCCCTGGTGAGCGGGGGCCCTGGTGAGCGGGGGCCCTGGTGAGGGGGGCCCTGGTGAGCGGGGGCCCTGGTGAGGGGGGCCCTGGTGAGCGGGGGCCCTGGTGAGGGGGGGCCCTGGTGAGGGGGGCCCTGGTGAGGGGGGCCCTGGTGAGGGGTGGCCCTGGTGAGGGGGGGCCCTGGAGAGGGGGGCCTGGTGTCTGGACTCACTCTGTGTTGTTGTTATGGCAGTGACTTCGCCTTAACTAAGCCAGAGGCTGGTGTAGAGGGACCAGGCCGCTCAGTGTGGAGTTCACATGCAAGCTCTCGGTATCTTGTGTTGAATACTGCCCGTAACTTATTCTGTATGGATTAATGTTACATTTGTAAATGTTGATGCCAGAGTGGTTATTTTCGCAGTGATATTGAGTTTATATTGACTGGGTTATTTAGTAACATTCTCATTGGCTACTCATAAGAAGCTATACTACTTGCATTTCAAACTTGAGTGATTTATACAATTTAAACAAATTGCTGACATTTGTGTTCGGCAAGTTCTGGGTTACTTTAAAATGTGACTCCTGGAAGATAATAAGATCTTTAACATCACATTTTTGTCATGTAAAGAAGTCCTCTCGCTTTGGTAAAGTCATCAAGAAATACAAGACAATAGTGGGATTTTTGACAAAGCCTTGAAAACTCAAGTGGCACGTGTTCTAGCAACTCCAGGAGCGTTGCTCTTATCTGCAATAATGATGCGGGCCGAAATCACGGAACTTATCCCGTGGGGTTATCCACAAATTGACTCCACTTTGCCGTGGGACAATTTAGCGGACATTCACCGGCCCAATGTATCTAGCGGATAATAGGAGTCGCGGATAATAAGGGTAGAACACATGAGAGTTCTCCTGTAACACCATTGTGACGACTTTATTGTAAACAAGTTCTAAGTTATGGAAATCAGCTTCACGGGGAGGTGCATCGTAACGACAGGAGAGTTTGATGAACTAAGGACTGTGTGAAGTGCACAACGCGGTGGTGACGGTCGATAATCATTTTATACCGGAGCTATTTTTAATTTCATCTGCATTGGGTGTCCTCTTGACACGTGCGGTGATGATGGCTGTGCTCTGCTGGGTGGGGTTCCCGGCCACTCGGCTCCTAACGTCGCTTTTATTATCGATGGTCGGTTAGAATGGGACGGCAGCCGTTGGTTCCCTGAATGATAGCACAATGTTTTATTTTAAAGCAGTTCTATTTGTTTTATATAAATTATTGTTGGACTAGCCGTGTGTGTGTGTCCTTTCAGGTAATGGTACTGTTTGTATAATGTTGTAGGGATACGCTTTTGCATATCTTGGTCTGCATATTAGTAACTATTAACTGTGAATTAAATCTTTGTGAAATTTCTTGACGTATGAAAAATAACTTTTAGCCGTCACGTTGATCGCCATGGTTATCTTTGCCGCATGTTGCCGTTTTGCGTATACAGTGTATTGTGTAACTGTCCGTCTTGAGATATGCAGCCATTTTCAAACCTTAGTGGAATCTTCGTGTAAATTGCTGCGGTGTTGTTTTTACAATTGTATTTTGCTGTCACGATGACATTTGAATAAAACGATTATAAATGTTTTGTCGGTGATAACTAAAAGTTGCATCCAAAAATAAATTTGACAAATTAGGCCACAATTGTTTTTTCCGACCTTCTGCGCGTATTACCTATTTTATCGACCTCCAAATGGATGATGGAATCAACCCCTGTGATAGACCCAGTACTTTGACTCGGTCTCAACCATGCAAACCTCCAGGATGCAAGATTCCCACGACAAGCCCACAAGTCAACAGCACAACGATCCAAAACCACGGCGACAGCTCAACGCGACCGCAAATCAACACCAACGATCGCCATGACACAATATCCCGCAGCATCGCCCTGTTTTCCCAATAACTTCACAATCGATATCCACAACAAGGTAACAGGAAAACAAAGCTTCTCTGAGCCATGGAGAGATGGGCAGCGTGCACGTGCGGCGTACACGTGCCGTGCACGTACGAGTAACGCCTGTCCGGATTAGAACATTTTGGATTTCATGGACAATTACAGAGGTCCCATTGTTACATTTTCAGATAACATTATTCTCATGGTGTCGTCATGTCACTACGTGAAATAATAAAAGGTTTTACCCTAGCCGACAATAAAACGGGTGTTAAGATGTTCAAACACTAAATAGATACCTTTTGCTGGGCATGAAGTCTGCATTAACCACACGTGTTGCAAAACATGCAAAGAAACATTCTGTGATAATGTATGGATTGTCTTTGAAACGGATTGGCCTACACCAGAGACAGCCTTGTTTATGGCCTTGTCTCACCACCGGTGTTAGACCAGAGAACACCAAAAGACGAACAGTACAAAGACAATGTCAGTATCAGACCGCTTATAGCTTTGATCAAGCAGTTTCAAAGACAATGCAAATATTATCAGAGCATGTTTGTTTGCATATTTTGACATAATTATGTGTGGTTAAAGCAGACTTGATGCCTAAGCAAAATTTATCTATTTGCTGCTTGAACATCTTAACACCTGTTTTATTGCCAGAAGGGGTAAAACCTATTATTATATTTAATCAGTTTTATACCGGCAAAAAGATCCCATAGCTATGTCACGACGTGTCCTCGAGATAACACACGAGACATCACCCAGTGTCATGTGAACCCGCTTCTTGGCAATACTGTCTTGTTCCCTTCCTAGAGATCAAGCGGTGGGCCACAGCGCGATTGTTGGCTTGTGGTGGCGCGCACTTCAGGGCTCCCGTGGAGCCGCCCCACAGCTGCAGTACCGAGCAATCACCAATAGGGGGCTACACGGCACCAACTCTCCACCAATAGGGATCTAGACAGAACCAACTCTCCACCAATAGGGGTCTAGACAGAACCAACTCTCCACCAATAGGGGTCTAGACAGAACCAACTCTCCACCAATAGGGGTCTAGACAGGACCAACTCTCCACCAATAGGGGTCTAGACAGAACCAACTCTCCACCAATAGGGGTCTAGACAGAACCAACTCTCCACCAATAGGGGTCTAGACAGAACCAATTCTCCACCAATAGGGGTCTAGACAGAACCAACTCTCCACCAATAGGGGTCTAGACAGGACCAACTTTCCACCAAAAGGGGTCTACACGGCACCAACTCTCCACCAATAGGGGTCCACACGGCACCAACTCTCCACCAATAGGGGTCCACACGGCACCAACTCTCCACCAATAGGGGTCTACACGGCACCAACTCTCCACCAATAGGGGGCTACACGGGACCAACTCTCCACTAATAGGGGTCTAGACAGGACCAACTCTCCACCAATAGGAGTCTACATGGCACCAACTCTCCACCAATAGGGGTCCACACGGCACCAACTCTCCACCAATAGGGATCTAGACAGCACCAACTCTCCACCAAAAGGGGTCTACACGGGACCAACTCTCCACCAATAGGAGTCTACACGGCACCAACTCTCCACCAATAGGGGGCTAGACAGCACCAACTCTCCACCAATAGGGGTCTACACGGGACCAACTCTCCACCAATAGGAGTCTACACGGCACCAACTCTCCACCAATAGGGGGCTAGACAGCACCAACTCTCCACCAAAAGGGGTCTACACGGCACCAACTCTCCACCAATAGGGGTCTAGACAGCACCAACTCTCCACCAATAGAGGTCCACACGGCACCAACTCTCCACCAATAGGGGTCTACACGGGACCAACTCTCCACCAATAGGGGTCTAGACAGCACCAACTCTCCACCAATAGGGGTCTAGACAGCACCAACTCTCCACCAATAGGAGTCTACACGGGACCAACTCTCCACCAATAGGGGTCTAGACAGCACCAACTCTCCACCAATAGGGGGCTACACGGCACCAACTCTCCACCAATAGGGGTCCACACGGCACCAACTCTCCACCAATAGGGGTCTACACGGGACCAACTCTCCACCAATAGGAGTCTACACGGGACCAACTCTCCACCAATAGGGGTCTAGACAGGACCAACTCTCCACCAATAGGGGGCTACACGGCACCAACTTTCCACCAATAGGGGTCCACACGGCACCAACTCTCCACCAATAGGGGTCTAGACAGCACCAACTCTCCACCAATAGGGGGCTACACGGCACCAACTCTCCACCAATAGGGGTCCACACGGCACCAACTCTCCACCAATAGGGGTCCACACGGCACCAACTCTCCACCAATAGGGGTCTGGCTCGACCACTCCGCAGCCACGTGGCCGGAATCAGCAACAGCTCTTTACAGACCCCCCACGAGCCGGGCGGGGCTCAGTTGTCGTCTGCGGGTGACCCCGAGCTGCACGCACGCGCAGGTGGCATCGGTGCGTTCCTCCAGCCCCTCTGTGCCTCCAAAGCGCTGAGTCACAGACGTGTCTCTATGCAGGCCCTGCATTAATAACTATCAATGATACTCATGTGTTCTTGACAGAGCAGCCCTCCTTTACGCCAGGGCGTGTCAGATAAAGCTTTACACGCGATAAGCGACTTGCATCAACACATATGAAAGGGCACCGCTAGTGGCGGCTGTCCCTGTGCGTCACAAAGTGACTCAGCACGTGACCTGCGAGTGGGCATGAGTGTACCAGCAGGGGGCGATGATTGCTGCTGCTGCTGCTGCTGTGTGAGATCCCAAAAGAGAACGGTGTGCATACTTTTTATTTGGCAAATTTGGATCATGACGCCGGCATACTTTGTCCTACTCGTTTCCAGTGACGTTACGGGATCTTTAACGTCCACAGTGAGTGAAGCAGACGGCGCGGAGTGTTTAATGGGCTAATTCGCATTGCACCGTTAAGCTAGATTCGAACCAGGAGCCTCTGCACAAACAGCGAACGCGCAGTAATACGATACAATCGGACATGCCACCAAATCACCGATCAGCTTTCAAGCCAGACTTATATGCGGTGTATATGGTCAGTACATAACGATTGGGTTATTTAATGTGCCTCGAATTAGGATGTGAGGATCGTGTTGCCGAGATGTTTGTGCCACCCATTTATACCGCATCGAGTATGGGGTGTGAAGTCCACGCGTTAGTACATAACTCGTGCAGCGTCCCACCTAGTCGCATGGCACACACGAGCACGTAACCAGACCCTCAGCCCACTTGCATTCTTAGTTTTATTTTTCAAATTGCTGAACTGTATGCGACCCGTCATACCTATGCCACTGATACGTGTGAAATCGTAAGTGAGCCACTGCTTTGGTCAGCGTGACCGGGAGCAAGGGAGAAACTCCCAACAAACACGTGCCGCCAACTTTTTCCACCAGTGCCTTGAAACTCTTTCAAACAAAATGTGCCTCTACGCGAATATCCAACGAATTCACCGTTAACGCGGCCAGCATCGGCTGACGGCTTGAGTTGGAAGCTCTTGGTTTTTGTTTTCATGCAATTGCTGAGCACAGGCCCAACGCATGAAGCGTCCAGCAACAACAGTGAACGTGATTGAGCCAGGTTATGACTGTAAGAGCGTGTGGGGGGAGAGAAACGATGGGAAGGAATTACAAAGTGAAGTGAGAGAGAGAAGTGTTGTGACCTGCAGTGTGGTGAACACAGCGTGGTGGATTGGACGAAACAGAGAGCGTCTCTGGTTCTGTGTTTCATCTCTCTCTCAAATTTAGCATTCTCAGGAAGAACGTAATCAACCAGGTAGGGTGTTGACTGTTATGTTATCCGACTGTCTGTTGTAATACATTACATTGCTAAGTATACTAGATTTGTGTTTCTATTTAATTTAATTTATACCTGATGATGATTGCTTGTGTTGCAATCGAAACATCGTATGTTTTTTATCTTTATACGTGACTTTACCGAAAGAACCAAAGAATAATTCCTGCAGTCACGAAAGCTCCAAATTAAGTTAGAGAGCGTCTGGTGGTCTCAGTCCTCAACATGGGTGGAGGAATCAACGAGTGAAATTCGCGGGAGCAGTAACCACGGTAGCAGCGATAGAACAATGATAAGGAGGCGACTGTTGAGTCAAAAGGTTCAAATTCCCACTTAAGCTGGGCGGCATTTAAAAACTGATCTTGGGCTATCTCCTCCGAGTGGCACTCCCTGATAACCCAGATGGTTGGCATTTGCCACCCCTGGCATTCTGCAATTTAAAATTAGCCTCTGTTGGTGCATGTGCTGCTGACACAGCCCTCCTCTGGTAGCAGCAGCGTCGCTCAAAAAGGACACGTGTGGTAAACACAAATCATTCATTCTCAGGCAGATCCCTGCGATCTGCGATGAAACCCACAAAGCACTTTAAATTGTGGCTGTCTGATTCATTATTCCAGCAATCAAACTCGACAATATTTGGGGGGAAAGCGTCTCACCTCTCTTCCCACGTGTGGCACCGGGCGGGAGGTGATGGGCAGGGCCTGGTGTCGTCATTGGAATGTTTGGGCCCACGAAACTTACACCCACACCCCCCTTATAATACGACCACACAATAGGCGCATAGGGCTTCGAAGCTGAAATTGGAAAAATGTTCCAACTTAATCCCAATTGGTTTCGGGGTCAAAGTTGTGAGCTTTTTTAACCCGTGCCTACATAAGTTTGTGAATTAAGGTGTTGATGGGGGCTCAAGCTAAATAAGACATGGCATCTTCAATAACGCAACCTCTCAGGCACTCGGTACACGTGCGAGTCGGAGGCGAGGCTGCTGGCACGTGACTCTTGTCAAAGCTTACGAGCCGAAGAAGGCTGCCCAAGATGATGGTGAGGAGCACTTTCGCGCCGGATCAATGGAATGCATCTAAAAGTAGCAGCAACTGAGTTGTGGGTAATGGGAGGTGATGGCGGTGCTCTGATGCAAAGGGAAACAATGCGCTTGCATTTAACGCAGCGCAGTGCGGCGTGGGGACCAGCAGCTGGGCCACGGCAGAGTTCACAACACTCACACACACGCAGCGGCGCTGTTGCTTGGCAACACCGAGCGGTTGCCATTCACTGTTTGCTAAACGAAAGTAAAAACAAGCACATTTTTCTGAATGACATTACGAGTAATTTCCAACTAAAAAAAGTGTATAGGCCCTATGGATGGGTTTATATGGCCTGTGAATAATGAGCAGTTGAGAGTGGTGGGTTAACTTATGGAAAGTGTTCCTATTTTCTAAATCTGTTCGTTTAACACGTAGGCTTTCGCGATCAATATTATTAAAATTAAAGGTTTTTGGGTTAGAACGCGTAAGTATAAATGCGTCGTAACCCTCCACCACCCGACACAGCCAGTAAGGTTAGTCACGTACACAACGCGCCAACTAGCGACGACTTCAGCCCACCGGCGTGTTGGAGAGTAAATCCACAACATTGACAATGTGAGCGCCGTGACGTGTCGCCGGTGATTGCATCAACCAGCAGCATCGGGCGATTTGCCAGAATAGTGAAGCGATCCACCTGCTTCCGGTCTTAAATAGAGCAGCAGAGCGACGTCATCCCCGTGACCCCCCCCCCACGCCTCTGATCTCTGCACCTGATGGGTGCAGAGAATCGTTCAAGGTGATGTCCTGCCCAATTGGGCGTTGACGCAGTGATCATCTCCTATTTACCTCATCCCTGAGACAGTGGTGACAATCCCTCATTCCTATTCGAGGGGCGAGTATTTCCCATACGACGACCGCTATTTACTTCCCCAATCATTGGATACTGTTTAATCGACCCCGGGAGGGATGATGGGCGAAGTCAACCCCCAACCAGGATGTGAACTCGCAACCTTCTGATTGGAGCCGCTCGCTCTTCCGCCGAGCCGCCGGGCCGGGTCGTTACACGGCGGGGAGTGAGCGGCGAGCGAGCGAGCGGTGCAGGGGGGTCGTGCGGGAGGAGGAGGAGGCTGCAGGGGCCCCAGTGCGCACGGGCACGCGGGGAGCGAGAAGCAACAGCTGCTCTGGCAGCAGCGCCGTCACCTCGCGCCGCAGGAGCTCCGCGCCCGCAGGAGACGAGGGCTGCTGAGCCCTTACAACAGCACGCCGAGGGCTCCTCCGTGTCCCCAGCCTTGGGCTCGTAACACGCGGGGCGGCGCTCTGTGGCCAGGTGGTCCGGGCCGATCGCTGACACGAGTGCGGCACCCAGCTGGGGTGAAGACGTGGGGTCTGGTTCACGTTCACAGGCACGCGTTTTCGGCTGGGTTCTTTTTTACTTGGCGGGTCGCTGAATGTCGAAACCGGTCCAGAGTGTGCTTATATTAAACAAACACTGATGAAATTATGCACTCCCGGAATATCGTGCGGCTGATAGGTTGGGTAAACAAAATGTGTGGAGAGTCTGAAGCGTGCGGAGGCTGATTGTCTGATTGTTTGTTACTTATATTGTCCACACCCACCACCTTCTAGCCCTCGTGGGCTGCCCTGGAAGCCCTGGAGGCTTTGGGGGCCCGGGACCCAGTGGCTTCAATGACTCCCATGGACTCGGGCTTCTTGGCCCGTGCCTCGGCGTTATCGTCTCTCTCGCACTCTCCTCGTTTCATTTGTCTCTCGACCTCAGGCCCTCCTGTAAAGAGTCTTGAGAGGCTGCTGCATTTAGGCGCTATATGTTGTTGTTAACAGTGTTTCCCTTCATGTTCGTAATGCAGCAGTGGTGCCTCTGTAGCGAGCACGTGCGCAGTGTTTTTGCAGCTGCGAAGAGAACAATTTTAACCGACAATGGTGACATTCATAGCATAACAAACGCACCTTAATTCGTGGCCATTAAAGTTATTTCTTTAAATCGTAAAGATATCCAGAGGGTCGAAATACACTCATACATATACTGTACTGATTTGTTAATGGGGTTGCCTTCTGGAAAGTCTGGGCCCCTCGATGGGGAATGTGGAATTCCCACCGCTGGCCCAGTCCCACTGTTGTCGATGAGGGCTGCCCCACTCACGCCTGACGAGCCGGTCGCGGACGCGGGGGAGTGTGGGGCGAGCGCTGACGCACCACACTTTGAATTTGACAAACTTAAGAAAACTCTACCCAGAACGAGAATGCATTCTCAATCATCTTCCTTACACTTCCGACAGGAATCCCTCACACAAGAGCACAGAAGGGCACTCCCCGCATGCCACCCAACGTTCCTGCGAGAAGACCCCACCAGTCGCTTCACAGCGTGCGTGCTTGTTGCGAGCATGTGACAGAACCCGACCAGCGCCCCACACTGCTCCGCGCGACCTTCACTCCTCAATAAGAGGGCATTGTTGGACTCAATGCGCCTTTCTACAAAATTCGCATACGCCAGCGCGACTCAGCGCGAGTCGATGTGAAGTCGAGCGCTTGACCTAAGCACACAACCAACAGCGTTTAAAATACTTTGGCTTCAACTGTTGTTTTATACAAATTTTATACATTCCAGAAATGCCAGTTTCGCTCGAATTTTCAGTGGAAACTCTGAAATTACAGAAACAAATACCTCGAATGCCAATGTGAATACTCGGCAGCCGGGACACTGTGGACATTCGAAGCTTAAACCGCAGACTGAGGCTGAGATTCCCATCTCCCCGGCTGAGCCGTCAAGCCAGTTTTTGGCATGTAGTGGTGGATAAAGGCGGTTTCAGCCGCTTGCTTTCTGAGTTTAGTTTGTTGTGCTTCCCCGACACCTCCGATTGGCACGGTTGGTTGCGTACAGTGCGAAAGAAGTTCAACATACGTACAGTACATACACGATTGAGCATTTAGACCGGATTCAGACCGAGGGGTGGATGGTTGAACATTTCAGAAGGGCCCTCAAAATAAAATCTGACGGTATTTAATACAAATCTGACGGTATTAATAAAATCTGACGGTATTCATACAATGATTTACTCGGCCTCAAAGACCGACGGAGGGATCCATCCCCTGCGAGTGGCTGGCCATGAGTGCCATCTGCTGTGGAGACGCGGAGAGGAGGAGGGGTCCCGGGTGCGCTTGCGAGTCGAGAGAGTGGCGCGCGCGCGCGCGCTGCCGAGCCTGACCCGCGCGTGGCACGCGTCGTGACGTGGCCGCAAGACGTGTCAGAGGACACGCGCTCGCTCCAAGGTGTCAGAGGACACCCGCTCGCTCTAAGGTCAGCGCGGCGTGCTGCTGCGACTGTGCCGCGTGTACCGCTAGTCACGCGCGCGTCCTGCTCAAAAGTAGCCCATCCCCTGTTGGGTAATTACTCAAGGCTCTATTAGTACTGGAACATAACACAATACTGTCATGGGTAGTTTCATTGTACAGTACTGTAATGTGATTAATTTGTGTATATTCATTTAATTTTACCTTCAGAATAACAGCCCCGTACTCGCTATGACTCAAGACAGATATTCCTGTCCCCACATTAACTAATGACTTATAAAAAAAAAATCTGCATTTAATAATTTAAGTAATACATATGTAATACACTATTACAAACACTAATACACTATCTGCCTAAACACAAAGTAATATGAGATGTGGTAGTCAGATTCCAGTACCGTACCACCAATTGAAATTCGTTTCTCCCCAACACTGTTGACAGATACAGAAGCGTATCTTTAAAATGACTAGGCACGTAACAATTTGCCCCATTTGCGATTCAGTGAAATGTCACGATCCCTGTTCGCAGTGCGGGGCATTGTGGTGGTCATCTGGGTCGCGAGACCTCATTGCATGAAATAAAAAATAATTGTCACGCACAAATTCATCACGTGCGTTTATAATATATTGCTATTGATTTAAATCAAGATTGATTAATCAATTACATCAATGCACCCTTAATACTTAAATGTTGTGTCAAATCCGACCATGATGAAAGTGATGTTCTCTCCGATATAAATAAAAGTCAGGGAGTAAATGAAGAAAGTAAACGAGAAAAGAGTAAAGCTCACGAACGTATCTGGTTGAGTTACAGTGAGCGGCACACGGTCAACAGGAATGCTGCAGGGTGGATTACATCACCAAGCGGGGAGCCATCTTCAGCACTGAGAAAATGGCCACCAATGTGGAATATGCAAAGAATGAGCGGGTGATGAATGAAGTGGCAGACGAGGAATTGGGGGAGGAGGGGGAGGGGAGTCGAGGCGCTAGAGAGGTGGATACGAGAACAAACACGTGTGGCAGGAACACTGGCAAAGGTCAAGGGTTCATCATGTCACGTGCACAAACATGATGCGTGTAAGGGAGAGTGCGCGCTTGATGAGGCTGATTCACTTGCACTTCATACCACGCACACATTGATACGTGGTGTTGGTTCACTCGCCGGTGGAGAGAAGGGGAGTGCTAATTGGCGAGTTCATGCTGTTTAGAGGGCATGAAAATATCACTCAGGAGCAACTTCCTCAAAGCGATGCACCTCGTGAGTCCACATTTTTTGACAGTCGATGCGAATACTCTCAGACATTCACGCCTATAGTTTCACGCAAACGATCAAAGCGAAGGCAAGTCACTGTGCGTGATGTCCCCTGCACAACATGCGCGCCGTGAGGCACAGAGGCAACACAGTAAAGTCACTCCTCGTGCTGTCTTGGGAAAGACTGGGCCACCAGCCTGCGAGGTGGCCACGACGTGGCAGAATAGCAACGGATTTAAGTCATCTGTGCAGAAGTTTGTTGTGGTATGCCCTTCGGATGCATGGGTTATCTCAAGGTACCGTGGTTTACACTCACTCGATGCCAAAAAGTAATTCATGGAATTTACCAAACATCGCAATGCAGGTCCCTCTGCTAAATAATCGTGAGACTGAGTGGGGTTCCCTTGATAAGGAAACCGCGAGCAGGCTTGACCTGGAGTTGAGTTGCCTCACACTAGCAAAGTGAAGCCACCTGTTGCATGGCTGCAAGTGTGGCCACACAACCCCCATCCCTCCGTCCCCTAACGATTCAATTCAGGAATTATGATTTGTGTATGACTGGAGAGAATGTAGTAGCCACCAGTGGTTGCAGGGATCACGTGAAACCTTTACGTACACCATATACGAATCGAAACATATCGTCTCTTCCACACATCAATTGATGTATCGGGAGCAAAATAATCAATATTCGTTGATCCATCGTTGCAATCCTACTGAGTGGCTCTACTCGGATTGCCATCAGTACAGGTTTGGCCTGGACAGTCTGAGAATTGGTATCTGTGTTCGAATGGCAGTAATTGTGTTGTACTGACTGAGATCTGGTACTAGCATTGTGGTAAATTTTATTAGAGTATAACGCACATTTCTTGTAGACCTGGGCTCACTGAGACATCTTGCTGGGTTCGATCCACAGTGGAGAACGTTGGGATTCTAGACCACCCTAGTGCTGGTGCTTTAACATGATCAGCAGCTAAACTCCAGCAAATGAGAAGACATCACACAGAATGTGCTGTCGGAAATATGTCGAGCATAATTAGAAGAAAAAAACATCACTCGCTAAGATGTAGGCGTAGATGCCAGTAAAACCCCAGAAACACATCATGTGTAGTATGAAGAGAGACCAGTTGGAAGAAGCAGATGTTTTTGTCTGACTGGGTCAGAGACGGATCTAGAATCTTCCCAGGGGGATTGTGGGTTTTTAAAGTATGGTCCTACATAAAAAAAAACACACATTAAACATATTTTATCTGGAAAGTATGGTCTTACATAAAAAAAAACATTCAACATATTCTCTCTGGAAAGTATGAATAAAAACATTTTTGTGGGGTCTCCAGGGGGACATCACCCCCCCCCCCACGCCCTCCCGAATCCTCCACTGGACTCAGTTACAGGCGCGTGTGAGATCTCAACAGTGCATTCTCCACGAACCCAGAGGGAACTCCACTCGGAGCGGTTGCAACGCCGCGGCCCAAGGCCGTGCTTGTTGTGCTCCCGGGGGAAGATCTCCGCTGACGCTGCCTCCTCCACGCGCGTGGCCTCGCTGGGCAAGGCAGGCCCGCCGGTCGAGTCGGGCGGCGCGCGTGGGACTGAGTGCACGGCGCGTGGACTGAGTGCACGGCGCGTGGACTGAGTGCACGGCGCGTGGACTGAGTGCACGGCGCGTGGACTGAGTGCACGGCGCGTGGGACTGAGTGCACGGCGCGTGGACTGAGTGCACGGCGCGTGGACTGAGTGCACGGCGCGTGGGACTGAGTGCACGGCGCGTGGACTGAGTGCACGGCGCGTGGACTGAGTGCACGGCGCGTGGGACTGAGTGCACGGCGCGTGGACTGAGTGCACGGCGCGTGGGACTGAGTGCACGGCGCGTGGACTGAGTGCACGGCGCGTGGACAGAGTGCACGGCGCGTGGGACTGAGTGCACGGCGCGTGGACTGAGTGCACGGCGCGTGGACTGAATGCACGGCGCGTGGGACTGAGTGCACGGCGCGTGGACTGAGCGCACGGCGCGTGGACTGAGTGCACGGCGCGTGGGACTGAGTGCACGGCGCGTGGACTGAGTGCACGGCGCGTGGACTGAGTGCACGGCGCGTGGGACTGAGTGCACGGCGCGTGGACTGAGTGCACGGCGCGTGGGACTGAGTGCACGGCGCGTGGACTGAGTGCACGGCGCGTGGACTGAGTGCACGGCGCGTGGGACTGAGTGCACGGCGCGTGGGACTGAGTGCACGGCGCGTGGGACTGAGTGCACGGCGCGTGGGACTGAGTGCACGGCGCGTGGACTGAGTGCACGGCGCGTGGGACTGAGCGCACGGCGCGTGGGACTGAGTGCACGGCGCGTGGACTGAGTGCACGGCGCGTGGACTGAGTGCACGGCGCGTGGACTGAGTGCACGGCGCGTGGGACTGAGTGCACGGCGCGTGGGACTGAGTGCACGGCGCGTGGGACTGAGTGCACGGCGCGTGGGACTGAGTGCACGGCGCGTGGACTGAGTGCACGGCGCGTGGACTGAGTGCACGGCGCGTGGGACTGAGTGCACGGCGCGTGGACTGAGTGCACGGCGCGTGGACTGAGTGCACGGCGCGTGGACTGAGTGCACGGCGCGTGGGACTGAGTGCACGGCGCGTGGGACTGAGTGCACGGCGCGTGGACTGAGTGCACGGCGCGTGGACTGAGTGCACGGCGCGTGGACTGAGCGCACGGCGCGTGGGACTGAGCGCACGGCGCGTGGGACTGAGCGCACGGCGCGTGGGACTGAGCGCACGGCGCGTGGGACTGAGCGCACGGCGCGTGGGACTGAGCGCACGGCGCGTGGGACTGAGTGCACGGCGCGCGCGAGCTCAGGTGTCGAGTTGGTGCAGCCAGGTGGAGAACTCCAGAGGCAGCGATGGCGTCATCGCTCGTGACCGACCCCAGTCACCAAGATGACAAAATCCATCACGTACAGAGAAGCGCAGCGTTGAAGCGAATCAGGCCAGATACCACGTCCGCTTTGCAGATCACATCGAAAACAGAGCACACACACAACAGTATTCCATGAAATACATATTCTGTCACAAAAGTTGGCTCGAATAAACTACTTTAAAAATGTGTAATAAAATAACGTTACAGAATCATCAAATATATTAATGTATATATTGCACTACTACGACGGTCAAGACTAATAACGGAGTGGCAGCCAAGGGATAGAACTTGACCGAGGCCAGCCCACCCAGGAGATGGAGCGATCATACCAGGTCAGGGTGCTGGGTGGATTGTTGCATCGCGGGATCGTGGTGGTGGTGGTGGCGGCGACTCGGGGAAGACTTCACCCAGCAGTGTGTTGATCATGGCGGCTGCTGCTGCTGATGATGGTTAATGTGCACTGGTGCCTGCTTTATTGAGGCCGATATTGGCACGTCCAATGAAGATTGATTGCACTGGTGTGCAAACAGCCCAGGAGAGCCAAGGATCTATAATGTGGGCTGTGCGTGCATTGTAGTAATGGGAATCCGTAGATGAAATCTCGCACCGACGATGAGAACGGTTGGTTACGGACGGTGCGAAACAAGTTCAACCGACAAACGTATCGGTCGGATTGCTCTGAACACGCTTCTCATGCGGTGGCTGTGTATGTTGGTACGTTTAGGCTACGGTGCGATATGCACGACACTGCTGTTGAGGCATTTCATTCTCAAATCCACTTGCACATTTGCGTGCTGCGAGCGCCCGGGGCTGACGCGCGGCGCGGTGACGAGGCCTGCACATGGACGATGGATGATGGACGATGTCTCGCGAGCGGCTTCAGGGGGCGGCAGCCGCAGCGGGGCAAGCGTGAGGCGGCAAGGGCCGCCCTTACAGTGGGGCAGCCAGTGAGGTAATGGAACCCACATTGTTGTTGTAGCGGGAAGTGTTCTGGACTTGAGTAGAGCTAATCAAGCCATTGCGAAACACCCCTCCCCCCCATCCATCCCCCACAGCTCCCACCCACACCACTATCAGCCACTTGACTCTATTCCAACATCGCCCTCCTCCCACCCACCCACACCCACCCAGCGAACCAGCCCATCCCTTCCATCACTCCCCTCCCCCTGGAGGAAAAAAACACAAATCTCGACAACCCCACCCGCTCCACGGCATCACCCACCCACTCCACGGCAGCGCGCACCCGCTCGCTCGCTCACTCCCGCAGCAGCAGGCGAGGCACGGAGCCGCAGTCGCACCCCGCACACCCCTCGCACCCCGCGCTGCCCCGCGAGCGCCTCGCTCCACACCGCCTCCAGCAGCTCCACGCCGCTCGCTGCACCGGGAGGGCTGCCGCTGTGCGGAGTGAGAGGGAGCCAGGGACCCCGCGACAGCCGAGAGGATCCACGCAGCAAGGTACGCTCGGTGGGAAATCGCCACTCGCAGCTGCATGTTGGCACGGCTCGCTGTGCCCAGCACGCGTCTGTGAGCCGAGCTCGGCGGCAGTGAGTCTCGCCGTGCCCCCCTCCCCACCTCCCTCGCTCCCTCGTCCCGACCTCGTCCCGTGCGGGAGGCTGGCGCACGGGACAGGGGGCAGCCTAAACTCGACGCGTCGCGGTGCAGTGGCGAAGAAAACTGATTAATGTTCAACCGGTGTCCCCTGATGCAGGGCTGTTAGCGGTGTTTACAGAGGAGTGTGTACAGACGATGGGCATCTGTGTGCGATGGGCGTGTGTGTGCGGTGTGTGAGCGGTGTGTGTGCTGTGTGTGTGCTGTGTGTGAGCGGTGTGTGTGCGGTGTGAGCGGTGTGTGAGCGGTGTGTGTGCGGTGTGAGCGGTGTGTGCGTTGTTTGAGCGGTGTGTGCGTTGTTTGAGCGGTGTGTGCGGTGTGTGTGTGCGGTGTGTGTGCGGTGTGTGTGTGTGCAGTGTGTGTGTGTGCAGTGTGTGTGTGTGGTGTGTGCGGTGTGTGTGTGTGGTGTGTGCGGTGTGTGTGTGTGGTGTGAGCGGTGTGTGCGGTTTGTGTGTGCAGTGTGTGGTGTGAGCGGTGTGTGCGGTTTGTGTGTGTGGTGTGTGTGGTGTGAGCGGTGTGAGCGGTGTGTGCTGTGTGTGTGTGTGGTGTGAGCGGTGTGAGCGGTGTGAGCGGTGTGTGCTGTGTGTGTGTGTGGTGTGAGCGGTGTGTGTGTGTGCGGTGTGTGTGTGTGTGGTGTGTGCGGTGTGTGTGAGCGGTGTGTGCGGTGTGTGTGTGCAGTGTGTGTGTGTGCGGTGTGTGTGAGCGGTGTGTGCGGTGTGTGTGTGCGGTGTGAGCGAGGGAAGCTCTTGAGGGAGCCACGTCGTGTATGAAGCGCTTCGTGAGCGAGCGCATCTCCAGCAGTGGGAGGCTTCGCGAGTGTGTGAAGGTGACCACGCGTCCAGCTTTGCCTCCCCGCCACTGATCGCAGTGGACCGCTCGCGAGTCTGCTGTTGAGTCGTCTTCCACTTCTAGAGACGCGATCCTGACTCCATGTGAGACCGACTCACGGCTGAGCCGCAGCGGTAAAACAGCCTGCACGATGACGTGCGGAACCACGTTTCTCTGTTTATCAACAAATTATAACCACAGGCCACCATTCAGGATCTCCGTGAGGATTTCCTCCAGGCGAGACTCGTTCTCCAGCAGACGAAACCCCTTCAAGGCGACTCGCGGTCACTCCCCACGCCGAGGCAATTGGTAGCGGTCGGGCTGAAGGTGGAGTTTCTAGGTCGTGTACTTGTAACTAAACCGACCAACATTACACCGGATTCACCCTTGATTGTGATCCTCCGTAATATGCAGCTGTTCAACATCGCTGTCATGCAGCGGGTTTACGTAAGATAAATAACTGCTTATCCTAACACGTTTTCCCTGTTTTTATGCCAATGAACTGAGTAAATAACTCCTCTACGAAACGCGAATGTGTTTCGTGGCCACTGCTGCTGGTGCTGCCGTGTGCTGAGTGAATGTGTGCAGTCTGTGCTGTAGCATCCTGATTATAACTGCGATCGGATGGAGTCCGTCAACGTGTAGCTTGAACTTAAAACTCATCCACTGCGTCCTAAATTCATTCATTTCCACAACGTATAAAGGAAGTCCACATTTGTTTCCTGTTTGTGAGTGGGATACATTTTTTGGAAGGACATACACATTCTTTAAACATCCTGCCAATTTCCCAACAACTGTTACAGTGCAGGGTTCACTCGCGCTGGCCGTACCGGAATCATCGGCAAATTGAAGCCCAGCCAGTGACGACGGTCTAGGCCACAAATGTCGAATGTGCTCCGACACCCCGACCGACTGTCAGTCGCAAGGTTGTGAGCTTCAATCCCAGGCTTGGCTGGGTGTGAGTCTATCATCCCTCGGCGGGGTGGGGGGGGTTAATCAATGAGTACCGATGTTGTGGCACGTCAGCAGTCGCCACGGTGAGGGGGGTCGTGACGGCTCCCGGCCGCACGCCACTGAGACGGGGGGGGGGGGCACGCTGCCCCCGGGGCTCTCCGCGTCACGCGGCGAGGGGTGGTGGCGGCGGTCACTGGCTCACTCTGCATCCCTCACGGGGGTAGGAGCGTCTCTCTGTGGTCGCCGTGTGGGTCACGGCAATGCGGAGCGGCGACGACGACGACGCCACATTGAGGTGGTTGAGCCAGGGGATTGCGTCAGGAGTTGCGGCGCATCGCCGCGAGTGGTTCGATGGGCCACGGACTGTTCTGGCCGGAGACTTTAGAATTGTCCATTTGTGCACCATGAGGTTTCACCGCATCTGCTTCCATGGTTATTGAGATTGGACGGACTCAACTTTTGCAAGTAACGTGGTTCAAATGTCAAGTTGATTTTGTGTAACGAGGCGAGAACTCACGAGACCCGGATACGAGTCTCGTTTGCAAAGATGACTTGAGTCACGGTGTTGTGAGTTGAAGGAAGTGTAAATAATGTTTAAATGCACTTGACTGCAACCTTGTCCTCGCTGAAGTCTACCCGCGTGTCCCAGCCTGACGAGCACGGCTGACGCGCTCGAGGCACTTGATGTGGCGTCGGGTCAAGTTGGGGGGTTTGGGGCCGCTGGAGTGCATCGTTTCACATTCACATGCAAGGTAACGGGCCACGAATCGTTCTTTGATTCGATTAACAACCTTGAATTGTGGACCTTCTTTGAATCTTGAGGGGGATAAATAGTTTGAGGCCTAAAATGTGCTTTTTTAGGCAAGAAACGAAGATAATTAAATGGCACAGAGGCCACGTATCGGCAACCAGGTCAACGGCGCAGCTGGCCCATCGTGGTGCTCGCCCCAGGGCCCGAGTGCGTCATGTTTCATGTTTATATTAAGCGCTGTTCATGCAAATTGCTTCTCACAAATGCTGAGAAACCACAGACAAGCTGAAGCTGGTCAGCAGCCAGGTGGTGAGCTGGCGCCAACATGTGCCCAAGCTATGTAGTCCTCTACATCTATTTGTATTAAAACGTCAGCCAAATCATGAGCACCCGGAGAAAACTCACGCGTGCGAGGGGGTCGACAGTTGCCCCTCCAGAAGGGGCAGATGGTACGAGTCCACCCTTCGCTGGCTGGCCAGGGCACGGCACCTCCTGCGGTCATCCACCAACCCTCGCTGCCGCCACAGTGCCGGATTGCGGCAGACACCTGCGTAGCCACCGCCGCCGCTCGGTGATCGCGACGTGAGATCTCTAACCTCGTCACGACTCCGCGAGTTGAAGGTCTCTTGATGAAAATAGCGTTGGTCACTGATGCTGTCTGCGAGCGAAGCGCAGGGAGGCAATGCTCGTGCACGCTCGTGCCGTGCTCAGCTGCCGCTGGGCTGTTGCTGCGTCTCTGAGGAATGCGAGAAACAATGTGAATCACTTATAAAATGCCATGTTTTCTTCCAAATAAGTTGTTCAAAACAGATGAGTTTCTCCCTAAGGGCCGACGCTGGTGTCGTGTGCTGTGACTCACGTGCCCCTAGCACACGCATTGGCCTTACACGAGCGGCCAGGTTCGTAACGTGTTTGTTTCTTAAAGTTTAATGGCAGTTTTTTGTTGTATCCATAACCCACCACAACTTGACAGAGCCAATCAAATCAAATCGTGACGTCATGGCCACATGTGCCAACTAATTCGGTTTTTCAGCTAGAGGATGAGGAGGAGGATGAGGAGGAATGTTGAAAAACTCAAAGCACCATCACACTCAGCATCATCACATCGCCTGTGAGTGGACGGATTCTGTCACGTGCTCACCAGTTTATTGTGACGTCTCGTTCACATCCATTCAACGCAACTCCACGATAAGCCGTGCTCGAGTGGGAGAGGTTCGTTTGGAAGGACGGATACATTTTTATTTTTTATTTTATGTTTCTACCGACGTGACTTTACCGAAAGAACCAAAGGATACGAGACGCAAGTTATTCGTCTTCATTGTTATTATTTTACCTCTCCTGGCACACGTTCAACTCCATTAAACAGCATTATAATATTCGTTGTATTCTTTGGTTCTTTCGGTAAAGTCACGTAGATAGGAAACTTAATGATAATAAAGTGAATTAAAATATCACGACGTTTCGATCGCAACACGAGCGGGCGTCTACCTCTCTAAATAATAACTAAGTGAATAATTAATCATTAATCGGTTGGTGTTTGTATTTCTTAATATAATGAGTCTATATAGTCACATTTACGAACGTCTTGGAAAAGAATGAACCACATGTGGATATAGATGCTTGTTGTGTACGCCCACGTATTTGTTGTCACCCTGCGAGCGTTGACATCAGTTGCATTGCAAAAGCTTCTGTTTAGATTCGCGGTGCCGGTTTAATGTGTTGGGAACGCAGTTTGATCCCGCGCTCCCAACTCTCATGGCAGCACGGCACTCCTTGAGCCAGGTGTTGTGGCGTGAAGACTCCCTTGAGAAGGAAGGTGAGGGGTGGGGCGAGCACGGAAGGCAGCAGGCTGCGGTGAGGATGCGAGGTGTGCACCACAGCCTGACCTCCCATGCTGACCGCTTACTCGCCAATTGAGTCATTTGCGGGTAAGCTTTTGTTCATATGTTGGGCCAAACACCAGTCGCATTGCATGTATTGTTTGGATATGGGGGGAAACGGGAGTACCCGCATGGAACCCTTGCAGTATTGGGGGGGGGGGGGTAGAGAATACAAATTCCACACAGGAAAGCACCCGAGTGGGGAATCGAACCCAGCCTGGTTTTGCTTTGAGACGTGAATGTTGTCAGCTTGGTGATATGATGCGTGGTACAGAGTGGGTTACCATATTTTTCCAATGAATGTCCGCAGTTGTTCTCAACACCGTCGTGCCGAGAAGTACACTTCTAACGTATGCCTGTTGTGCCTTGCTATTATTCTTTCGTGGACTCTAATGAAAAGAAAATACCTTCCATGACAATGCGCGCCTCTTCCCGTGTGCTTTTAATCTCAGCCCTGCCCCGCCAGCACTTCCCCACCGCACATCAATTACCCTGCCACGGTCTCCCTCGCGCCAGCTGAGGGCGACTTTAATTAGAACCGCGTTGTCCTCGTTAGCTCCGACCGCTGCCTTCGTCGTCTGCTGTTACACAGCGATGGAGGCACCGAGTGCGTATTCAGAACACAGATTTGTATTCACTTTCCTCTCTCTGGTCTTGCTGCGAAATGCTTCGGCAGAGCATGTCCAAGTACAGTGTATAATGTAAACGCAACCCCCTTTGCGTAGGTTATGGGTTACAATGCAGTCAACATTTGTTTTAGGCCGGGTCTGACCTGATATGAATATTGAGGCCCTTATGTGTGTGCAGTCATTGTCGCAGCTGTTTACAAAGAACAGTCTCTGTGAAGAGGAAACGAAGATAAAACCACCTACTTTACTCTAATTCATATTTTTTCATAAAAAAAAATCACGAAAGTTATGGAAACTGAACGACATTTTTTGCCCACATTTTATAATTATATTTTCTTATTTCACTATTTTTAGAAGGAGGAAGGTGTTTGGAATAAAACGCGCGCGAATCCAACACGGGTGCAACTGGTGAGGGAGAATTTGCGGTGCAGATCGGGCTGGAAATAAGTGGTTAAATAAAAACCTGCTTGTGGAATGTCCACAATTATTTCAATGTTGTTGGGAAGTAAACAATTTTGTGGCAGAGCTCGCAGCGTTTCGCAATTTTGACTCTCAACCATTTCTCCGCTACTTGCCCAAGGTCACAACGGATATTTGTGCCGATGGTTCGTAAAACAAGAAAACAGTTCGCCTGCAAGTCACGCACGCAGCGGTCGAGTGCCATTTCAGAGCTGCACTTCTCTGTGAAACAAAATATATTATTACATTTCCCGTTCAGATAAACGCGACAAAAGCATGGATCTTGACATACTCTCTCGGGTTGATACATTGAGCATTACTTTGTGGGAAAGACATCAGTGGTTGCCCAAGGCATGGTCTCGCCCGCACCTGCATAGCATTGTGGACATTTCTACCATTAGCTCCGCAATGTCAATGGCAGATGAGCTCCGCCTTCAGTGCTCAATTGAGCAGGAAATCACTTTCCCGGATTTCATTTCAATAATAGAAAGTGATTTGGAACCCCAGTGATTAAGAAACAGAGGTTCTCTAAATGATTGAACTGGCTTTTTGCCAGTTTATGTGTATGGGGAATTACATTGATTAATTTGTGTATTCTGCATCTCTTACATTCGGGGATTGAAACTCTGCGTAAGCCAAAAGAACAGGGAGCATCCGACGGCCTCCTACCAGCGCCATTCGCCAATTTGCCTGCAGTCTGATGTTGAGGCTTTACGGGTGGTTTCTTACAGTACCCAGCTGCCAGCTTACATCTCACTCCTAGCTGCCGTAGTTAATGCAGGGGCTGATGAACACGATGACATATTGTTAAAGCAAACAATAAACATTGCAAATTAGCCATAACTCAAGAAACGTACTGTACATAAAGTGTTTTCAAAAACGATCCTTGGATAAATATTGATGGTTTTGAATTCTGTAAGTTGCGTTTCAAGGGCCTGCTGCTTCTTGATGAATCGGAGGCGATGCTCCATCCTGCTCAGAATTTTTGTTTTTTTGTTTTTATCGACACCAGATGTGGCCCAACACAAACGTCTGATTTGTAGTGCTGCGTTGCATTCATGTCTATCGTGTATCTCAGAAGTCCCAGAGGGTTCCTGTCCAGGACACCTTTCGCAATATCCATAGTAGAATTCACCAATTGTATGACCTGGAGCACTCAAGATTAAGATGTCATCAATCCAAAGCCATCCGTGCCATTGCCGCAGTTCGTAGCGTTCCACCCTCTACCATTACCCTCGGATGCCATGCAATACACACGCAGCCACCTCCAACATCTTTCCCTGACAATGTCCCACCGGTCGCTGGACCGTGGAGACCACTCCACGGGCCAACTCGGAATCGGCCTCGACCCACCCTGCACATGACCCACCCAATGCAATAGATTTTTTTTACAAATCCGTTGTCTGGAAAAGGAAGCCAAATCTTAGATGTTGCATATGGACGGTTGTTCCAATGCTGCATTCTAAACAGGAGCAGGTGATGTTTTGGTTTGTCGGTGCGAACGTAACGTGACAACTGTCACGGGGTGTCAAATGCAGATTTGTTTTTTTTATTTTTGTCTGCGTCGTCAGGAACAGCTGGAAAATATATTACGGAATGGTAGATTAGTGACTTGCACATATTGTTTTATACTCCTGTAACATCAACACATTGGTGCAGATTAATCCTTCCATTCCTATTTATCTTGTTAACATATAAAGACAAAAGTATATCTCTTCATCAACTTACGACCCTTCACCATACGATTGTTTTACTGGCTTTGGCTCTCAGAGTCTCATCATCAGGGTCACTCCTGTTGAAAAAAATCTGTTTGCCAAATAACATAAAGGGCTATCCGTTCAGCACAAAACATTCAACATTGGCTAAGCGTCCGCACTCAGGTTGATGGGATAAACAATTATGTTATTTTTACACGGACAAACGAACTTTGTGTCTGTGTATATATTACGCGTGAGCCTCCACAGCAGCGCACGAGGAGTTTATTTACGTGGTTGGTCCACGCTTCCTCAATAGTCATTGTGAGACACTTAGTTCGTCACGAAGAATATGACCCCTCGGGGCAGGTCCGGGGTGACGGGAAGAGCTCCGAGCAGCCGAACCCCACCGGGGAGTTGTTCAGCCACTGTGTGTGTGTGTGCGCGCACTCACTGTGTGTGTGTGTGTGCGCGCACTCACTGTGTGTGTGTGTGTGTGCGCGCACTCACTGTGTGTGTGTGTGTGCGCGCACTCACTGTGTGTGTGTGTGCGCGCACTCACTGTGTGTGTGTGTGTGCGCGCACTCACTGTGTGTGTGTGTGTGCGCGCACTCACTGTGTGTGTGTGTGTGCGCGCACTCACTGTGTGTGTGTGTGTGCGCGCACTCACTGTGTGTGTGTGTGTGTGCGCGCACTCACTGTGTGTGTGTGTGTGTGCGCGCACTCACTGTGTGTGTGTGTGTGTGCGCGCACTCACTGTGTGTGTGTGTGTGTGCGCGCACTCACTGTGTGTGTGTGTGTGTGCGCGCACTCACTGTGTGTGTGTGTGTGCGCGCGCACTCACTGTGTGTGTGTGTGTGCGCGCGCACTCACTGTGTGTGTGTGTGTGCGCGCGCACTCACTGTGTGTGTGTGTGTGCGCGCGCACTCACTGTGTGTGTGTGTGTGCGCGCGCACTCACTGTGTGTGTGTGTGTGCGCGCGCACTCACTGTGTGTGTGTGTGCGCGCACTCACTGTGTGTGTGTGCGCGCCGACGCAGCCCGCGCACGCGACGCAAAGTGCGCCGCGAGGTGACGGGGAAAACCCGCGGCGTTGACGTTCGTAGTGACGACAGCGTGACCCGGAGGAATCGTGCTTTAAGCGCTCGTCTTATTAGAATCCCCGATGCCGAACAAAAAATAAACTCGACAACGCCGTAAAGTCACGAATAGCTTCCTCGGCACCGCCGCCGCAGCTGAGCGAAAGGGAGCTACGGGAAGCGAGAGAGAGGCAGCGTGGCCCCATGTCTTGACAAACTCTGGCAGAGGCCACGGCACAAGTCAATGTCAAGCAAAGTGTAAACAAATGTTTAAACCGAGTGAGTAACGATGTGGTCTGCTCTTTCTCAATCTCTCACCCCCTCCCTGTGTGTGAGCGAAGGCTGTACCAACATGTTTTGGGCCTGACTATCAGAATGTGTGATCCATAATTAATTCATAATTGATTTTGGGGTTGGACCACGTAATGATTTGGCTAAATTAGTGTTTTAAAGACCCTCTACCCAACATTAAATTGCCGCATGTATGAGTGTTTAACGTCCCAATTATTTTTGTTTCGGATCACTCACCGGTGAGATGCAGAACAATTCTCAGAGCCTAATGATGCAATAGGTTAGGACGTTTGCTTGAAACTGTGCCAAGCATCTTCAGGTCAGAACGAGGAAGTCAGAATACAATGCAGAAGAGCAGCGTGTTAAGTGATAAGAATGTTTCAGAGGAGCTACACCGTCGTCAGCAGGAGGGGGTGTCTCAGCCCACTGCGTTCCCCTCTTACGGACGACCTCGCAGCTCGTTTGCGTTATTCAACGTGGAGTACCGAGGAAAAAGTTAAATTGCTGTCATTTTAAACATTGTTATTTATTTCTGTGGTATTTTAAAAAATAAAATATTGAGCAAAATAGTCCTGAGAACAATGTTGTTTACCTTGCACTGTCCTAAACAACAGCCCCTCAGCAGTAACGAATGCGGCTTTGATCTGAACGAAACGACAATGATGTTATTGTCTCTTGGCACAATCACTAAGCCCGAAAGATTCACGAATATATTGAACGCCGAAGCTGCAGTTGCAGTGGACAGGAAATCCGTCTTTAGAATGGCTGCATTGCATAGGAAGGCTGAGGGACAGCGCTGGGTGGGATTTCCTGTTCCATTGTTTGCGCAGCTGGATTCCCGTGCGTCCCTCTCGCTATTTTATATTCCCAGTGGTGGGGCCCCTCGGCCGTAATTTCCAAACGCGCCGCGTTGTGCAGCGGGCGCAGTGTTCACGCAGCGTCGTTCAGCGTGGGGTCGTCCGCTCCCGCACCTTGAGAGCCACGCGGCGCCGTGATGGCGGAGGAGCCACATTCTGGGCTTCGAGTTGAACGCCGACTGACTACCGAACTTAATGTCTCGTTTCCACGACGATGGAATCGGTGCCGGCTCCGGTGCTGGTACCGGGCGGCCACGTTCCCACGGCGACCCAGCCCAGCCAATACAGGCTCCTGGGACCGCACGCTTCGATCTGGGCTTACCCTGGAAGCCGCCGAGATGTCACGGGGTCAGCTTGGCCGTGCCAGCGCTACGCGTATGGAACATTACATCAACGGACTTGGCCCAGATAAAGGAGCTAGCCACAGTGGTGTAATGGTGAGCACGCTGGACTTACAATCCCTAGGTCAGCGGCTCGATTACAACTCCCGGCACGGCAGTTGTAATAACAGGTAAAGTTTCTTAAACCGCCCCCTCCTCTGTTCACCCAGCGGTGTACATGGTTTCGCTATTGTGAGTCAATCAGCAGGTCGCGTGCGGTGGGGTAATGGGTGCACCCACCTCTTCCAAAACCTGTGGTCAGTGTGGAAGAGTAGGCCATATATCCTTTTGTGTTCGCTCTCATGGTGGACGCCAGTTCCGCCAACGGTGGCGTGAGCAGGCGATTTCAGGGCTGTGCCTTCACATTCCGTGGTGGGGAACCCATCTGTGGCCCACAGGCCGAACTCGACCCACTACTTAATTTGGTACGACCTGAAGGCATGCGAGGCCTACCACTGCTCAATGTCTCGTGAACGATATAGTCACTGCAAGCCTCTTGACCCCCCCTAATCGAGTGCTGGAGAGGAATATGTTTTACCTTGTTTCTAATCTAAGTGTGCTCACTCGTCACTTCTGTCATCTGCAAGGTTAAATAATTTACGTGGTGATACCACGTTGACAATGGTGCACACACATAAATCACAAAAACTCCAAACAATCGTCAATAAATATTCCCTTTTAAGGCAGTGTTATTGACGAACGTGTTGAGTTGTTGTCGCTGCAAGGCCACCTTTCAGTGACAGAAGTGACTGAGTTGTGGGTGTTCACGTGTGGCCCAACAAAGATATTGGACAGTCCGGTGTGGCCCTCAGGAAGGAAAAGGTTACCTGTGCCCTGCCCAGATTAATAAAACCTAACATATCTACTGGCCATGTAAAAAATGTTAACAGAAGCTTTTTTACAACAGCTGTGTGACCTCCACGCCCTGGGGCCAGGGGTAGAGCCACGTGGGAGGCGTGGCAGAGGGTGCTGTTTGTGGACCCGGAGAGAGACGCGGAGACACAAACCACACACGAATTAACTGAAATTGATTCAAAACGTTGTGAATATTTGGCAATCTTGCTGCATTGCATCATGGCCCAAAAGGCCCGCAGGAGCCCCACGCAGGGGCGAGGGAAACGTATTTTATGTAAGTGCCTTTCTGGCCAACATCTGGGCCATGAGCGTTGAATGTGAACTGGGGTACGGCTCCGCTACCCGGCTCTCGTGAGAGATGTTGTGAAATACTCGAAAATCGGCCAGTGGGCAGATGGAGGGAGATTCCTCCCGTGGGAATGACGAGCCAACTCGGAGCGTGTCCACCAGGGCCGCACGGAGCCTCGCGCGGCCCTGACCGAGCCATGCGCTGGCCAGAACGCCCGGTGTCAAGAAGTTCATAACCTGCGCCAACCCACGGGCTCCATAGCAGATGAGCATTATGCGTACGTAGGATTGCATCAAGGCCTGGGAGAGTGCTAACGCGGTGCGGGTATATGATTAAGAATGGCGTTTGATGAACATGGCGGCTCAATGAGCAGTGGTGAACGGGGTCATTCGCCACTTTCTCTCCACTGCGGGCCACCCGACCTGCAGAGAATGAGACTGAGTGGATGGAGATTTACTTCCCTGACCTGGTGTCTACTTGGATGACTCTGTCACACCGGCATTTCTTAGAACACCACCGTGTGTGTGGGGTCATTGTTGCACGAGTATGTAAACAGACATGGATACGTCTCACATGTAAACCAGTTCATGGTCTCAGTATCGCTGGAGCGTTTGTCAAACAAAAGCGATACTGGTCTCGTTTTGTTTTCATATTTCAGCGATCCTCCACTCTTCAGTCTCCTCCCATAGCTAAAAACACATGCAATGCAACGGGTCTTGACCAAACATCCCAATGAATAAAAATGTACCTGCATATTTACTCATTCGTAATTACACATAGCAATGTTATCCACTACTGCGTAAACTTGGTACGATCCTCCTGAAAAAGAGTTTTGAGACTCCGTGAGGCTGCCCTAGACAAGCGAGCGTTCCGGTACAAACGCTATCGCGACGATTGAAGCCGCGTGCCGTGGCGAGGAGGGCGGTGGGATAGCTCCGAAAGCTCCCCGCGAGGAGCTCGCTTCCTCCGAGATCGCACGCGCCGCGTCTCCAGGATACGCGGAATGTTTGCGACCTCCTGCAGGAAGTTCGTACAAACGTCCAGGAAATTGTCTCGTGCGAAGAGGTGAGATATGGCATATTTCCCACGGAAAACGGACTGCGTTCGTTGTCGCCCACCACGTCGGAGTGTACTCTTAGCGATAGTCCGTGGTCCGGTACTGGCCCCGTGTGCGTAATGCACGCGCACGGACGCCGGGGGCCATTCGCAGGCCAACCAACTGCACATTGAGATTTGACTTTTTGGAATGAAAATCAAAAAAGCTACGTTCGTACGTTTCTTTGGGATGGGGTTTTGCACTGTTTGAGCATCGCAGACCACAAAACGTATGGTTTTACATCTACCGTCCGATAAATATTTACGCTCTTTCATATTATTATCCACTCCACCAAATTGGTTTGAATACAATTCTAATGTCTGCACATGAATGGAACATGTGACCTACGTGTTTCTACAGATAACAGGACGAGCCCGGGAGTGGTGCAAATGTTTGTTGCCTTTTTCTCGAGTTCTCTCCAGGACGCGATGTCGACGTCACATTACGAGGTGCAGCGCAGCTCTTGGTGCCATGTAGCGTCTGCCACAGAGTGATATTCGTTGGATGACAGTCAAGCCATGTTTCTTACTCTACATATTCGCAAATTCGTCATTGAAGGGTTTTGTGTGCTTGTGCACCACTGTCAATGCAGTTTCACCAAATAATATTTATATAGTCAGCTGGAATTTATCCAAATTAAGTGGAAATCTAACTTCATTACCATGAGATTACCATGCGGTCATTGGTGGCGGGGCGCACTTGAGGACCACGTTCAACCACAGGCAGCTGTCTGGATTCGAACTCAGGTTCTTGGCGGTGCCTGGCTCTGCGCTCGGAATGACCCGATAAGACATTGGGAATGTCACCCTCGCTGGTAATCCTGGGTGGCTTAGCGTAGAAAGGGCCTTTTACAACAGCAAGTTAATTTTTTACGGATACATTTCTGCGCCGTGGAAATGGCTTTAAAGAGAAACATGCAGAGCCCCTTGCGTGTATACAACATCAGTCGCCGCCGCCACCTGCTTCCATCGGCTCTGCACCACCAAATGCCTCGGAGTCAAGACCCAGGAGAGTGTTTTACAACAACATGAGATGGCATGTTCTCAAATGTTGAGCATCACTGCAACAGAATGTGGAACGACCACTCGCAGCATGAGTAATCTCAGCCCGTATCTACACATCCCGTGTGTTCTGTGTGACCACAGTGACTTGCGTAAATATGCAGAGCAGCGTGGTGTCCAGGTAGGCGAGTGCATTGTCTGATGCGTCACAGGTCCTGGGTATGGTTCAGGTCTCGTCGTCACAAATACTATCAGCCATTGTCTATCCCCTACTGGATGAAGACCTCCTCAAGCCCGCCGCCTTCCATCACCACCCGTCCAACTCCTGCTCTTGAACTGATTTCCTTGCTTCATCGTCTGTTGTGGTCATCCTCTCGGTCACTTCCCCTCCTTTGGCTCCCATTCTCACACGAGTCTGTCGTCAGCCATCATCCTCTCTACTGATGTGTCCTGCCCAAGCACATTCACATGTCCGAGTCAGCGATGTCTCATATCTGCGTTCATTCCCTGTTCCACATGCTTCTCTCGTTCTCTCTGTGGAATCAAATGCATGGACCTCTCCTGGTTATGCGATGGGAGGACAGAATATACCGTGAGGATGCAATGACCTTTAACTTCCCATATGATTGATGGAGATGTTCGCAGCTCTGCACAAAAATCGCCGCCGCCTCTCACAAGCAGGAGGTGGCGGTGTTGAGCGTCGCTGTGGGTTTTTTCCGCGTTCTCCGGGTTCCTTACAAATGAAGCCAACCTCTCCTTAATGGCATTGGGCCTGAGACCCAGCGATGCTCCCCTCCGTAAATTATTGGTGTTGTTTTGGAACTAAGACACATCGTGCTTTGTTGTTGCAGGAGTAAAGACTGCACATTGGCGGTCAACGTGGATTTCTCAACCATCGACATCATCCTGGACCTCTTCGTCTGAGGCCTTAGGGCTGCGGGACGGGCTGTTGATGAGCGTCTAGAGCACGGCGCGATATCGGCGAGGCCGAGCGTTTCTCCTGGAGAGAAGGACGCGACTTCTGCGAGCAGCAGCCCGAAGCCTTGATCTGGGAGAATGGCGGACGTGGATCTTCGCCAGCGGAGGCTGCAGATGTTGATGGTAATCACACTCAAAGTGATCTCCTGCTCAAATCAGCATCGAGGTGACACTCGTATCTCGGCAGCCTTGCTCGATGTGCGTATCGTTGAGCTTCACAATCGATATTGATTGATGAACAATTGCATCGTTACACCCCTAAAATTCCCGTCTCAAGTCTGGCTTGGGCCAAAAGATGTTTGTTGACGCTGCGGCTTGGGAAAATGCAGAAAAAGTCGTCGTTAACGCCTCTCGCCTACGATGTGGCTGGGGAAGCCCGATCTCATCGTGGATTAGAGGCACTTTATTGCTGCGGTTGTAAATGTATTTCAAAGTTACCGTAGCATCGTTATCAAAGCATCGCCAGATCGCGAGAGGTGGGAGCAGCAGCTCGTGGATTGACCCAGGCCCATGGATAGAGGAGCTGTAGACGATCGGAGCGCAGATAAGGGGAGTGCCAGCGTTGGACTATTCATTGGCCGCCTTCTCGTCGCAGCAGTCGGCCCGCTGCTACATTGACGTCTCGCTGCACTTCTGGTCAAGTTTGAATGAGGCAAGGACACGGTGCCAAACGCTGATTGTTAATTCAAACCATTTCACAGTGCCCCACTGATCAGTAGTGGAGTCGTTATTCTTGCCAGTGCAGTGTGTTTTAATGAGGCCAGCGGAACACATTAGCACGACCGGCAAAGGGTGTGTGACTGATTATCATTATTATTATTTTACGCAGCGTCCTAGAGGATGAGGCTGTGCTGTGTGTGGCGTGTGGCACCGCGCGTAGCGGCGATTTGCCTGCTCGGAGACTCCGTAAATCGTCACCACTTGGGGATTGCGCTCCATTCCAATAAACATTTCACTCTCTTGTTTGTACCGTCCGACTTGTTTGTGTTGTCGTCACATTAGCACGGTCTCTCTGGATCGTAAACCTGTCTCGTTTGTTATGTGTATCTCGGCTTTAGTTTCTCGTTTGTACTTTAATTTCATACAGGGGTGTAATGCTAAATGTTTTTGGTTGGTGAATCGAGGCATCATTACAATGCCTGGCAAGTGTTGGTCTCTTCCACGTGCCCTTGTCTCTCTCGTGGTGCCGCCACTCTCCTGCACGCCGCCCCTCGCTCCCTCCTGCCCAGGCCACCCAACCTCCCGGCCAGGCCCCGTAACCAACCTCTCAAACCTCTCAAACCTCTCGACGTCTCAAGCAACCTGCACGTTTCCGCTTGTGTTCCGGCTCTAATCAGGACATTGTATATTTTCTCGGAGGTATATAACGACTCGCTCCCTTTCAATGTGATGAGTTCTCATGATTCGGTGGTCACGATGTAATGTCGTTGTTAACATTGTGGTGGATATGGCACCTTCAGTGGCTGCAAAGATCACATTATTGCATGCGCATTCAATGACTGGATAGTGAGTTTAATAATGCATTATTTAATTAACTAACTCAATGCAGCATTGTTTGCCTTTGAATTGGCACATTTATCACGTGGCATTATTCATTGGCTTTGTCGGGTGGAGGTGGGTGTACAACACACATTTTACTCGCGCAGTCTGACTGAAAAATCAGCCAGCCTTTCCCAAAGTACTCTGCAGCGCTGCCCCGTAGCACTGTACTCCTCGCCATGGCTCCTACAGGGGAACATGCCCGTTGCTCGTCTCATTTCTGACCTGGTATGACATTCCTCCGTCGTGTGTCGGCGCGCGCTGGGTGTAGGAGCGAAGGAAAGCGCAGACCAACACGGAGAACAAGAAACAGGAGCTCGAGGACGAGAAGCTGAAGCTGCACCACCTGAAGGTAGCGCTCACGCAGAGCGCGCTACGCGGCGGGCCACGTGACGAGTTGTGTTTGTGTAAGGACAAGCGCCGGGCACTTTCACACGGACAATCGCTGCCTTTCATGACGAGCAGCAGTGGTGATGTCACCATGAAGTCGTTGCCAGGCTTGACGTGTCCGAGGCTGCGCGCCGTGACAAAGATTCTCACAAAAGAGCACCACATTTTGTTGGCTCGCACGTAGTAATAATAGTAAAAATGTCCCTTACTTTCCCCAGGAAAGCCTCTCTGAGTCTCAGACCCTTCTTCTGGAAGGTCTTGCGCTGGGATGTTTGGCCAACTTGGAATGTGGGAAAAAACCCAGAGGGCCCAGAGAAAGCTCGTCGTGGTCGGAGTTTGCGATGTGTACACGAAGCTTCCTCATTGTTTACTTTGCTGAAATATTCGCTGATGCTGCTGCTGCTGCACCGTGTTTATGGAGGGCGGCTCCCGTCGACTGCACAGGGGCATCAATAACAGCCTCCCCCGGAGACCGGTTCTGGTCACGTCACACTGATTTTCTCTTTTCATCTCCTGACCACAATACTGCCGGCTATGAACCGTAAAAATGCTCCGCCGCTGTTCGCCTCACAGTGGTCGTTTAAAGTTCCGGCGACATCATTCTCAAAGAATAGGCCATTGTGTGTCGGAGTCGTCATCCAAATCGAACAAATGTAGAAGTCTACCCACAATATACGCAATTGGGAAGCACACAGCACCATCGCCTCTACTGCTAAACGACTGCAAACTGTGCGAAACGCAGCGTGCTCCTGCGAAGCTTGCACTGTAAGAATGATGGCGCGAATACCAAATGTATTCAAGATTTGGCTTGATTTAGTTTCAATTCATTCATTTTTTGGACATCGTTAAAGTAGCTGCCACACATAGCTGCCAGGATTCATGACAACTCATTCACGACGAGATACACGAATTGTGCGCAGTGAATTTCTACACTCGTGATTAAATACACGGTGCTTCGTGAGTTTAATCACATTCATCGATTAATCCACACGTCGTTACACCCCTGCTAACTGAAATATTACGAGCCACAATTATTCACGCGATGTGTATTTGTGGTTTTCCCTCTCGTGCACCGCCCTGTTGCCATGGCCCGTCGTCGTGGTGCTCCGTGGTTGTCGCGGCACCCCATCGTCATGGTGCCCTGCGGTTGTCATGGCGCCCTGTCCGCGTGCGAGCAGACCAAGTCGATGCGGGAGCAGTGGCTGCTGGGAGGGCAGCTCAAGAGGACACCGTCCCAGACGGACATGGCGGAGGAGCGCGTGAAGGAGGATGAGGCCCTGACGGAGCAGCTCTACGAGAACGTGCGCAGGTGAGGGCGTGCGCAGGTGAGGGCGTGCGCGAGTGAGGGCGTGCGCAGGTGAGGGCGCGCGCGGGTGAGGGCGTGCGCGGGTGTCGGGTCATGTGACGTCGTTGTTCCAAGGACCCTGTCATTGTCTGTATGCTCAAAAGAGAACCGTCTTGTTCTCCATCATCGCAGTGGCACCTACAATGCGCTGCCCATTATTATTCACCATCATCTTATTATTGACAATAACACACACTTTATAGTGCTTGCATGTTGCTCGATCATGATGGCTGATCGCGATGCTGGGGTCGACACTTTGCCATCAACATCAAACGTCAGCTCCCGTGTTGTGGCGCGTGCGGTGCGCAGGCTGGAAGAGGAAGTGAGTCGCATGGAATGTGCGGAGCGGGAGCTGCTGCTGCGGGAAAAGGCCGTGCTGCAGCAACTGCACCCCGAGGAGCCCCCCGCAGATGGCGTCCAGCAGGTGCCCTGTACACACTGCAGGGTCGACGCCAACTGACTGTACATTCCGTCGACGTCACAACACGCATACGTTTTACTAAGATGCAAAATCGATTATTAATTCTGACAACTGCCTGATGCTGCTCGTTCTACCTATACGCAGACCGTCCGTACCCAAGAGTTTCATGTTGTGAGATCGCTCTTCCACACGCCGGCAGTGCTACTGAAGCTGAGCATTTGTTCATCACGTGACAACATTCTGCATTGTCGGTGGAGGAGGGTGTACAACACATTTGACTTGCGCGATCTGATCTTGAAAAAATCTACTTTGAATCAGAATATTGGTGGCAAATGCCTACGTGTTAAAAATACAGAAAGAAATGAGGCTCCCACCCACTGAGACTCTCATTCACCACCCCCAACCGAAATCTGCCAAGGAGTGGCGTTTGAGAGGCCCTCTGAGTGCCCCCCTACCCCCCTCCCTTTGGTACTGCTGATGCCCCTCATCGTCTCTTTCCGAGACACGAATGACTCGGGCAATACGATTGCAGATGAGGCGATTGGTGGTAGAGACCAATGGTCTGTGATCATTGTGCCCTGGCGTGTTGTAGTTCTAGCAGCTCCGTGCCAGTTTTTGCCTTTGTGACTCAAGACGTTGTGACGGACCTTTGAAGGCTTAGAGTTCACATCTGTGATTATAGGAATAATTTGTACTGCACAGACACACATTTGCTGTTTAACTTGGAATGCAGTGTGCGATGAAGCTCACGCTCTGTGTTGTGCCATTCTCAGGATGTAGAGACCATGCTCCCCGATGATGACGGTGAGACTCTTGTCATATTCTGATTTTAACACCATTTCAGCGTTCCATGCCATGCCACTGTTAATCTCATCCATATTTGTCCCTCCACATAAACAAAGTAATTTACACGCATTCCATCAGCTGCACACACTGCCATCTGGAGGTGCATCATTATTTGGCTCATCGCAAGTACATTTTGGACCGGCTCCAACATTCACTGTCTCATCGGCAGACTCGGGCAGAATCTGGCAGTTAACCAGCGTTAGCTCAAGAAAGGCGAGCAGATATGGGAAAGAGGAGTAGTGTCTGCTTATTAATCGCGTTGCATAAATATTGAACAGGCTTGCAGCAGCAGCAGCAGTTTATCGGAGGCTAGGTACATTATGCAGCTCTGCGTCATGCCAGCTGCAACAATGTTTTCATTTTGACTGCACTGAGCACGTGCGCTTGACAGTCACAGCATGTTATAGGTTGATGGGCAAAAATTGCATTTTCGATTTGTTACTCGCTAACATCGGCCCTATCATATCCTGTTCCATGCGTCCTCATCTCACCCATAAAGGACATCTGTAAACACTAGACACTGGGCACTGCAAACTGCAAGTACTTGTGTGAAATTGATTAAATCACAGATGCATGCACGATGCCCAAAGCTTTGAGAAATAACCTACGGCCAAGTCACCCAGAATGCGCCCGATCTAAGGAGAACTTTAAAGTTGAGCAGGGGTGAGCCTGGTTAGTGCTTGGATGGGCGACCACCTTGCGTTAGAACAGGCGTTGTAGGAGCTACATTGCCAGCAGATGGCAGCAAAGCGAAATCGATTGTTCAGCCTATGCTTCCCACATTCACCAGCGAGGTTGTAAAATGATGTTGCGTGGCTCCGCGTGGCTCTGCAGGAGGGGTGCAGTACATCATCACGGAGATCCCCGACTTCCCCGCCGGGTTCACCCTGCGTGGCGCCCACGGCGACGGCCCCGGCGAGCACGGCGAGAGGGCCGGTACGGCCCCCCTCCATCCCTCCCCCCTCCCTCTCCTCCCCCCTCATTTCACAGCGGCTGCTTGTGTATATTTCAGTGTATTACTCAGAAGTAAACATCGGAAAGCCTCCATAACAGGTTTTTTGGGTTATATTGCGTGAATATATAAATGTGTCGTTAAACTCGCCACCACCCGACACAGCCGACTAGTAAGGGTTGTCATGTAAACAGAATGTGGCCAATTCGTCACTAGTACAGCACTAACCGGTGTGTTGGAGAGCCAAACCACAACATTTACAATCCGAGAACGACGTTTCGCCAGTAATTACAACCAGCTTCATCAGACGACAGCCAGATTTGTGGCGAACATTTTATTAATCTGCAGTGTATCTGCAATTTGAAAGTAGTGTTTCCCACAGCGCGATGTCTCTCTTGTTAGACACGAACCGCATGCTCTTTGTGTTGTTTGTGTGCCCGGCAGCCGTGTACGCGATGGCCATCAGCGTGGAGAAGGACTCCAAGACGGGAGAGACGCGGGTGGTGTCCAGCACGCCGATGAGCCCCGAGGACGCGCAGTCGCGCGGCGTCAAGGTTTACGACGACGGCTCCAAGGTGGTTTACGCCATCGGCCACGACGGGCAGCCGCTGACCAACGGAGTGGAGGCCATGTCCTCGGAGGAGGTGGATGCGCTGGTGTCACGGGCCGGTTCCGCGGACGTGGCGGCGGCTTCTCCCAGCCCGGAGCCGAAAGCGACGAGCGACGACGCGGCGGACGACGACGACACCCCGGCGCCGAGCGCGGAGCCTCCGGGTCCGGCCGCGAGCTCGGCGAGCCCTCGGGCCAAGTCCCCTCCCCTCGCTAGAGAAGCCGTGATGGGCATCGAGACGAAAGACGGACTGGCCCGAGTTTACCCGCAGCCGAACGCCGTTCACGGCGCCGCCGCCGCCGACGGCCACGCCCCGAAGCCGGCGGGCGACGACGAGGGCGCGGGGGGGACGTCGATCGCGGGCGGGGACATCGACCCCGAGAGGCCCGTCACCATGGTGTTCATGGGCTACGAGCAGGTGGAGGACGAAGAGGACACCAGGAAGGCGCTGGGCTACGAAGGCGCCGGCACGGCCGAGCTGGTGGTGATCGGGGGCGACGACGACGACACCGCCGACGACGCGACCGCGGCGACGCCACTCACGGCGGACCCCACGACGGGCCCGGCGGAGCCACCGCCCAGGGCCACCAAGAAGCCGTGTGCCTGTCGATGCTGCACCGTCATGTGAATTGCTCTCATTATTCAGCTGTGTCTGTAGAGTTAAAGAACAGCAGCCAAACGCGGTGTTATACCCAAGAAATTGTTTGTCATATTAGATGCTGTATGCGTGCCTGAAAAGAAGAAAAATGTATCGGCTGGAAATGTCCATATTTTACTTTGACATATTAGCGGTATTGTATTGTTAAAGTCTAGCCAATTGCATTCATGGGATGATGCTCATAAGTGCCATAAGTTTTACTGTAAGTCATTCAGGTTGGCTGGTCCGCTCCGTTCGAGATCCCTCCCCGTGGGACGTGCGTGCGAGTTGTGAATTCTCACTTGAGCGTCGATGGCCGCTGTGAATCATCGCTTCGGCTCGACAGCCATTGCACCAATCACATTCGCATCATCTCGGACTTGGTGCCTCCGTGCCAAAGAAAATCTTTTATTTTTCAGCGTGTAATCTTTTTATATGAAAATGTGTATTATGTACAGGATCTTATAATACGAAACATTGTGATTAAAAAGGAGTTCATGGTTTTTAGATCTTGATTTTCTAAATTCATACGATAGACGTGAACTCGCAGGCCTCCGTCATCCGCACATTCTCTCGCAGGCAACGCTTGCACATGTCCTCGCCCGCGAGTTTGTATCATTGATGGCATTCAGTAATTGGGAGTTGCCGGCCCAGTTTCCTCTGCATATCCTCCTCCAAGTGTCGGGTTTTCCACTATGGAAGAGACGGATCTACCAACTTCCCAAGGGAGGTCCTTAAATGCAAAGCTTTTTAAATAGGGCTCTACATCGATAACATGAATATATATTCACGGTGTGTTCTCCATTAAATATCAATCGAGTACAGTCCTAATGTTGTGGGTCACAAGGAGGGGGGGGGGGGCACTGTCGATATCCCCAATGCGCAGTGGAATGCGCTGACTCGCGTGCCAAATAACAAGCACGGCATCTCAATACTCAATTTGACATTTTAAAAACGGCCGACCACAAGTGTATTTTGTTTTAACAATCTGAGACCTCGAGAGACCAGGGTCGTCTCGTTAGCAGTAGTGGCTTGGTGATACCGCACAGCGGGGGGCTACTCCACGTTCACAATCCCCACCTCCACGAGGCTGCCGTGCCACTTGGGGCGAACATCGCAGCTCTGTGGCCCCCACGCGCGCCGCGTGCCGCGTGCGTGGTCCGTCACGATCCTCCTCGACACAATCGCACGGTGGCTCGAGTCGACTGCAGTACACGTGGATACATATACTCTGCATACAAGAAAGAGGACGGGGTATTGTCCTGAATGAGCAGGCAAGAGACAATGAAGACAATGTGTCTCGTTTGCAAGAAATATACTCGCAAGTGCACAGGGTGAAAGTGATACGTTATACGAATTTTTAATCGAGCGTAAGCAATTTGTACAAATGACAATTTTGCTGAAAATTTTTCACAACCATAATAAAATTTGCGGATAAAATGTGCAGTTGCAACGCTTTAATTTTGCAATAATTCGCGGTTGAAATGTTCCACGTCGTGTTTGCATCTGGAGCAATGGCAGTTGCCTGAGATGTCTTCATCAACCAGAAGGGATCCCACTCAGACCACATCTCTTATACAACACTCGCCTCTTCCAACATGTCCAGTCAGTGTGGAAGTGTAGGCCAAATGCCTTCAAACATTCCCTCTAGAGTAGGCCCTTCAGCCAGCAGTGGCGTGAGCAAGCAATTGCAGGGCTGCACCTTGCAAGAGTTGTATGCACCCATTCATTATTTACCCTTGGGCGATGTTTTATTTACGTGCTTGTGTCACGAATGGAGTTGGATTGCTTGGAAGGCCGTGTCCCAAGTTCGATTGTGCAGCCACCCTGCTGAGATGCAACCACCTACTTACCGGAGGTCACGTTTTGCATGAAAAGAACATCAACTTACGTTTGGGGTTTCACTTAAATTGGAAAGCGTCCAACTGAGAATTTAAATATAATTGCAACAAATTTCAGCTTTGAGATTTTAAAATAATAAATTAACTGTCACGTCGTGAACGTATCTCCATAGCAAGGCATGTGGGAACATTCTACCCATCGTGGAGATAAGAGCTCACTTCAAGCGATCTCAGAAACAGTTCTATAACATCTCGTTCTGTTGGCTGTTGCAATAAAATTGGTAAAAGGCAAAGTATTAATGTAATTGTAGAGAGAGATACCAGTCTGTTCTAGCAACACGCCAGCAATGCCACGTGCTTTATGCAAAGTCCAACAAGAGGGCATCTGGCGGGGCTCGTGGCGCGCCTCAGTGGCTCCCTCGGGCGGCTTCCTCCGGGAACCTCTCGCCTGTTGCAGGAACCTCTCGCCTGCTGCTTGAGGATCGCGCCTGTTGCGGGAACCTCTCGCCTGCTGCTTGAGGATCGCACGGGGACGAGGCCCGGCAGCCCACGCAGGTGCAGGGCCTGGGGCAGATGCTGGGCATCGCAAATTGCGCCCACAGAATCCATAAAACATCTTCTCATATCTGTGCAAGTTACAAATACTGCTTTGCAAGCTCTGTGCAAAATAGAACAGAGCTCATCCTATACCCATTTACAACACTTTGCTAACCCCAATGTCTCTGTGAAAAATAGACACATTAAGATGTTTTGTGTGAATTTTGTCAAAGGTTAATGCCATTTAAGTACACACTTAATTTCAGCAGAAACTGTAACTTTAGATTGTAACCACATGTATTTTTAGGTGAACACCAGAGAGCAATGCTTTGTTTATGAACTGTTCGCATGAAAACTGCACAATGTGTGCTGCAGCCCGCCTCGCACTGTGTCCCGTGTGCATTGTTCGATGTGAGCGCAGCCCCTCGGCATTTCTTGGCAGTGATGTCATGCTGGCAGTGATGTAGTGCTGGCCAGTTGAAGTGGTCGGGTGCAGTGTGTGTGGCATGTGAAGTGCATGGGAACAGTCGCAACTATTCATGGTGGCTCTTAAAAGCAGCGTGAACCTGAATGTGTGTGTATGTTGAACTTCTTTCGCGCCGTACGTAGCCAACGGTGCTCATCTGTGGTGCGGGGGAAGGACAACAAACTAAACACAAAAATAAGAACTCAGAGTGAAAATAAAACACTTTCAATTGTTTGTCTTTCCCCAATGTTTGTTGTTGTGCTGTTGATATCCAATCGGAACTCTTGCTAAACAAGCGCATCGCCCCATTTCGGAAATGGCCCGTGGAAGCAGATAACACAGAACCTCGTCTGAAATCCCTTCAAGTGAAACTGTTTATTCACACACTATGGATAACTGCACCCGGATAGATGTTCGTTGCATCGTAAAATAATGGTTCATTTAATTCTTTGAACTTTAATTCTAGCCGAACAAAGTGAAAAATAATTAAATATAATCTTGTGCAGTCATTGGTGACTCGTGTGAGCCCACCAGGTGTCTATCCTTCAGGAGCCTGGTTCATAATCACGAGCTGCTAGCTGCTGAACCCCAGATTCAAACTCCGAATCTGATTTGCAATGTCAGCTTAGTGCTCTGACCGCTGAGCCATGCGCCCACCTCAATACAAATGTCACATTTTAAGCGGCTAGGGGCCGCCACGGAGAGCGAGATGGTGGGTGAGAGGGCGTGGGAGCGGAGTGAGAGGGCCAGAGTTGAGCATCTCCCGCACCCATTCCTCCTCCCCCTCCCTCATCAGCGGCCCTCTCACTTCCCTGAATCACTGCAGTGGTTGAGATCTTGGTTCGGGGTTGGCCTGGCCCGCAATCTCTCCAGGGTCTACAAAGTGAAAACAAAAGTTACATTCCTTCTTTGTGTGGATGTAAAAATGGTCGCCCAATGGAGACGGAACGGCCCTGGCCATGAGAATGTGGAATGACGATCCATGCCTCTCTCCGGTTTGAACACTGGAACCAGAGCCCACCCCTTACGCGCACTCTCCACACGATGGCAGTCCACTCATGCGTGGCATTGCTTCAAAGTGCTTCGCGCGTGGGTCTTGCAAATTTCATTTATCATGGATCGTCATCATCATTCTCAGTCATGGTCAGTCTACTTCTGGCTGAATGTTGACCCAACAAGCCACCGCCAGCTCACGTGCTCCTGTGAGGCAAGAACCCACCTCCAGCACCTGCGCGGGAGCTGATTTAATCGCAGTTGCATCTCTTCTTGCTCTCGACAAATCGCAGATATCATCACGATCAATGATGCTGGAGATGCCACTGCACCTCAAAATCACTTCATTTCGTTCTGCCAGATCCTGCAACCGCTGCAGAGTGGACACTCAACCTGCGGTGTCTGCGCTGACGGGAGTAGCCAGAATCTGCATACAGCTACAACCTAAAGTAGAGAAGTTCATGTTTTAGTTAAGTTAAATTCTAGCACTGACCCGTACACCAACACAGACATTGCCCCTGCCTCTTATACCCATTTATTATCCCTAAAGTTAATCTCTGTCCAATATTGCTCAATTGCTTTTGTCGGCCATTCAACACTCGCTGTGCCAGTCTTGCTGCGCCTCCTAAGCACAGGTACCTGTGTACCTGTGCACCTACACAGGTACACAGGTACACAGGTACCTGTGTACCTACACAGGTACACAGGTACCTGCATACGACGCTCTCGCTTCCTCGTGGCACCGGCATGGAAATTCGGACTGGAGCGAGTCCCCTAGGAATTAGAGAAATTGTCATCAGCATCACCGTGGCGAATTTTTAAACCAAGCCTCCCAAATAGGTCGGAGTTGCTACCTGTCCAGGAATTAGCATCTGGGATTCGGGTGCCAGGAGTTTACTTGTGCCGAGATCTGGGAATGTGTTAAACTTTATTTCGGTAAACTGCACAGTTCGGATCGCCCGAGAGCCATTGACTGACTGAGGCATATGTCCTGGTTCGGTCTGCAATGGAAATGTGGCGACCCTCCACGTCTCGTGATTCAGGGTCACAATGGGATTCAGGACTATCATGTTGTGGTACTTTGTGGGCAGTGTAGCGCCTCTCGCGGCTGCAGGGGTCACGTGAAGGAGTGGGGGGGGCGACGTCCGCCCCCTCCACTCCTTCCTCCACCGCGACGTTCGCCCCCCGCCGACCGGGTGACCGCCCCCCCCCCCCCCGCGTTAGCGCCCCCTCTGAGGGACACAGCCCAATGTCTGGCTCACCGCCTCGTTGCCCACTGTCTGGAAGGGCGCTGCGCTTTTCATATTCCGCCCTCTGTCCCCCCCCCCCCCCCCAATGTCGTGAGTAACTCATTGCGGTTGGCCCAGGGAACCTTTTCTTTCTGCGCCCATATCATTTCAAACCAATTTCAGGGCATCGCTATGTAACCTGCCCTGAAAGGGTCGGCCGATCTCCTGGCACCGGGGAACCGTGGGACCTTCCCTCTCGGGGCCCTTCGGATTCGACCCCGTTGTGCCAGGCCATCCCCGCCAGGACACCACGTGGGTGCAAGCGCGTGCTCGGGGTGGGGGTAGTGGACAATCGCGGTCGTGGCACCACAACTGCATACATGAATCCACAAGCATAGATTCTCACCCGCTATAAGATTTGTGTATCATGAGCTTAAATAATCAATCATATAATCGGTTAATTGTTAAATTTTACCCCCTAATGAACATGCAGGTGCTTTAGTAACCACTGTGATCATTGAAATGTCGCGTTGTCTTCAGTAGGCTGGAGACAAAGGAGTCAGATGTCACACAATATACAAAATCAATAAATTCACCGGCGCTCACATTCCAGAGGCAAGTACAGTATGTAGGCACACAACACAGGTGAGCGAGGGGCGCTGTGGTCGCCAAGTGTTTTGTCAACCGAGGCAGGCGGAGTGAGCGTGGGCATGGCGAGCCACTCACCCCGCCTGTATCCCAGGTCTGTGGAGGCCGGCCCAGTGCGGCTCAGCTCCACACACGCCACAATCACGCACTCACGGGCTCTGAAACCACTCAAGATCGACGCGGAGTTGATGCCCCGTGTTCCGCCTCGTTTCGTGAGAATGGCGGCCGTGTGTGTGAATTCTGCCTGGAGCTGGAATCGCACCTCTGGATTGCAGGCGCAGCGGGCGACCCGTGGCACTGCCGCAGCAGCAGCAGCAGCTCCCTCCCTCTCCCCGCGGAACGAGCGCGCGTCCTTGACACATGACCGATCGTCATCCCCAGCCGGACGAACTGTGTTGTTTGCGATATGGGAGTAACGGTAAACATGTTGTGGTTGTTGCTAGACATCTCTCGCAAAAGTGATTTTGACAAACCTCGTCTCGTCCAAAGCTCTATCTGTCCTACCTCGTGTCGCTCTTCAACCACTTGGGTCAGAGGTTTGGTTTTCTCAACGCACTCGCAGTGCAAGGCACTCAATACAAGATTAATACCATGCATTTTTAATTCATATTAAAACCTGTAATAGTGCGGACCGTGTAGCGTGGTGAATAATTCACAGTCGCCAGCATCGTCACGTTTACAATCGGCGTGTGTAATGTTTACCGTGTCAATGGCACTCCACTGTATTTCATACAAATCGTTGCCGGGCCAACGACCCCGGGCTCGGACACTTGGGCACTGATGGCTGGAACACGGCACGCTGCGCGGCCACTATTGAGTGACTACAGCTCGCGACTGCTCGAGTGTTTCAATGGAGGTGCACGCAGTAGGGCCGTGCCCATTACAATCACTCGTGGTGGTGGTGACTGAGTTGATGAGACAGGTCCCTGGAGATGCCTCGCCGTGAGTTCGTCACTCACCTGGAACAGCCGAGGAAGCGACCAACTCTGCACTCTCAGGGGCTCAGAGATGGCCAAACACGGTATGAGAATACAGCACAATCGTCACACAGACTCACCAGCATACTCGCCACGTCACGGACAAACTCACCATCAACTCACCAGCAAACTCACCAACGTATCATCAAGCTCAACAACTCGCCGGCAAACTCCCCAAATTATCAAACTCACCACAAACTCACCAGTGAATGAATCACCTCACCAACCAACTTGTCACAACAATCAGTACAGTGCTGCAACGCACGCAATGCCCGCTCACAAACGCTTGCACAAACTCTGCACTGCATGCAACGGTTTGATCCCTGTTGTTGACCTGCGTGGCTCCAGGGGAAATGAGAAACACATTACATCACTGTTGAATGTTGTGGATTGTCGTGTACAGTACTAATAATACAACTAGTGCCTTTTCCCAACATGTAGTGGCTAGCATCATACGCATATTGCATGCGCGTTTTCAAACTTCAATACATTTAATTCGTACATTAATTCACAAATAATCGCCCTGTTACGATGATTACCACCATTATGATTACCAATTTACCATAGCACACATGGTAAACGCGTAATTATAAAATGTGTCCAAGCGAAATTAATGGAGAGTCCTTGGTTGGCAAGAGCCGGGAAGTGTTCGTTCACGTATCGAGTGGCGGGCCCGCGCGGCCCATTGGCCACGCCGCAAAGTGCAGCACGATGAGTGGGCCACATGCCCACCGCGGTGGCCTCACGCAGCCAGGCGAGATGAGACCTCCTCCTCCTCCTCGTGGCCACCTTTGTGTTTGTGCATCGCCAAGCACAGAGGCCTGCATGGCAACTGCATTTTTTTGGCATTTATTAATCCAGTTCGCAAGTAAAGTTCCGTATGAGGTTATTGCGAATGCTGTTTCTAATCTGTATCTATGCCTTGTGTTTGGGAGTGGGGTGTTTCCTGTTGCTGAAGATGAGAGCCATGTTTGTGCACATCTATGGGGCCCATGTGCACAGTGGAATTTTTCACCAATTACTCCAGGATACGGAAAAGCTTTTAGGTTAGGGTTAAGCTGCTGGGATAGTCAAAATCGTGTCAAGTTCAAATGAGCATTTAGGTATTGGTGTTCATCTCCTGTTTTACAGCCCTGAATTGGTGGTGGAAATTCCACGTTCCTCTTGCGGCAGCGAGTCTATCAATTGGTACTCATCACTGTTGACCTCCTCGATGCATGGGCTTCTCCAGGTTCTCTTGGGTTTCTCACCCAATGCCAACCACTCATGCATTGTCCATATATCCCAGTGCTGCACCTTGCTGAAGGAGCGTCTTGAGACTCCGCGAGGCTCCACTGTGTAAACAATGAGTAGTAGTCGTATTGTTATCCTGGTTGTTGCATGCACACCTATTGCCTAAGCACCCCTCACGCACGAGGCACTCATAAATCCCCTCGCTCATCCTTGCGCCCAAAAGATGAAACCCCACATCCTCGCCAGCAGCGGTCCCTCTTCAGGCAGGACAGATGGAGCGAATGTCTAAGCTCAACTCGATGTTAATTGACGCAGAAACATATTCTTTGGGTCGTTCGGTAAAGTCATGTAGATAGGTTCAAAGATAAATAACAAGAAACTGCGACGTTTCGATCGCAACACAGAGTCTTCCTGATGACGAACGCTTGTGTTGCGATCGAAACGTCGCAGTTTTTTGTTATTTTCCTTTGAACCTATCTACGTGACTTTACCGAAAGACCCAAAGAATATGAATTCCTGGAATGACAAAGGTTTTAAGTCAAGATTTGACGCAGAAACGTGAGGAGAAACAAAGTGATGGATTCAAGAAGGGAAGGGGGGAGGGTAGAGGTCCCCCCCTCTCTTAAGACCTCGAACATTAGTATGTTTTTATATTTATGAGTCAAGAATGTCTGTGTGTCCCGCACGTGACGTCACTCCACATGCCGCACCCCCATCATTAATATGCACGAGCGGGTGGGTTTTTACTCTCACGCAGAAGAAGGTCGAGCGGAAATAAAATAATAAATCGCAAATTCGCTTTAAGTTTGACGTTTCTTTATTGAAAGTGAATCTAATAAATAATTATACGCGGCAACAAAGTGGATTTGGTGTCTTTATTTATTTCTTCAGCACTTGAGACAAAAGGTAAATCTAATTTATGCTTCTAAATTATGGTAAAATAGACATTTCTCGGTGATATTCCAGATATTGTATCGATTTCCAATTAATTCCCACCCCAGTGACCGAAAGCAGAAGAGAAGAAAGTATCAGAGCAGTGAATTTGAACACATTGAAGGTCAGTTATATACAGTGCTACAGTGAACTGCAGTGAAGTGTTTGATGACGTACTTTCGTGCAAGATCCACTGCCATTAAATTGACACAAGATACAATTATACTCTGCTCAATTTTTTCGTTAATATTACAGCTTCCGTCCTAGGACAAACAAAGAAGGTAGTATTTGGATATTTACTAGATAACTAGAGACAATATTGATTGTTTTGTTGTATTAAGGCAGGGCCCTATTTACATAGCTTCACATCTCGGACCCACGCCCTTACTAAATAAGTTTCTGGATCTGCTTCTGGAGAAAGGCCTCACTAAGTTGGACCACTGACCATACCTTGTCTGCTAGTGCAGTGGTCCATCAGTGTAACTCCTAGCGTTTAGTCAGTCAAGCTGCACCAGGCTGGCTGGTGACAGCCAGCAAGTCGGAACTTGCATGGCCATGGTTTCAAAGCCAAACACACAGGCGCTATTAGCCTCCATGTGTGTTTGGTGTTTATATGTTCAACATTTTATGATTCATAACCTTTGAGCCATGCATGTACAGTAGAGGTGGATAGCAACGCATCGATTCGTCGATTAATAATGATCTGTAAGCTAAACGATGCGTGCGTCGCATCTCGTGTCTTGAGATTGGGAATTCTCCTCCCATCACTCACACCGTGGGCACACGCGAGCGTCTACAGGACAGACAGGGCAGCAAGAGAGAGGAGGCTGTGGAGCAAGATGTCTCATGTGTGCAGGCGGTGCAATTGCATCGCGGCCAGAGGGGCTGCAGGAGCCACAGGGCTAAGAGGAGAGAAGACATCGGACAGGGGGGTCCATCTCATGCGTGCACCGGGAGCCATGGCAACCGCGCTGCGCCACGTGGTGGTGCCGCTTCCCATCACACGTGGTGCCGCTTCCCATCACACGTGGTGGTGGTGGCGGCGGTGGCGCTGACTTGGATGGCTCCACGTGCGCCGTGCGGCCATTCGAGGCTGCCCCAGTCACCACGGCGTTAAAACTAATTATTCAATCAAATCACAACCTTCAGATTCCACGTGAAATCGTTCAGCCGGATCTATTTAGGTTGTCATGTGTTCCGCTTTAGACTAATCCCATAGATATTCCTCGGTCAGCCTATACAAATTGTGCAGTATCCAGTCGTAAAATTCAGCACAATGCCGGTACCAGGTCTGGGCACAAATAAGTTCCTGTCACATGAATATCGATGCCATTGTCCGGACTCGCTGGGTCAAGCCCGGGTACATGGCGGCGCTGGGATGAATCGACATTCATCGTGAACCCTCATACTCGCGATTTTCCAGAATAGTCCTGGCCCGCGGGCTCCGCTCTTGGCAGGCTCGGATTTGTCTCCAAGGCCACAACATTAATTCGAGATCCACACTGTGCCGCGTGCGGGGGAACACACAGAGCCATTTGGCTAAGCACTGTTATTTACATTTTCTCCGAATAGTTATACCAGGCCGACAAGTGTAACTGACTCGTTGACACTCTTGGTCAAGTTTATTTTGTTTAATTTCAAATTGTTGTATTTGTTTTGGAGGGGGTGAGAACTCCGGAGGCCAGGATGAGCTTCATTTGCGAGAGTGACCTGTCGCGAGTAGCGCGAGGTGCTGGTGAGATGATGATGAGGAATGTTATTTCAGTGTTGTCACGTGACAGAAGGGTTGTGATACATTTTGCGGGAATGTTTTGCCGGGCCAGTGCAATGTTTGATGTGAGCTCCCGTTATTGGTACAAGCTAACGTGACTGTACAGTCCTTCGCGTCTATTTACCGCTGGGTTATTTGACCATACTTCACCTCACTGGTCAGTGCGGCTTGGTTCGGCGTGAACACGGAAGCTGGAGCGTAGCACACAACACAACTGTGGATTCTAGATTTGAAGCTTTCGTGACTGCAAGGCATCATATTCTTAGGTTTTTTCGGTAAAGTCACGTAGGTAAAACATCAAAATTAATGAAAATAAAATAAAAAAAAACAAAAATCACGACGTTTCGGAGGCAACACAGCCGAATTAGCTGCATGCAGCTAATTCGGCTGTGACGGTCCCACCTGATGACGGAGACTTGTGTTGCCTCCGAAACGTCGTGATTTTTGTTTGTTTTTTATTTTATTTTCATTAATTTTGATGTTTTACCTACGTGACTTTACCGAAAAAACCTAAGAATACAACTGTGGATTTTAATGCACTGCCTTCTGCTGGCAACGTAAAAGTAAATAGATTTACACGTGAGAGCAAAGGTTAAACACCACCATCGCTCCCTGTTCCGTTCTGTCCAAGATGCCGTGCCACCACCGCGTTGAGAGCTGACGTCTCTGCTTGCACAAAGAGAGGTCTGCACTGAACTTGGTTGATGAGACACGATGTACCGCTGTGTGGAGGCGAGGCAAGTGTCCCGGTCAAGCACCGCAAGCCAAACGATGGGTACTCTCCCACAGTGGAGGTGGAACGATTCACCTCTACCCAGGGAATCAATTATCGTGATTCAGGGCCTCCATTTGACGTGGTACAGGAGGATGTGGGGCTGAGTGGACTTGCTGATGACCGGTACCTGCGGTGTTGAGGTCGACCTCTGTTGAGGAGGTTCGCGAAGGACGCGACTGGGCAGTCGCCCTCCAATAACAACGGAGGGTGAAGGAGCAAAGCTCACAACGAGCAGAGCTGCAGGAGATTAAAATGCAGCGAGTCGGCACAGTGTGGAACACAGGCGGTGCCTATGCAAGTCATCTCAGTCAACCCATGGCACCTGGGTCTGTCCCGTGACCTCCTGTCAGCGCGCATTCGACACTTTACGTGGCCTCATGGTGCAACAACAGCAACCGCCATTCGCCACTACGTGGCGGGACGTCACCACGGCGCCTGTGCCAGGCTATGTGCACCTTTAGGCCACGTGAAGTGTCGAACGCCCGCTGGCAGGAGGTCACGGGGCAGACCCAGCAGGTGCCACGGGTCGATTGACTGAGATGACCGAGATGACTGGCTGATGCACCACCTGTGCCCCCTACTGTGCCAACTCGATGTGATTTATCGGCCCGGCGCTCCGCTCGTTGTTATGCTCTTGCCCTCCGTTGTTGCTGGAGGGCGACTGCCTCCCAACTGCCCAGCAACAGCGTCCTTCACGAGCCTCCTCCTCAAGCTGCACCCAGCGTGGCACAAGCACCGTGGTGACATCACCACCGCATCGTGGCCGGCGTCGTGGGCAGGCGCGCGCGCTGCGGTGTCGGCGCGCGCGCGCCTGCCCCCTCTGCTGAGTGGCGCTCTGCTCGCGCTGCCCCCGTGGGCACAGGTGACACGTGACACCTCGCGGGGCCCGCTCGGCCGCTGCCCACCCGTGGCGAGCACTCTGAGCTTCATCTCTGGAGCCGCGGTCACCGGCGCGGGTGTAACGCTGCACCACTCCCCCCCACCTCCACCCACCACCTGCACCCTCCACCAGCTCCACACCCACCCACCACCACCTCCACACCACTCTCCGGGCGGTTCTGTCGATTTGTATGATTCAGAGATCACGATTACATTCTTTAACATTACTGCTAAATATGACGGCCACTAGTGGTGGGATGAATCCATTATTTGCAATACACGAATCTAAAAACATTTATTCTTACACGCGATTTTAAGCACTAATCTTCGGCTTAAAATCTATATTTGACCAATAATCATTACACCCTAGTGACTGGCTTAATGGCCTTTAATACCCTGCAGTGTGTACTTAGACTGTGGCTGGACATGCCCCCAGCATCGGTGTCAACACATTCCTGTGCACTCGGGTGTGAATGTGTGCCTGGTGACACAACAACCCTGCTGTCCACGGGGACATCCAGGTGTGGATTACAGCGCCAGTGTCGTCTTTTGTGCCCTCCGTGTTCACAAACCGACCGCTGTCCCGCGCATTGTTCTCTTACAACGGAGAAACGTGGGATCTGAAACCCGACAACGATTGTTGAGCGTTGTCTAAAGCCGTTGGTTAAAACAAATTTTAATTTGTTGTTTAAGGATTTGTTTTAAAAAGGCAAGCTGGTGATTAAAGTATTAGAGTAGCCATTGTATCGTCTGCAGAGTAAACATCTTGTTCATGTTTTTGTAGACATGCAGCAGTGGTAGATCCAAGGGGTGGCGAGAAGGTAAACCCCCTACCACCCGGCCTTGAATCCCGAAAATTGCAATGTTGTTGATATTTCCATGCAGTGAGAGCAATTTGAATGTTATGTTTAGACTCATGTAGGGCCCTAATTACGAAGCTTCAGATTTCGGGACCGACCCCACCTCGTGAAGTTTCTAGATCTGCCTCCTCTGATGTACAAGGCAGTAATGTTCACAATCACAATATTTACGTATTTATCCTGGAGGAATCCGAGTTAGTTATTTGTCTGTAACAGTCGGCGATTAACACAACTGGCCAGTCGCACACAACCACTCAGGGTGGCTTTGACGGGGGCCAGCAACATGCCAAGTCCTGAGGTCACCTGACCTCCTCCAGGCTCTAATCAGCCAGAGGGAGATTAAAGCAATTGGTTTTTATATGTTTGGGATTAGCACTCTAATTTTGGTAAAAGACGAAGGGATTTGCCAGGTGATAATCTCATCTTGTTGTCTGGCCAGCTGTCGCAGGACACTGGGCGCTTTGCGAGGATGCCACGCCATTTGTGAGAGGAGCGGCGCTTTCCCCGCTCGTGTTGAGCTTTTCGCGGCACGGTCTCGCTTGGGCACGGTCTCCGGCATTCGGACATTTTCCACCCTTGATTGCGTTGAGTAAATAGACGTGAAGCCCGGCATGGACGGTGAGCATTTTGAGGTGAGTCCGTGTGGCCGGTGCGTGCACGAGTGCGTGTCCCTTGCTGAATTATTCATCAACGCGCCGTTAGTACAGGCAGTGGGACCTGTCGGCTGGCTCGCATTCATATTGAATTTCCAGCACACAGACCCTGCCACGGTTCTACCGGTAAACATCACGTGCCATGGTCATATTTGCGCGTGTACGGCCCTTGTGCCAATCCACTGCTGAACGGGGGCCTCCCCACACCGTGCGGGTCGCGGGGAGTTGTTTAACTTTGCTTCATCATGCTGGTTAGTGCGCCTTAGTGATTGTTGTAGCATAGTACTGTTCAATGCAAGCATAAATGTCCGTGCTCTGCTTTCTGCTTCTCATGCAGTAGTGGCCCACAGCAAGAAAAGGACACCTGTTATGCATGGTGGCCACCCATCCCAGCACTATCCAGGCTCCGGCACCTGATGAGATCAGACAGATCTCTGAATGATCCCGGTGATTTGGTCATAGGCGAGTAATGTACTGTGTGTCGTGGCATGGCGGCGCGTGTTGTGTGTGGTGTGTTGTAGTAATATGGATAGATGGAGCTACAGTGCTGTTGGCAGCATATGAGAATGTTTGTGAAAGACCTCAGTCTCAGCACGGTGCATTTCCCAGGGCTTCGTCGTCATCTGCACAGGCTCACCTTGTGCACACCGCTGCCTTTTCTCCGCCCATGTGTTGGTTTTCCTATTGTTTGTGTGAATGCACATTTACAAGAGAATTGAATGGCCGCGCTAGAGTTGTGTTTGACTTGCTCGACATGAGCCACAGCTGGGGCTTGTGAAAGCGCCCACGGTGGGTGTTTCTCAGAGGTTCTTACGGCACTGTGGTGTGGGAACGACAGGCGGAATTCTCCATCGGGCTTCTCAGGTTCGAGCGATAATTCCTCTTTTTGTAGTGGTGGCAGTTAGTGATTTAAGCTTGACCAATTCAGAATTAGAATATTTCTTTATACTGGAGGAATCCAATGAGCTATAAAGATATTTTTCACAGATGTCCAGTTTACGTGGGGCAAACTATCTTCCAAGGAAGTAAATCAGTAGTTGTTCCACGTATAGACACTTATAAATGGAGTTGACCAAACATCTCAATATATGATGACAGAGCTTGGATAAGCATTGGCGCCAGGTCTGGCTGCCTTCCTGCTTGCCTGGAGTTTCCAGCGCCTCCGTGAGAATACTCTACGAGCTACACATTCTTGAGATACATTTGCACGAAAGCGCCACATAAAATAAAAATAGTAATTATTGTCATAAAATACAGTAGAATCGTTGGATTATGTATTTTCGTCTAAGATGGCATTAAATTACTTTATATGAATACCTCGTAACCCCCTTTAAATACATTATGAATTCTCTAATAATGCACAATAACAGAACATGATTCTAATTTAAAGCTTTCGTGACTGCAGGGATTCATATTCTTGGTTCTTTCGATAAAATCACGGAGAAGAGAAATAATAAAATAATAAAAATACAACAAAAAATTCTCACGACGTTTTGATTATTGTATTATTTCCCTTCTACGTGACTTTACCGAAAGAACCAAGAATATGAATGTGATTCTAATTTGTATAAGTGTCCATGAGCGGTAGAACGCACCATGCAGTGATGTAAGGAGCAATTCGACTTAGGAAGTTTGAGAATTTGGTGTGAAATCTATAATAGTGTATACAAATCGTGGCAGTAATATAATCCTGCAATCTGCTATCACGTGCACTTGCGGTATTGCAGGTGGCAGGGTAAAGTTGACGGGGAATATAAAAAGCCACAGTGAAGTGAGAGATTGGTGATGTTAAAGAAGAATTTGAATGGAGGAATTAAATAACATGTGGCAGTTGTGGGTGTTGGTCTCCCCAACGATGAGAGAGGGGAGCGGTGGAATTCGTTTTGATAGAGGAAGCTGAAAGAGGAGGGTTGGGTTTTGCAATGAGTGGAGTGTTTGTTTTGTAAATGTTGGAAGATTGATAGACAGGTTCTCAGAGGTGGTCAGTTGGCATTGAGGGTGGCGATGGCAGCGGGGATTTAGCAACGGCTACAATATTAGGCACCCGCCCTCTCCAGAGGTACGTGCAAGTACCACGTGGCGAGCTCATTCATTTACCCAAACGTGGTGGTGATGCCCACGGAGGCCGATGTCCAGCGCAAAGACAAAGATCCCCCTCATAGCCTTAACAGACTGTTGGAGCAAGTGTTGTTAGCGAGCACCTATTAAGGCCAGAACGGCACCCGAGGTGACGAACTGTAAAATGGCATTCGATGTCCTCAATTGGGCTTAGACATCGCCCCTACCACGAAAACGTGGCAGGACCCTGCTGGCAAAACGAGTCTCGAGACGGAGGCTCTCCCTGCGTAACAGGCGTCATCGTCATCTCGGCCCACATCAATTCCTGCCACCAGGACGCTGCTGCCAATTAAAACCCGGACAGGTGGCAACTCTGGGCAGCATACAACCACATCGAGCCCGTTGGCGTGGTGCGATAATGACGCACATGAGTTCGTCAGCGGGAATGCAATCGATACCCCGCGGATTGCACCCCTGAATTCCATCCTGACAATGGCATTGAAATGTCACCAAGCGTCGAGAGGGCTGTGCACTGCGGATACGTGCGGTGGTGGCGGTGGTGGCGGTGGTGGCTGTCGTGCATGTACAGTTGTAACGCAGGATGGCTGGGAATGTTGGTGTCCATAGTAACGCCGCGGGGACCCACGCGCCACGGCTGGAGCACGCGCACGCGCGAGTCGTTTGCGGCGTTCCGTGTGACCGGGGTGGCGGTGGCGCGTTCACCGCTCCCTGTTGAGGCTGTAGTCCGAGCCCAGTAGGGCGCCCTGGTTAATACTGCGCAGCGGTATTCACCAATACATACTACCCGCCATCTGCTTCACATTTGCCGAGGCGTTTAATAAGCATCGTATAAATGCGAGTACTGTCATTAATACATCAGAATGTATGCGAGGAGGATTGCCAACCTGCACCGGAATCGGCAAGTGTGTTCACTTGGCAGGGATTGGCTTATACCGAGAACCGGCGATGAGCGTTCTCACAGCATACAGCACAGTGTCGGTAGACCTCGGCCTGCTTGAGACAAAATGATCGCGTTTGGTCAACAGTCGAAAATGTGGCAACCTTAGAAGAGGACAATGCGACACATCCCCACGCACGCGTCTCAGATGTGCAGCTTTACAAAGCGGCCAAGAGGGCACAGGCGTGCGGCGTGACGAAGCACGCGGTTACATGGGCACAGGGCGAGTGAGGGGCGTGTGTGCGAGACTTGAGAAGGGTCAGGGTGCTGTGGGAAATGTGTGCTCCCAGGCACGGCTAGCATCAGTGTTCAGCGATATCCTAACCAGTTTTGAATCCCTCCTCGGTCGATCCAGCCTAAAATGTGCACCTGGTGTCTGGTCTGGGGTGTGAACATCAGCACTGGGGAGACAAATGCCACCAGGTGTGGTGCTGGCCATACCCACACCGCCTTGTGCATCGCTGCTCTCTCAACAGAACTTGCCCACGTCGTCTGTCAATCGACCTAGAGGGGCGTGTCTGTGCGTATGTGTCTGTGCGTATGTGTGTGTGCGTGTGTGTGCGCGTGTGTGTTCGTGTGTGTGTGCGTGTGTGTGTGTGCGCGTGTGCGTATGTGTGTGTGTGCGCGTGTGTCTGTGCGTATGTGTGTGTGCGTGTGTGTGTGCTTGTGTGTGAGCGGTAATGTAGAGGTTAGCGTGCTGCACTCCGAACCCAGCGACCCGAGTTCGATTCTCGCTCATCACCAATAACAGTCGCGAATGTTCGAACACGCCCTGGGCCTGCCCTAGGTCGACTCAGCCTCAAATGAGTATATGGTGCAGTGTGTAAACATCGCCACTAGGGAGACAAAGGCGGCCGGGCGTGGTGCTGGACACCCACCCCCACGTGTGCCGTGCCGACCTTCATAGGTGATCGCTAACAGCACTTGCCCCAACAGTCTGTTATGCCTATACTGGGGATCTTTGTCTTTGTGTGTGTTCAAGAGCGGGTGAGTGCGTTTGTGGAAGTGGGACATTTCACGAGAGTTCGCCATGCGCACACACTCGCGGCCCAATTCATTTCTCGTTTGTTTTCACACTTTTTGGCGTTAGTTATTGGGCAAAGCGATGATGATGATAACGATTATGTGGAGGATTCTAATCAACCAATAGCGTCCCTACATCCCCACGGATAAAATGAGTTTCACTGCAGCAGTCATTTGAGTGGCGATGCGCTCCAATCCACGTGGGCCTGGGTTGTATTCACAACCTTACTCTGGCATTTCTGGAGCCAATAGCAGTGGCCAAGTTTAGTAAATGCCCTGGCTGTGCCAACACCAGTGTTAGGGGAGCAGAAAGCGGTGGGCATGGCACTGCCCACATCTCCCGCAGATGCCACGCGAAGCAAAGGAAGACGGTGCATCCCAAGTTCGGTGGATACAGCAACTCACACGCGGTTGTTTTGTAAATGCAAATATATTGTGTGACTGTTTTGTGACTGACACCGACTGCATTGATTCACGCATGGCTGTGAAGGAGTGTTGGGCTGTGTCTCTGATAGGGTTGTCACCTGTCCGGGTTTGGCCCGGACGGTCCGGACAGTCTGGGAATTGGCATCTGTGTTCGAGTGGCAGGAGTGAATGTGTGCTGAGATCTGGTGGTGTTGTGTTGAACTTTATCGCAGAGTACTGCGTAGTTTTGATAGACCCAGATCGACTCCAGTGCATGTGGATGTCGCGTGACTGACACTCGCTGTCACCAAGCCCAGAGGTCGATGAGCGGAGGACTGCGGGAGCTGCACTAGTGGATGTCAGCCTGGAGTCGCCCCGCCTCCACCACGGGGATTACCTGGCGCTGCTGTGGAGCCACACAGAGGCCCGAGCTCAGCCACAGGAGCCGCAATGCGTGCCGGGAAGCGTCGGGGACCTGGGGCGACGATGTCTCTCCCACGTTTAGCGACGTTTGACCAGCTGGATAAATTATCACATTTTAATCCCTCCACATAAAACATATATACATACTCTTTGGTTCTGTCGGTAATGTCACGTAGGTGCTTGCGTGCGGGGATGGAATTCCTTTCCAGCTTGGACCCCGCCTGCTTGCCCTTCACCACATCTATAACCTCTTGCTGCATCGGCTCTCTCGCTGTCTTCCTCCTGGTTCAGCAGCTCCACTGTTGGATTATTTTTTCCGCCTGAGTACGACCGCTTGTGTTGCGATTGAAACGTCGTGATACATTATTTTTTATTTTATTTTTCTACCTACGTAACTTTACCGAAAGAACCAAGAGTTTGGATTCCTGCAGTCAAGAAAGCTTCAAATCAAGAAAAAATAAACAAATACAGTATTTTTTACATATCCCATTAGCCACATCAGCAGCATTGGTTCAAAACAAGAAAACTTTTGACCAGTTTTAACAACCAATGTCTCATCATCAGCAGAGTGGTTTTCTTACATGGATTCACTGCTTGGACAATCTGAATCTCAATGCTGTTGAACATTTCATTCCAGCCCATATAGTCGATATTTTGTTTATATTTACCGACATGTGTTCATACTTTCTATTGGAAAACATTTTGACTGCTATTCCATCCATTGTAAGAGGCTATCTATGGTATCTGACATTTCGCAAGTGTTGTGTCACCTGCGCTAACATTTCCTTTTATATCTCAGGTTTCCCTTGACACAGAAGCACATGGCTTTATTGAGCTCTCAGCTGGGCACACACATGCATACACGCCCATCGATTTGCCCATTTTAAAATTTGTTTACAATTTTCCATGCGATTTTCCAGTATTTACATCTGAGAGTAAAACATCACATGAACTCCCTCTCGTCTGAAGTTTAGTCTCAATTCCAATGAATGTTCTCTCGTAGGTGCGACACGGGTTCTTTTCATTATAATTGTTGAGATGTTATTCATCATCTCACGACTTTGGATACAAGTTTGGTGTGGTTCACAAACTCGACCCGTAAACCTGAGCTGGAGTCCCAGGGACAGTTAACATCAGTGGCGACCACGATCTGAACCTGCAGCGACTCGCACCGACCTTGACTGACCGGCGTGGGGAGGCCCTCATCCGGCAGTGGGTTAACACAGGGCTGTACATGACTATGTTGACTATGTTGTGTTAATACAGCGAGTGTTCGGTCGTACTCGGTGTGTTACATTGGGGACCCAAAGCGCAGGCCGCCACTCGGCCTGGCGTCAGTGGCGAGGGGCCGTCCACGCGAGCCGAGAGAAGCTCCGAGGTGGCCAGCCCAGCTGGCAGCTGCCTCGGCGGGACAGCGAGCGGCTCGCGAGTGGAAGGTTGTGAGTTTAACTCCTGGCCGAGGGTTAACGCTGCGCATGCACCTTCCAGGGTCGATAAAACGAAGTACTGCTTTGCGGTGAAGCCAACGGCCAGTTGCCATCTGGATATACTCGTCCCCGCCACATGCATGTGGAATTTCCCATCACTGGCTCTGCAGGTGCAGTAAATGGGAGGTGAGCAGGAAATCGCTCCGAGTGTTGAATCGGAGTGGGCGGCGACAGCGCCGTCTCGCACGGGGAGTGGCGCTGCTGCTGCTGCTGCTGCTCGCCACGCTCCATTGGCCGCCACAGCGACGTGAGGGAGCAGCAGCAGCAGCAGGAGGAGGGGCGACTCCGCACGCGCCGCGCGGCTGAGTCACAGAGCCAGAGCCACGCTGATGCTGAGAGGCACGGGAGCCGGGCACTGCACCCGCCGCAGGCTTCACCCGAGGTACGGACGGACCCCGCCGTCCCAGCTGCAGGTGTCTCCCGCGTGTGCCGCGCGGGGCTTCTTCACCCACCCGAGTTGCGAGGTGTCACAGCCGCCGCGCTTTGTGGGGAGCTCTTGTGGTGGCTCGTCAGGTGGCGTTGCTGCTGTTGGTTAATCACTTGGTGTCGCCTTCAGCTGTGGTTTCTTGTGGCCAACAAGTGGAATTATTGCGAGCATTAAGTTTTAGTTTGAGTTTAGTTTTTAGTTTTAGTTAGTGTTTAACCAGATGAGAGATCATTCGGAGCTCACCTGGTTAAACAAAGTAGCTCACCTGCTTAATCGGAGTGCTGAGTTTTATTGATGAAAAACGGTTGCTGTTTTAGAGTGTATATCCCAATGCTGTACTGTAATACTTATTTATACTTCTACGATGACGATGCGGTGATGGTTGGCAAGAGTTGCTGTAACAATCCGTACTCACGCGGAGAACAATAAGCCCGCCCTGCGCGGTCGCGGGTACAGTCACGAGCAAGCGGGTTCGCCATCGTGCCCTGATTCATGTGAAGTGGCGATGGCTGCGCGCGTGTGAGAGAGTTCTGCCTTCCCTGCACCGCACGGGCTGGGGAAGCGGTGGTGGGCTCGCGTGGTACAGAAGGATGTGGAGCTCGATGGACTTGCCCATGACCGGTGCCAGCAGCGTCAACATCGGCCTGTGTGAGGAGGTTCGTGAAGCACGCTGCTTGTGAGTTGAAGGCAGTCGCCCTCCGGCACTAGCGGAGGGCGCAGGAGCGGCGCTCGCCGCTAACTGTGGGGAGCTCAGTTGGGGCGTCTGCCATTCATCTCGGTCAACCTGTGGCGCCTGGGTCTGTCCCCTGACCTGCCAGCGGGCATTCGACACGTAACGTGGCGTCAGTGCACCTGGCATGGACGAGCGGTTGTTTTTGTTGTTGTTATTCCCTATTCAATTAAACCGAATGTGGCATATTCATAGGTGTGGGGAGCGGTGGTGCTCTGGTTAGCGTAGTTTGAACTTCCGCTCACGATCAACATCATTGACCAATATCTGAACCGGTCCTGGGCCTCCCGTAGGTCGACTCAGACTTAACTTAGTACCCGGTGCTGTGTGTAAACGTGGTGACTCGGGGACAAATGCGGCCGTGCGCGGTGCTGGCCACCAAACCCCTCGAGTGCTGTGGCGGCCTTCAATAGGTGCTCGCTAACAGCACTTGCCCCAAAAGTGTGTCAAGGCGTTTGTATGTTCTCCTCTGTTGTACAGAGTGAGTTTGTATGTTCTCCCTCTGTTCTGCATGGATTTTCTCCAGGTGCTATAGTTTATTCCCAGAGCTAAAAATAAAGGTAATTGATTTTGGCCAAACATCCCAATGTAGCAGAACTGTAATGTATTCTTATAAGATCGGACAGGGTGACAAGGTAGAGAACGGAAGAGTTAGGGGTGCTAAGGTGGCGAGATGTTAACTACATCGCCTGATGTACAGGAGACCACCGTGCGTTTGATCCCGACCCTGACGCCTGTATATTTTGAGTTTTCATATCTCTCCCCGTGGTCGCGTGGATTTTTAGTTTGGCCTCAGGTTTTTCCATCACATTTGATTACAGTATTTGGCTGCTGTAAATGTACACATGATAAGCCACTTCGTTAAAGCTATCATTTGAAAAAAATACCTAAATAGCTCGTGGTCCTTACCTGGTCAAATTAAAAACATAGTTTAGTTTTTAACAGTTGGCAGTCGTCGCTGTAGCTACAGAGTTCATGTTCGCTGTGATTCTGTTGTACTTCTGAGTAACTCCGCCGAGCTCACAACACTACAGCGGCAGAGTAAGTTGCCAACAAAGACGAAGCTCCCCCGAAAATCCGTTTACAGACTGTTGGGACAAGTGCTGTTTAGGAGCACTTTTGAAGGTCAGCCCTGCACACGAGGGGGTGGGGGGGGGGAGCGCATGGCCACGCCGAGCCGCCTTTGTCTCTCCCCAGTGCTGATGATTACTCACCATATCAGCTGTTAATGTTTAAGGCTGAGTTGACTTTGGGGAGACCGAGGACAGGTTTCGATATTCTCCACTGTTTCCGGTCGTCGGTGGGTATTGAACCCGGGTCGCCGGGTTGGTAGCGCAGTGCGGTCACCACCGCTCTCAACTTGCCAACGCAGTTGCACGCACACACTCGGCGTGTTTCACAACCTGCGGGGCTGCGATCCGCATGCAGGGCCAGTGAGTGGGCGTGGAGTGGTGAGTGCGGTAACATGAGTGTGGCGTGAGTGGTGAGTATATGGAGTGAGTGGGGTGTGTGGAGTGAGTGGTGGGTGAGTGGGGTGAGTGGTGAGTGAGTGAGTGGGGTATGTGGAGTGAGTGGGGTGTGTAGAGTGAGTGCGGGGTGTGTGGAGTGAGTGGTGAGTGAGTAGGGGTTGTGGAGTGAGTGGGGTGTGTGGAGTGAGTGGTAAGTGTGGAGTGAGTGGGGGGTGCGGAGTGAGTGGTGAGTGAGTGGGGTGTGTGGAGTGAGTGGTGAGTGAGTGGGGTGTGTGGAGTGAGTGGTGAGTGAGTGGGGTGTGTGGAGTGAGTGGGGTGTGTGGGGTGTGTGGAGTGAGTGGGGTGTGTGGAGTGAGTGGTGAGTGAGTAGGGGTTGTGGAGTGAGTGGGGTGTGTGGAGTGAGTGGTAAGTGTGGAGTGAGTGGGGGGTGCGGAGTGAGTGGTGAGTGAGTGGGGTGAGTGGAGTGAGTGGTGAGTGAGTGGGGTGTGTGGAGTGAGTGGGGTGTGTGGGGTGTGTGGAGTGAGTGGGGTGTGTGGAGTGAGTGGGGTGTGTGGAGTGAGTGGGGTGTGTGGAGTGAGTGGTGAGTGAGTAGGGGTGTGTGGAGTTAGTGGTGAGTGAGTGGAGTGAGTGGTGAGTGAGTGGTGAGTGAGTGGGGTGTGGAGTGAGTGAGTGGTGAGTGAGTGGTGAGTGAGTGAGTGAGTGGTGAGTGAGTGGGGTGTGTGGAGTGAGTGAGTGGTGAGTGAGTGGAGTGAGTGGTGAGTGAGTGGTGAGTGAGTAGGGGTGTGTGGAGTGAGTGGTGAGTGAGTGAGTGAGTGGTGAGTGAGTGGGGTGTGTGGAGTGAGTGAGTGGGGTGTGTGGAGTGAGTGGGGTGTGTGGAGTGAGTGGGGTGTGTTGAGTGAGTGGGGTGTGTGGAGTGAGTGGGGTGTGTGGAGTGAGTGGTGAGTGAGTAGGGGTGTGTGGAGTGAGTGGTGAGTGTGGAGTGAGTGGTGAGTGAGTGGGGGGTGTGGAGTGAGTGGTGAGTGAGTGGGGTGTGTGGAGTGAGTGGTGAGTGAGTGGTGAGTGTGGAGTGAGTGGTGAGTGAGTGGGGTGTGTGGAGTGAGTGGTGGGTGTGTGGAGTGAGTGGTGAGTGAGTGGTGAGTGAGTGGGGTGTGTGGAGTGAGTGGTGAGTGAGTGGTGAGCGAGTGGGGTGTGTGGAGTGAGTGAGTGGAGTGAGTGGTGAGTGAGTGGGGTGTGTGGAGTGAGTGGTGAGTGAGTGGTGAGTGAGTGGGGTGTGTGGAGTGAGTGAGTGGTGAGTGAGTGAGTGGTGAGTGAGTGGGGTGTGTGGAGTGAGTGAGTGGTGAGTGAGTGGTGAGTGAGTGGGGTGTGTGGAGTGAGTGGTGAGTGAGTGGTGAGTGAGTGAGTGGTGAGTGAGTGAGTGAGTGGTGAGTGAGTGGTGAGTGAGTGGTGAGTGAGTGAGTTAGTGGTGAGTGAGTGGGGTGTGTGGAGTGAGTGGTGAGTGAGTGGGGTGTGTGGAGTGAGTGGTGAGTGAGTGGTGAGTGTGGAGTGAGTGGTGAGTGAGTGGGGTGTGTGGAGTGAGTGGTGAGTGAGTGGGGGGTGTGGAGTGAGTGGTGAGTGAGTGGGGTGTGTGGAGTGAGTGGTGAGTGAGTGGTGAGTGTGGAGTGAGTGGTGAGTGAGTGGGGTGTGTGGAGTGAGTGGTGGGTGTGTGGAGTGAGTGGTGAGTGAGTGGTGAGTGAGTGGGGTGTGTGGAGTGAGTGGTGAGTGAGTGGGGTGTGTGGAGTGAGTGAGTGGTGAGCGAGTGGGGTGTGTGGAGTGAGTGAGTGGAGTGAGTGGTGAGTGAGTGGGGTGTGTGGAGTGAGTGGTGAGTGAGTGGGGTGTGTGGAGTGAGTGGTGAGTGAGTGGTGAGTGAGTGGGGTGTGTGGAGTGAGTGAGTGGTGAGTGAGTGAGTGGTGAGTGAGTGGGGTGTGTGGAGTGAGTGAGTGGTGAGTGAGTGGTGAGTGAGTGGGGTGTGTGGAGTGAGTGGTGAGTGAGTGGTGAGTGAGTGGGGTGTGTGGCTCATAACCGCTCTCGCTGTCGGGGGCAGCCCTGCACTTATTTGGTTTCGCCGCGGGCGATCAGGTGAGGAGGGGGGGGGGGCATTGTGAGCCATGGGGACGCTGCTCGTGCGTGAAGCCGCGTGGCCCAGGGACCCGCGGCCTCCCACGCTGCCTCCACGACGTCATCCATTTCACCACTCGCGGCAGCAGCAGCAGCCACTGCTGGCGGATGAAGGCCACCGCCATCTCCCACGATGTTGCGACGCAGAAGTGTACCAGCCACCTGCACACGAGCTGATTTCATCGCTCCATCTCTTTGAGTGGACGTGCTCTTGGACACGTCCCATTCCTTGGCTGCCACTCGTGTTGTTATTTTTGACCTCCGGCCATCGTAGCCGTGATGTGTAGAAGCCGGTCTATCCAACCACTGTTGAATTACCACGAGCGTGGCCTCATTGTTCAATCCCGGACCAGTGATGTGCTGAGTTTGCACTCCACCCAGTCTGAGCTCGCAACTCTGCTCGCTGCATTGCTGATCATCTGATAACGCTACACTTTGCAGTTTGCACAGCAGAGTGTAATGTTTTATCGTGTCGTGGTGGAAAAACAATAATGTTCCAAGAGATAGCTTCAGCATTGTAAACTACTGAGAACACGACACATTTTACGGCATCCCCGTGTGACGTAGGAGGTGATCTCCGTGTCTTCTCGCTGTTGTGATTTGAGTGGCATAAAGAATAATCGTGGCAATCGTTAACCCGGGAGAGCTCACGGAGTCAAACGACTCTTTTCGGGAGGGTCCTGCATTTGGAAGTTTGGCCAATTCCTCTCACGAGAGTTTGGCGACCGTGTGGGAGGAGGAGGATACCGGAGAAAGCCCAGCGCGCGCGTCGCTCCACACGAGTGGGAGACACCCGGCACCACCGCCGCCAACGCCTGGCGCTCACCCTGGCGCTCACCCATCCAAGTACGAACCAGGCGAGCCGAAAAGTCCAGGATCGTCCGCTCCAGGATGTCGTGTGTGCCCCATGCACTGTGCGCCTTGCGTCGTGAGCGGCGACCGGCGTTGTAACTGGAGCGATGTAAAGTGATAATCTCCCTCCACCCGATGAACTGGTTTCTTCTGTAATCCTTCCCTGGTTCTCACTCCGGGAACCCCTGAGCCGTGGGCCGGTTGAGGTGTGAGTTACCTGCCCCGCACTCGCTTGCATGGCGGAGCTCGCCTCTCCCCGTGCGCTGCCGGTTTAAGTTTCGCGACTGGAAGCTACTCGCATTTACTTCTGCACATTTACCGCATGCGGAGCAGCAGCAGCAGCAGCCGCCACTAGATTAGTTGGATCTTTTCTCCATAAACACGCCCTGGCAACTGCAGGTGGCTGCGGCTCAAAGGCCAAAGCGGCGAGTTGCTGGGCTCAGCGCGGCCACACCAACATGAATAACAAGAAGATCGTTGATTTATTTTTGTTCACTTAGCTTGACTTATTCCAGAACCGGGAAATACAATTGTTGTTTTAATCTACTTTCCGTGCACTCTGCGCAGGGGTTTGGGAAGGTGCAGCCTCGTGTGGATACAGCATGTTGAGTCGGTGACTTCAGATGTCGTCCCGTCACCTCGTCTTCTTGAGCCGTTCTGACGAAGGGTGGTGCAGCTGCTGGCTGCGAGGGTTGCAAATGAAAATGTTTCATCCCTTCACAAGACAGCAAAAGCACAATTCTACTATCTGAACCAGTCCATACGTCCAATTTGAATATATAGTAACTTTGAAAAGGAGAACAAAAAATATTGTAACGAGTTAGTTTTTAATTGCTGTGCACTACATCTCATAAACAGCAGCTTTAAACACAGCCTTGGGCACATGCATAAAAATTGTGACATCTCGTGAACATTGTATATGTTGTCATACCAGAGGTGCAGAGTGCAAAAATGGAATGCTGCGATAAGGATATTATTCAGCTGCCAGATCGGTGGGGTGGCAGTGGGTGGTTTGAGCAGGCTTCTCCTCGCCACACAGGGCCAGGATTGTGCTGGCTCTGAACAGCGGCGAGCTCGGAATTAGGGGCACCACAAGCGTCGCATTGCCATTCCGCATAGATAATGATCGGTAGTCGTCAAATAGTGCCAATTATTTACCCAAGAAAACCTCATTGAGGCTCGCGACTGCTTAGGTAGGTCCTGCTTTGAGATGTTTGGCCAATCTCATAAGTGAGTGTTTGGCTTCATATGAGAGGAAACCAGAGCTCCCTGAACGAATCCACGCGTGCGAGGGACAACGCCCATCCCGGCCACCTCCGGGTCCCATCTCAGCCCCGTGCGTCAAACAGCCGACAAGCACTGGCGACCACTGATCATACCACCCGGCCAGGCTACAGCCTGCTTAGCTTCTGACATGCAACTACCCTCGCGGGGCATTCGCAGCGAGTTGCTGGTCGATGGTGGAGATGCTGCAGTGAGGAGGTCGCAGGCTTTACGGGCGCTCGCCCCTGGCCTGTGGCTGATCCAGCACTGATCCAGCACTGATCCAGCACCGATCCAGCACCGATCCAGCACCGATCCAGCACCGATCCAGCACCGATCCAGCACTGATCCAGCACTGCAGTGTCCCGACGTGGAGCCGACCGGAAGCTCTCGCTCGGTAGTTGGTGAAAAGAGAGCAACAGCTACTTGGTTATTATTTTGCCTTCGAACTAAAATTATGGAACAGCAACATGTCGTGTGTGAATGAGTGAAATGGGATTTCATTTATTGTCAGCGTGTGGTACGGTGGACAAGTAACGATTCGTCGATTATAGGAAACTATGACGCTCGCGTTGCATGCATCAGACCATGTGTACGAGAATCGATGATGTTCACGCGACACAAAGTATGCGCGTGCGCTGCTCGCGCTAACAGAGCGGGGCTGTACACACGAGGACAATTATATTAAACAGTCATTGTTTTAAACTAATCACGACCCCTAATCTCGATCATTGAGTTACTTGGGAGCGGATCCCTGCATACCCAATGTGAAGGATGTTCAGTGTTTGTATTTGAAGGCCACCTTTTAAAATGCACGAACAGCACGTGCAGCGCTGTCGCGCACAGCTCCCCAACCGTGCTCAACCCACCTCTCGCGTGGCCCGTGCACAAAATAATCGTCACGTCCCTTTGTACATCCGTGTTGATCTTGGGGATGTTTGATCATACTTCACCACACTGGTTAGTGTTGGTTGGTGAAGGGGATTCTCAGAACCGGTTCCGATGGCGCTCGCCACCGATGTTTTCCCTGGCTGGGAATCAATTCTGGTCGCCAGGTTCGTAGCTCGGTGCGCTGACCACTCCACCACTGCTCATCTCTTTGTTCAAGGGTAGACAATGACGCCCGCGTGTGAGGGATCACAGAGGCTCTGCAACGAGCAGGTCGGACGGCATACCGCCCAGCACTGCACAATGTGCACAGACGACACCACGTAACTCCATCCACAGGAACCTACTTCACACACTGCAGCAGAGCACGAGCAGAAATATGTCTGTTTAACATACCCCTCTCCTCACATGTAAAATAAAAGTATTTTAGGACAAATCCCATCGTCTGCATGGCCTTCTACTGAACCAATGCTGCAGATTTTATGCATTCCCAGAAAGCCGTGTGGCTGATGGCATGTGTAAACTATACTTTATTTCTTATGTGGAGGGACAGATATGGGAAGGAGATGTATTGTCTGCTCTATCTTCGTTAAAGAAAACATCCCAGTGGCCAAACATGCACGTGAGCCTGCCAGGGTGAGTGACGGAGTCTGTCTGTGCCATCACCATGCGCTTCGATGATGCTGTAACTTGAGTTTTTTTTTTTAGAAAATCAACCTTCATATCAAGATTCCCAAAGATGACGTGCTTCTGAAGCAGGAAAAGCAGAAGCGAGTGTTGAGCACGTTTGAAGAGCAGGAGATCGAACATTTACAAGCAACAAAGTTGCATGCGGTCGAGATAGAAGCCGCCGATTCCAGCAGCGAGCAGCCCGAGGCGGCGGCGGAGCAGCTCCTGATGCTGCGCTACGGGAGCGCGGCGAGCGCCGCCAGGCCACGGGACCCCGAGCCGACCGCCACGCCCAACGGGCTGCCGGGTGAGGGCCACGACGCGGGCGGAGAGAGCGCCGGCCTCGCCTTCGCCGCCACGCGGCGCCAGTGGCTGCTCGCGGAGCGCCAGGTGGGCCCGACGGAGCGCCGGGCGGCGGCTCTCCTCTCCCCCAGGTGCATGGCCGGAGATCGCGACGACGCCGGCGGCGGCGGTGGGCCGCCTCCCGGTTGGAACGCGCCGAGTGGCTCGCCTGGGCGCGACGGGAAGTCCTCGCTCTCTCGCAGCGACGACGGGGACGACGACGACGACGGAGACTCGGGTTACCGGTTCCCGGATTCGCCGGACGACGCGACGCTGGCGGACGGAGGCTCGCTAGACCTGGGGCCGGACGGTGGCGGCGCCAGCACGGGCGACAGCGCCGCGTCTCCCGGCTCCCCGCGGAGTCCCCGCGGGCCGCGGACGGACGGCACGCCCCCCGAGACACCCCCCGAGACGCCCATCGAGCGCGAGATCCGGCAGTCGCTGCGGCGGGAGGAGAGCCTGCGGCGCCGGCGCGGGATGGCGGGCGTCGCGTGCGGCCCCGGCAGCCGCGCCGAGCTGGTGGAGATCAAGACGCTGCCGGCGTTGTCCTCCCGCCTCGCGCTGCCGCGCTCGCCGCACCCGCTCGCCGCTCCCTACCCGAGCCATGGGAGGTTTCGTTTGGCGGAGCAGCAGATGTATGTATGTACGCCTCTTTTGTATACTTCTTCGCAGCATTAACGTAACGCGTAGGTTTTTCGTGGGGAATATTACGATTGGGAATTGATTTTTGGTTTCGGCCTCGTAATAATCTGGCCCAATATGTTTCATAAGGCCCTCCACCATCCAACACAGCCAAACCTTTGCAGTGGTCGGGCGTACAAGCGTCCAACGACAATTGTTATTCTGTCAGCCACTGGTAAGTTGCAGAACAATTTTCACAACCAAACTTACGAGTTAGATTATATCTAAATGTTCTTAAACTAGATACAATGTCCTAGAGCGACCTGTTTTTCAACTGTGACTGTGCAGGCGTGGCTAATAATATAATGCCCATCTCTGAAAAAACTACCTGCTGTTCCATAGAACACCAATTACACCAAAGCGGATTACCTCAATCCTGTAATCTGCGAGGCCAACCAATCCACAATGACGACTTGGGGTAGATCTGCGGGGATTTGACCAGACGATTGGAAGTGCCAACGCGGTATTGTGGACGCGACAACGCCGTTACGCCTGAGGCTGCGGAGCACTCAATGAGAACTCCCAACGATGAAATCGGACGGCGTCTCAATGCCTGCGTCTCGATGCCACGGTCTCGATGGTGGCGGCATCAATGCCACTGCATCTCGGCGTCTGGATGCCACAGCATCTTGAGACGCTGTGGCTTCACAGGAAGGGCGAAACGTGGGTTTCAGTAGGTCATGGGGGAACGAGGACATTTACTCTGCTAAGGTGAAGTGAGGAGGTTCTCTTTTATTTTTGCGCACGATGGCATAGCAACGTGTTCAGGAGCTGAGTGCCAAGTCGAGGTCTGCTGGCCACGAGAGGGCTTCGGGAGAGACGTTGTGTAGTTTTGCTGTTCCTCCGCCGTTGAAGGAGCACAGCCTGCAGTGGTTTGCTTTGCGATCTATAGTTTAGGTTGCATGGACAGGGAGAGAGGAGTGCTGGACAATACAGTGTCGGTGCTGCTCAACGCATTTGGAGTGATGGGCACGGTGATGGAGGAGGGGACGAGGAAGCTGTTGAGGCTGGACTGTTTGTGGATGATAATTCACTCATCCCGAGATCTGATGGGATCGGGTGCATTCCGGGTGAGTTGGTCAGAGGCAGGTGGCCCTGAAGACCACGTAAAATGTCTCAAGAAGTTCCCGAGTGGGACATGTCTAGGCTCTGTGTGTTGAGGATGTGGGCAGGAATTGTTGCGTGTGTGAGATGTGAAGGGATTAGGCGTAAACACGGCTCAAGGTTGTGCTGACACACGGTCACCCCTTGCGCCGACATTCGACCCCTCGACATTCGAGAGCACAACCACAATGGGAACCAACGCGTGAAGGGGGAATTATGCAAATGCACTCTGGTTGTAAAACGAGACTAAGAGACACCACAGCTTCAGTGAATGCAAACAAAATACAATAACTGATCAGAGAATTTGCCTCCTTTCCATATTTCCTTCCCAAATAAGATGTGAAGGTATTTTGTACACATTCCGTCAGCCACACAGCCTTCCACGAGTGCATAAACAAACTCAACATTCGCAATGTCTGGACCAGTTTTGATATTCATCATCTCTGCAGCAGAGCCAGGCTTGTTAGTTCAACCCCAAACTAAATACAGTGGTACACAAGCCGGGCAGTGTATGGCGGTGGAGGATCGTTGAAGCTCACAAGTCGGTCCATGCTATTCCGACGCCCAAATTCGCATCACGCAGAGTTGTTTGTACGCATGTTGAACGTCTTCCGCACCGCACATGTCCAACCTTGATTATCGGTGGTGCGCCAGTCTGAGGTGCAAATTTGTGCGATCGACCCGCCGTCGGGCGCACTGCTGGTGCACGCGTATCGTGACGCACCGGCGGTCTCGCTTGTGTCACAGAGAGACATCCGGCTGGAGACGCAGCGCGAGGAGGTGCTGGTGAGGGCCGGCCACGTGCGCGGCCAGTACGACCGTGGCGCCGCGCAGGAGCTCGGCCTGCTGAAGAAGATCTTCGAGCAGCCTGAGCCACCCCTCAGCCCCACCACCCCCAAAGCTCGCCAGCCCAGCCCCAGCCCAGGTCTCTCGCCACCGCACTCGTTCACAAACACGGCCGGTCGTGAATGGCCACCCCTGGTGCCGTCCGCTCCAGCGCGGTGTCGGTGCGCCCTGCATGAGAGCGCGTTTACTCGTCACGACCTGCCGTGACATTGGCAAACGGAATCGAGTAAAAGCTGGAAAGGGCATAAAAAAGCGTGAACAAAATGCATGCTTGTAATGACAGCGAGAGTAACTCGTGGATGGTAGGTAGGGAACCTGTGTAGGTCAGAGGCACCGTTCGGAGCGGAGGACCCGTCGCGGGAAGGGGGATGGTGGCCACTGGTCCACACCGATGGCAAATGAAGGAGGGAAGCCACCTGAACGGACGTTCTCCACGAACGCGGAGCGACGAGACCTGCTCTCGCGTGCGGAGCGGGATGACCCACTGCATCACATGACCACAAGAGATGGTTTAGGCTTCGTCCAACAGCAAAGAGATCAGAGCTGATGATGATGATGATCTGTACCAACGAATTATAACACTAATCCTAAGGCCTGTGTTAAAGCTTACGTTCTTAAAATATCTATAGATGCTCGCTCAGCCTTGCGTTAAATAGCCCTGGACCTTTAAATATGCTCCGAGTCTGGGAATGAACTCCATTCGTTTGACGAAGAGCAGGGAAAGATTTGCAGACCAACCCTTAGCGTTCTCGCCAGAGATGCAGCCAGTAAGACAGTGGACATCGGATTCGATGTGGGGAGTGTGAGCAGATCCTCTAATCTGTTGTTGTTTATCCACACAAGTTAATACTTTTAGCTGCCTAGTTAAAGCTTACAGGAGCAATAGGCTGAAGTTGCCGCGACTATGACATCTCTGCTGCTATTCACGCGAAGGCTCCAATATTGGGAAGGGCGGCTCTGTGGAGTCGCATCCCAGTGACGAATCCGTCCAGAGGTGCGGATAGTAACACGAGGGCACCGCTCTCATCCAAGCAAATGTTAAGATTGTAACGAATTGTCACGCGTATAACAGCTATTGTTGGATTTTTAGCGGAGGACTATTAACTGACAACCGGTAACGCGCATGGGACAAGTTTCGCCGTGCCGTGAATGTCGTAGATGCGCACCGAAGGGGTGAATCGCTATCCGGCCCGGTGCGAGTTGTGAACTGCGTTGACTCGGAGCGTAGCCGGTGCGTCCCTGGCGCCCTCTAGTGGTGACCCGGCCACACGGCGCCCTCTGGTGGTGACACAGCCACACGGCGCCCTCTAGTGGTGACACAGCCACACGGCGCCCTCTAGTGGTGACACAGCCACACGGCGCCCTCTAGTGGTGACACAGCCTCACGACGCCCTCTGGTGGTGACACAGCCACACGGCGCCCTCTAGTGGTGACACAGCCACACGACGCCCTCTAGTGGTGACACAGCCACACGACGCCCTCTCGTGGTGACACAGCCACACGACGCCCTCTAGTGGTGACCCGGCCACACGGCGCCCTCTAGTGGTGACACAGCCACACGACGCCCTCTAGTGGTGACACAGCCACACGACGCCTTCTAGTGGTGACCCGGCCACACGGCGCCCTCTAGTGGTGACACAGCCACACGGCGCCCTCTAGTGGTGACACAGCCACACGACGCCCTCTAGTGGTGACCCGGCCACACGGCGCCCTCTAGTGGTGACACAGCCACACGACGCCCTCTAGTGGTGACACAGCCACACGGCGCCCTCTGGTGGTGACACAGCCACACGGCGCCCTCTAGTGGTGACCCGGCCACACGGCGCCCTCTAGTGGTGACACAGCCACACAACGCCCTCTAGTGGTGACACAGCCACACGGCGCCCTCTGGTGATGACACAGCCTCACGACGCCCTCTGGTGGTGACACAGCCACACGGCGCCCTCTAGTGGTGACACAGCCACACGGCGCCCTCTAGTGGTGACACAGCCACACGGCGCCCTCTGGTGGTGACACAGCCACACGGCGCCCTCTGGTGGTGCGCGGGTGCGTTCTGCAGCCAGCCCGTGTCCGTCCGTGGAGCAGCACGGAGGGGAATTTGAAATCGGTTTTGTACAAATCGCAACTTTCATAACCACCCACCACTACGTCCGTTAGGGGAGAAAAAAAGTAATCTGACCTTCGATTAGCTCGATTGGCTACGTATGGTGCGAAAGAAGTTAAACATACGTACAGTGACTAACCATTGGAATGGTGTCGGTTGTCAACTCACCATTCCTTTGGAGCTTACAAAATATGGGTTTTTATCTCTCTGAGAACTAAACAAAAGTTGTCTTAAGGATCGAATCGTCCTTCCCAGCACAGGAAGATGAAATGTACACCAGTGGTTCAAACCGAGCAACAGAAATGACCGCCGCGTACGCCTGCTCCATGCGCCGCCGCCCAGGCACGCACCCTCATTACAAGCGGGGTGTAGTGATCGCCCCCCACTCTGTCGTTGTGCCGGCCACACCACCCACTCGTGCGCCATCGCGGCCTTCGTAGGCGCCGTTCGCTAACAGCGCTTTCCACAGCAGTCTGTGAAGGCTAAACAGGGGATATTTGTTTTTGTGGCTGCAGGTCCCGTGAGGCAGTCGAGCCGGGAGCGGCTTCTCCTGGAGCCGGCCTCAGAGAACGTGGTGATCGTGGAGCACAATGTCCTGCAGCCACACGGCCGCACGGGCGCCCCGCTCACCTCCACTCCGCACCGCGCCGCCCGCAGCCTCGGTGAGAAGCGTGCGTGTTTACACGCGACTTGTCTCTCGACCCCTTTCGCAAGGGCATTTTAGAAGAAACTTTTTTTTAAATGTGCCTGTGCCTTCACTCCGGTGAAATCCATTCTGTGTCGTGAGGAATCGCTTGATGTGCAGCTGCCGTACCTACAATATTTGTTTCACCGTGTTGGGTGGTGAAGGATAACACAATTATATGGCCTAACCCAACAATCGCCCATGAATCGACAATTTTACGGTTCCCTTAGCAGAGTGGGACACGGGGAACGTGATCATCTTGGAGTCTCGGATCGGAGCCTGGGATGAGGAGCCCGCGATGCCCACGCCCCCGGAGCCACCCACGTCCCCTCCGGGAGGGGGGCCCTCCCCGTTCGGCCCGTCCCTGCGCCGGGCAAACGACGCGCTGTCGCTCGTCGAAAGAGAGATCCGGGAGGCGCACCGTCGCGACGACGAGCTCCGGCGGCAGCGCCACGGCGTGTACGGCACGGCCGGCAAACCGGGAGGCTTGCCGCAGGGAGGCTCGCCCCTCAAACCGGCCGCCGGGGATCGCGCACCACGAGCCACCGAGGGGGCCACCCCCGCGGTCCCCGCATCTCCGGCCTCTCCCAACTCGCACACGGCCGGTGGGTGCCTCTCCACGTGGCGTCGGCCTCGCAGCCGCGCGACGTTCAACCTCGAAGCCCAGTTACGATCCACAGTGAACCTCCCCTCATCCAGCCTCCGCCCTCATCCTCCTCGTAATGGAAAATGCTGTTATCCACGCATCGTTTCATTCTGGCATCCACGCTTCTTCGCGGACAGGAGCAGTCCAGAAGTGGTAGCGAATCGCCCGTCCTCTGTGCTGATCGCTCATAAATGAGACACCTAGAGAGGGCTCCTGGAAGCGAGCGTCGATGCGCGGTAGAGTGAGATGAGGTTTGAAGGGGAAGCCGCAAGGCATTGGCTTGACCGTGTAGATGTCCGCTATGGGAAGGCGCCATTAACGATGCGTTTGTGTTGTTATCAGAGTCCAAGGTGATAACCAATGGCCAGGACAATCAACATCCGGCTCAACACAGAGATCCAAGCCCAGGCAGCAAATCCGACTCTGCACAGGTGAGTGCACCACACTGCGTTACACCGTCACTGCTGTCTGGTAATGAATCCTTCATTATCAATCGCTATGCCATGCTCAAACAGCTCTGTGCTGTCATAATGGTGGTTTTTGAAGACGCTTCTTGACAAAAGGCAATGGTTAAGCTTAGGAACAGGAGACTCAGAGGGGAATATCTCAGCAGTGCAGAGGCTGGGCACAGGGAGTTTCATGCAGCAAGGCCAGCTCCAGAGAAGAATCATCGACCTCTCATTGAGCGAAGGTGCCATTGAGCCGTGGTGGTGATGGTGGTGGTGGTGATGAGTGATGTCTCTTTGTACGTGCAGGTCTCTCCCGGTGGCAGGAGGAGTCCACGCAAGAGTGCGATGGCGCTGCGCTGGGAAGCCGGGATCTTTGCGAACCACCAGGGCAGCCTGGACTGAGACGACAAGGAGAGGAGAAGCCAAACCCAGGCCACTACCCAGGAGACACCGCACGACATCCACCATCGCTGCCCAAGCAGACGGAGCAGAATGTTCACTCACCATCACGACTAAACACAACATCCCCTCGTCATCACAACAAACCACAGACTACCCCACGCTCTCATCACTGTAAATAACTCGGTCACCTGTCTTCCAGTGGAGAAGCACAAGGAAAGATTTAGGCAAAATAAATGCACAGGGTGACGGCACCCACACTTTTCTGCGTTGTGGTAATATTTGAATTCTGAAAAAAACACGGCAGGATACGTGACATTACAGATGTTTTGTGATAAATGGGAAGGTACAAACTGCAACAGGGCGTGCTGTGTCCCCACCTGCTGCACTGATTTGGCCACGGAGGCCCCAGGGCCCCGTGCCGGTGAGGCCAAGATGCTGGCCGTGCGGGGCGCCGCCGGTGCTATAGGGGTCCAGCGATCCCACTCACTGTCACCACTCGATTCTCTTGGTAACATTACGCTGAATGTTGCGGCCTCTCGCGGCTGCAGGGGTCATGTAAACCCATCCCGTACACGTGCGTAAGAATGGACGCGTGTCGGTGAATCTGAACCGACACCCCCCGCAGCGTGAAAAGCGTCGCCCAGATCGCGCATCTGCTCGCGCGTCACCGTGCTTCTTGCCGTCGGGACGAGCTCGTGAATGCGTAGATACCGGCCCCCCAGTGCACGCTCGTCTCTGGAACCTGGAGGACTAAGTAACAAAATCATTTAAAGGGTTTCACGGGTGTAATGCCCCCATGGGCTTGTCGAGTTGGATTGTGGAAACAGTGCCAGAGGACTGTATTACTGGATGAATAATCCCTGCCCTCAGCGTGACGATGAAGTTACTATCGCATTAAAGTGAATATGCCTCAAAGATGCTTCTGCATTTTTAACCGGCCTTGCCACCGCTGGCTTTAAAAGCCGCTTCTCCGGCTTGGAGCAGCCGCGCTGTCACAGAGGAGCATTGTAACGCATTCAGTCTCGTGCAAGGGATTTTAAAACGCCACACAACTCTTGTCTTGTACGAACTGTGCTTTTAGAAACTGTGGTGACAAAATGCATTTCTATGAAAAGAAAGTTCTGATTTTTACAAATGTATACACAAGGTTATTCTCTTCGATGGGAATTGTCCTGGGGCACTGATGGGTGTGGTGGCTGGTGGGGATTACTCCACTGACTCATAAACGTGCGTCTATGTGCATCTACGGAAATTGGGCGTAATTCAAGGATTTGCAAACGTGCTTTGTTTCTGCAGCATTCAGTCTTTCATTTAGAGGTATGAAAAGCGCAGATAGAGATTCAAACCAGATGTCTTCTTGTGGTACATGGTCCAATGGGTGAAGGCTCCAGGTTCTCATCGCTTTACACAGACCTGCCCAGCAGCAGGGGAGGTTTTAAATCACAGCATTTGGGATAGGAAACCCGCACTCACGGAGAGATTCCAAATCCGGGGATGTGAATACTGGTATCGTGATCTCCACTGTAGAAATCAAGGCCCTCTGTTAAACCTTTGTCCAATGGGAGGCCGCTCTTTCTTTGCTGCTGCTCCTGCTGTCTGGAATTGCCTCCATCGTGGCCGTGCACACTGCTGACACCGTCCTCCAATTCTCGTTGAGTGCGACGACTTCCCTCCTCTGCCTGTGGCTGGCGCTCTCATCTGTGAAGCGACTTCCTTCACGCTGCTACCATAACATTCACTTCACTTCTCGCTCTCTCGCCTGTAGAAGTAGAGCTGCACTTCCCTGCTGTAAACCCCGCTATGCAACCTCTCTGTGGACACATCCCCTAGTTGTGTACGGCGCCTTGTGATGTGGTCGCATCATGCGCACGGCCTACATCAATTGGCAGTGTGTTGGATGGGACCAGGACGACCCAACGCAAGTGCAGGTCCTGCAGTCGCCTCCACCGGTGGCCATGAGGAGAGAAAGCCGTGTCTGTGCGGGCCAGCCATCCCGGCCCGATTCCAGGGTGGAGATCCACTCTCACCATGGTATTCCAATCAAGACGGAGTGGTGGAATTCAATCCTCGCTAAACCACTGTGAGACCTACTCGGCAGGATGATGGCCGCCCAGTAATTGGTGCAATCTGTAAGTCCTCTCGTCAAGCCGCTCGCCGTGGCATCTGCCCAGATTATGCTGCAGCGGTCTGCATGCAGGTGGCGGTGATGTTGCCACGATCTCCCGTGGGTATCCTCGACATTGCCACCACCCACTCCGATCACACGCCGCTGCGCACCGTTCAGTAGCGTTGCCACGCCGACGATGTCTGGCTGTGACCAAAGTTGAATGAATTCTTAAGGAGCTACATTTGACAACCGTAAATAAACACAAGCACGCGCCATGTTTGTCCTCGGCACTGCCTTGCAGCAGCAGCAGCAGATAAGTATAAATACGTTGAGTGTTCTGGCCAGTGCCCAAAATACACTTCCTGTTCTAAGGCAATTTTGTTAATCCGGGCGAGGATTTACATGTATCTCGCAATAAAAACGCAAGTGTTCAAAGGGCTTTGCAGTGCACACCAATAAACATTACACAATGATAAGAGGGAAAGGCAAATGATTAAATAATAATAATTGTGTTTGCAGTAGAGTTTGAGAAACCCGATGGCAGATGCGGTGAGGTGTCTGGTGCGTATTAAGGGAGGACAAGCAAAGGGACATGACCGTGGGTTGGACATAAATACAAGAGGCGACAGTCGGTCTGTCGGCCGACAATCTACAAGTGGTTCAGTCCTTTAGAAGCATATCAAACATTTTATTTTTCAGGAAAAAAAATGTGGGTGGTATTTTTTTTGGGTGACATAAAATGTTTTGTTGCTGATGTGTAATATATGTAATATTTAATATGTAGCGCCATTTGGCGACGTGCACATTTTTCATTGCATTGACTTACCCGTTGATAACAGAATGGATAAAGACTTCGTCATGCGCTGTTGTGGAACGAATTGTCACCTGGGTTGTCGGAGCCATCTCCATGGCGGGGCCCTGTTCAGCGCAATCATCAATGTTGTGTTCAACCGCAGCAATACGATATTTGTTTTTAAAGCCTGACTGCTCATGAGATACAAAAGGTAAAAAGCAGGCCGGGGTTAAATCAAATCTTGTTGGGAAATATCGGTCCAGAAAGTCTATACGGTGATGTAATAAACATTGTATTTCACGTGGCGGGGTGAACAGATGTCTCTGTCTTATCGTGCGAGCCTTGTCGCGGCATAGCAGGAGTCTCCTGTTATTAGAGTAGAATGTATAACGCGCACAGAAGTCGTTTACCCCCTGAGAGAGAGACGAGAACGAGTGGGAGGCACGGGGAACCACAGCCAAGCAAGAAGGCAGCCGGCAGCAGCAATCTGAGGTCACGTGCAGGGCTCTCCTCTAGACCCGTGACAGAACCGAGAAGCGTTTGCAATGCAGCTGTACAACAAAGTGAAATCAACAACGTTACTTTAGAACCAAACAACGGCGTCCTTGTCATCCACGTGTCGCGGCGTGCTCACGGGGCTGCCTGCTGGGTGTCTGCATGCATCTCGCACTGCTCTCACAATGTGGAGAATGGGATTTGTGTTTTGTCAAATGTGGCTGTTTCAAGATTCTATAGTTAATTAATCCGTTCATAATTAGGCGACACAGCCCTTTGCAAGGGTCACTAGATATGAGGTTCCCGTGGCCACGAACAAGCCGAGCCGAGGCCGTGCAGTGACACGGCTCCTCCCTGCTCGCCACCTGCTCGTCTCGCTCTTCCCACTTGGGCCACAGGCAAGTGGCCGCCTTTTTCTTAAGCAGGATGTCAAACATGAGTTCGTGTTTGCCCTCCCAAACAAACATATACAATTTTGTTCTTTTTTTACGAATTTTCTTTTTAAACAAAAGCTTGACCGTGAAGTTGACCGTGACCGTGCGCGTCTCTGCCACGTCCGACGTCCATGGGAATCTGGGCTGAGCCCACGGGCCTGGTTTGTGAACTGGACCAGCACGCTTTAAAGCTGTGGCGGGGACGTGGCATGATATCAGCCTGGTGTGCCGACTCGTTTTCTGCTCAATTATTGTTTTAAACAATTGGATGCACATTAACAGACACCCAAAGCCAGCACCATCATCAATATTCCACTGGTAGACGATGCTGTTGTGTGCTATTGACCTCCGATTAACACGGTAGGCTACGTATGGTGCGAAAGAAGTTCAACATACATACAGACTCGATGTTAAATGCTTGAAGGTTGCACCAAGGAATCGGGTGTATGAACTCGCTGTCACCCATTAAATTCCAACTGAGCTTGGATGAGCTGAAAAGCAATCCGCCCGAACCCGATGCCACAATATGATGTTGACCCCGTGTTGTGGCTTGCATCATCCTCGGGCGATGATGTGTGGGGTGTGGCCTCAACATAACGTGTCGAGGGATAACTGTGCCTGTTGTAACAAAACCCAACCAGTCGGCACCACTACAAGCCGCCTCAACCAAAGCCACCTTGACCGTGCTCACGTAATCCCCTTTGACACACAGAGCAACATGTTTAAATGAGAGCCTGCAGAACCCCGTGTAATGTTTATACTAATCGTTTAATACATTTGGCAAATATTTTGATAAAATGCCACGACTTATGACTGCCATCTGGCCTCTTGAGAATTCTTAATTTAGTGACTTTGAAATGAAATGCCTCTTCCGCACATTTCCAGCAACAGTCGAAACAATGGATTTATTTTACAACCATCGGAAGCGTGTGCGGGTTGTACCACGTGTCGCTCGGAATGATGTCTTCACTCCACGTGCTGAAAGCAATACGACAGTGTAACAACGGTTCCTGAAGAAACTGGCAGCATCTGGAACGAAACGTCGGACATCGTGCCAAACATCACGCGATGCAGCCCACAAGCACATCGGAGAGCTGGACAGCGCAACCACTGAATCCTACACCATCTCGGAGCTAAAGGACCATCGTACAAATTGTCCATGGAACGAACACATTTGTAATGTTCAATATATACAACATATCATTAACTTTAAACTACAAGGATAGTACAGCAGACGCTCAGGGTGCTATTGAAACATTGGAGTACGTTTCACAACTGTTTTTATGCGGACGATAAAATCCCGTGAGGTTTTAAGCAGAGCCGCTGTTGGGTTAATGGGTCGAACAGAAGCCGCGAAGAAGACCACGTGCGCGTCTCTGGCGCGCCTGGGTGTCAGTGTGAGAGCATTTAGAATCGACTCGAGACGTCACATTCATATCTGTTCCAGAAGTTATATTTATTCATTTCTTATTAAGTGCACACTCGAGTGATGTGCGTGTGACCCAGAATGTGCAATGGAGCGCGAGTTGAGGCTGGCGAGACGCGGGCGGTGTAAACATCCGTGACGTCTGAATCGAGGGGGGCAGGTTCGTGTCGCCTAGCACGGAAAGAACGAGTCTTACGGCTGAAACTGTTTTCATGTTGACATAGGCTTGTCGTACAATTGTATGGCATGTTGAGACAAGGGATACTTAAATGTTTATTCTTCCGCTGGAAAAACAAAGAAGTTGTGAGATTGCGCAATTGTTGAAATGTTATGTATGCTCTTGTGCAGTATTCACTATCATCACGCTTTCAACAAAATGTAAGGTATAATAAGAGGGCTTTCGTAGTGCACTGCTTTCAGTCTGTAGCTGTCAGATCGATTAAAGTTATTCCTATTTCTCTCAATTTCAATGGATTCTCTCATTTGGCTTGGCCAGTAACAACGTGACACATGTTTTACTGGTTGGCCGTGTCGGGTGGTGGAGGGTTGCGACACATTTATAAATAACGCGATATAACCCAAAAGCATTTATTATGAATACTATTGTTCGTGAAAGCCTACGTCTTAGAAAGCCTATTCTTTTTTCATCATTTTGATACCGGCAAAACGTGGTCCCATACATAGACTACGCACACTTCAGACACAATTTTGGAGGGACAGATTTGGATAGGAGGCATACTCTGTTTTGTTGGCGACAATGAGATGGGCACGAGATGATGATCGTGTTACCCACATTTATCCCTCATCGCGAGTGTCTCCTGGCAAGTTCCCGGCGATATCCCAGAGCGATCAGCAGAGATACGTCTCGTTCCCAGGTCATGGTTTTATTTGAAATGAAACGCCCTGAGACTGGAGTGCATATGAACTTACAGTCCACACTCCAGGGAGCTATTTTGTTCAACCAGGTTCTATTCTATTAGTGCGTTTGATGGCAATGTGTTCAGGAGCGAAATGCCAATGTCGACGTCTGCTCGACACCACGAGTGTGCCGTTTAGCAGAGAGCTCGTGTCGCTTTGCTGTTCCTCCATTGAATGAGCTCAGGCTACAGTGGTCTACAAAGTTGTCTAAAGTTTAGGTTGCATGGCGATAATGACACTCATGAAACTTGGCTTTTTGTATCTCCATGTCTGTATATAGATCTATATTCAATGGTTCTTTCGGTAAAGTTACGTGACTTTACCGAAAGAACCATAGAATATGAATTCCTGCAGTCACAAAAGTTTTAAGTAAAAGTTTATATCGATCTACATATGTATCTGTGGGTTTATGATATGGCCCATAATTCTAGATTTGAAGCTTTCGTGACTGCAAGGATTCATATGCTTAGGTTTTTTTCGGTAAAGTCACGTAGGTAAAACATTAAAATTAATAAAAGTAAAATAAAATAAAAAAAATCACGACGTTTCGGAGGCGGAAGCTTGTGTTGCCTCCGAAACGTCGTGATTTTTATTTTATTTTACTTTTATTAATTTTAATGTTTTACCTACGTGACTTTACCGGAAAAAACCTAAGAATATGGCCCATAGTTTGGGTTGCATGAGCACAGTCGCTTTACTGTGGCAGAGCTTTAATTTCCCATGAAGTCGATGTGCCCATCAGCGTGTTGATGTTTTGATGCGGCTGGTGGTCCCACCACGGCCTTCAAGGAATGTCAAGGCCAGCAGGTGCGGCGTGTGGGTCACCCACGCGAGGTCTGTCCTGGACGTCGGCGTCGTCCCACTGCCCGCCAGCAGCGTTCTGGATGGATCTGGGCGACGTTCTGGCGACAGGCTGGTCCCAAGCGGGGGGACGACGCTCGAGGGACATGTTGGACGGGTGGGTGGTTGTCGTGGGCAAGACGACGTGGAAGCGCCTTCGCAGTTTGCGTGCTATGGATATTTGGTGGCAGCATGGCCACTAGAACATGGAGCCTGGTGACCGGTGTCCGTGTTCTGCTCAGGATGCCCATCGTGTTAACGAATGGTGCAGCTGGTGGCTTTGTGTCGGAGGAGCTCGGGGGCCAGGCTGGAGGAGGGGGGGCCCAGGCTGGAGTGTAGGAGGGGGGGCCCAGGCTGGGGGAGGGGGGGCCCAGGCTGTAGGAGGGGGGCCCAGGCTGGAGGAGGGGGGGCCCAGGCTGTAGGAGGGGGGGCCCAGGCTGGAGGAGGGGGGGCCCAGGCTGTAGGAGGGGGGCCCAGGCTGTAGGAGGGGGGGCCCAGGCTGGAGGAGGGGGGGCCCAGGCTGTAGGAGGGGGGCCCAGGCTGTAGGAGGGGGGGCCCAGGCTGGAGGAGGGGGGGCCCAGGCTGGAGTGTAGAAGGGGGGGCCCAGGCTGGAGTGGAGGAGGGGACTCTGCCACTGAGCAGATCATCGATGAGAGGGCGGCAGGTCGCAGTTTATCCGCCGAGGCGCCCCAAGTCGCAAGTTTCTGTAGCAGGGCGGCTCTTGAATTCGTCTTCTCACAAATCTCTTTTATTGGGAGCTTGAAGGTGAGGCGCTAATGCGGTGTTTAATGTGATGTTTGGAATGTAATGCGGTAATGCGATGTGTTTCATGTGAAATACGAAATGTGATGTGCTATTTTAACATGAAATATGTGCTAATTGTAGGTATGACATGTAATGTGCTCATTGTGTATACAGTATAAGATGTAATGTGCTGAAGTGATGTATGAGATGTAATGTGCTTATGTGCTGTATGAGATGCAATTTGCTACCTGAGATGTAATGTGTTTATGTGCTGTATGATATGTAATGTGCTAATGTGATGTATGATATATAGTGTGTTTATGTGATGTATGATATGTAATGTGCTGTATGATATGTAATGTGTTAATGTGATGTATGATATGTAATGTGATTATGTGATGTATGATATGTAATGTGTTGTATGATATGTAATGTGCTTATGTGCTGTATGATATGTAAATAGGAGCTGACGAGAGGCCTTGAGGTTTCTCCTCGCCCCCGCACGCAGTCACGTGACGCAACGCAGCCAATCCACGCAAGCCGAGCGTAGGGAAAGGGGGGGGCAATTGGCGCTCGTACCCGGAACTAAAGAACCCGGTACCAAAACACCCGGACGCGAGCGCACGGACACGCAGTGGCGAGAGCCGACCTGGGTCCACAGCAACCATAGAGGTGAGGGCGACAGCCTCCACTACAGTCTATACTACAGTCTACAGTCTATACTACAGCCTACAGCCTACAGCCTCCACTACAGTCTACAGTCAATACTACAGTCTACACTACAGTCTACAGCCTCCACTATAGTCTATTCTACAGTCTACACTATAGTCTATACTATAGTCTACAGTCTACACTATAGTCTACAGTCTACACTATAGTCTACAGTCTACACTATAGTCTACAGTCTAGCCTACAGTCTACACTACAGTCTACAGTCAATACTACAGTCTACACTACAGTCTACAGCCTACAGTCTACACTACAGTCTACAGCCTCCACTACAGTCTACACTACAGTTTACAGTCAATACTACAGTCAATACTACAGTCTACACTACAGTCTACAGTCTACACTATAGTCTACAGTCTACACTATAGTCTACAGTCAATACTACAGTCTACAGTCAATTCTACAGTCTAGCCTACAGTCTACAGTCAATGCTACAGCCTCCACTACAGTCTACACTATAGTCAATACTACAATCTACAGTCTACACTACAGTCTACTACAGCCTACAGTCAATACTACAGTCAATACTACAGTCTACTACAGTCTATACTACAGCCTCCACTACAGTCTACAGTCTAGCCTACAGTCAATACTACAGTCAATACTACAGTCTACACTACAGTCTACACTATAGTCTACAGTCTACACTATAGTCTACAGTCAATACTACAGTCAATACTACAGCCTCCACTACAGTCTACACTACAGTCAATACTACAGTCTACAGTCTATACTACAGTCAATACTACCGCCTACAGTCAATACTACAGCCTCCACTACAGTCTACACTACAGTCTACACTACAGTCTACACTACAGTCTACACTACACTACAGTCTACACTACAGTCTATAGTAAAGCTCTAGGGTACAGTACTGTATACAGTATAGCAGGTAGAGGGTATAGGTGATGGCAGCATCTTCATCAGCTTGGCTCGGAGCTTGTGTTTATCGGAGCAGGGTGATGATGGGTGTCTTCATGTGGCCGCCAGGGTCGTTCATTCGTCGGTGGAAGTTTTTGCTTTGGGCTGTCACAGCGAGATCATCGCCAGCCACTACAATTGTGGGTGAATCGGTGTCGTGAGCTTAAGGGAAATTTCTGCTCGTTCACATCTGTTGGATTATTTTCATTACTACTTCGGAAGTTATTTTATCACTGTACTTGGGATGCATTTCGGGTTAGAATTTTCAGATTTATTTTTTTAAAGGACAATTTCATTTTTTCAGGTTTTTGGATAGTTTTTAATCATTCAAGTTAACAAAAGTGATGGGCCATGTGACAAATTTTGGATCAATCTGAAACCATTTTTTATCATATGCTTGGTTCTTTCGATAAAGTCACGTAGATAGAAAATACAATTAAAATTACAGATAATAAAATGAAAAAAGTGAGTTTTTTGCTTTTATTATGTTCAATGAATTGTTTTATTTTATTATCTGTTATTTTATTTTCTGTCCACGTGACATTACCGAAAGAACCAATAACATGAATTTCTACAGTCACGAAAGTTTAGTCATTTTTAAATCATTAAATATTTTGAGATTAATCCGAGAACCGGGGCAACATCCTTCCTCAGCGCCCTGCTAAACGTAATTGACTCGAGACGAACAGGTGCCAGCAGCAGTCTGCTGCCCATGACTCGAGGCGAACAGGTGCCAGCGCAGCAGCAGCAGTCTGCTGCTGCTGCCCATCGCACCTGCAGAGGCAGCACGGGAACTGCGGATCAGAACGAGACGAGATTCCCACCCAGCCAAACCACGAGCTGTCATTGAGCATATTCTTTGGGTTTAATTATGTTTAACTCTATAATAATAATGGTATTAGTACAACTGCTGTGGGCAAGTTGAACTCTACTGAAGCTCATAGTTATATATATTTTACAATGTTCGTGAATGACACAGCTGCTGATGGGACAGCCAATGGGAGCCGAAGGGCGGGGTCTGTACCTGAACACGTGGCAGATGCTCCAGAGGACGCGATATTCACGAGGGAGCTGCTGATCGCGATACGTTCTAAATCGTGTTTCAGGAATCGATGTTTGGTTGTAGGGTCACTTCTCCTTCGTGAAGCTGAGATGTTTGCTGGGTATCACGCGGCCACATTCGCTTCTGCTTCCACGAAGCCAGAGCAAAGGTAGAAATGAGGTCACCAAGAATGGTTTTGGACATGTTGCTAAGTTGTGCCGTTTCAAACCCATTCTTCAATACTGTAACACTTCTTATACCAGGATGGAGATTGCTTTCGAGTTGTAGGTTTTCATTTGTTCAGTGTTATTAAATTTGTATTGCAAAGTGAAAATGCTCAGCATTTCCGCTGTGTTGGGGACGGTGTTACTACTTTTAAGACGTGAACAGCAACACGAGGCCTCCCCGCATCTGATCCGCTGCCTTACCACATCGCTGCGCAGTGCCGCTGAAACTTCGTTTCACGCACACAATTAAGGGCCGCGGTGCCTTTGAGGAATCAAACAACTTGGGGCAGTCTTGATTTGACGCTTTCGTGACTGCAGGGATCCAAACTCTTTGGCTCTTTCGTTAAAGTCACGAAGCTTGACAACTAATAGATCGCGACGTATCGATCGCGACACAAGCAATCGTCATCAGGTGGGACAGCCACAGCAAGAACACACAGCTGAGCAAACGTGAGCTTCGAGGAAGGGAATGTGATATAGGTGCTGCGTGGAGTTTGTGTCGTGGCTTTGTCTGCTCGGCGACAAAGAGCGCCTGACGCGGCGGGGGGCCGTGCCCCGAGTTGGGGGGAGTGCCCCGAGAGGGGGGTGACCGTGCCCCGAGAGGGGGGTGACCGTGCCCCGAGAGGGGGGTGACCGTGCCCCGAGAGGGGGGAGGGGGGTGACCGTGCCCCGAGAGGGGGGAGGGGGGGGCCGTGCCCCGAGTTGGGGGGAGTGCCCCGAGAGGGGGGGGGCGTGGCCCGAGAGGGGGGGGGGTGACCGTGAAGTGACGCCCAGAGCGGGCGGCGCGGAGCGGCGTGGAGTCTGCGGCGTGGAGGTCGCCGCGCGCACTCCTCGGTGCGCGCTCGGCACAATGGGGGGGGACCCGAAGTCGGAGAAGGGTGAGGACAGCAGCAATGGCAAGGAGGTAAATGTGTTGATCCGCTTTGTCGGCTCGACTTCTAGGTGTGAATTCTGTCACCGTAGCGAACACCATGGCGATGTGTTGTGGTTTCCCGCGTGTGATTACGCGTTCAGGTACAATAGAAACCGTCTTAGTTATTAGCCCAAAGCTACAGCGACAAATCCCAACGTGGCGATGAAGGAAGTGTGAAAGTCGTCAACTCGGTAACAAGTAGCAGCGTTCACGTGTGTGTGGTCCGCGCACTGCCACTAATACTGTGCCTGGAAAAATATCACAAAACGAGAACTTCGAGATTGAAAGTCGAGGCGGTTTCCGTGGCGCGCGTGTTGTGGTTTGTCAACTTAATGGCTTTTCATCAGAGACGGAAGTGCAGCACCTCTCGCTGCCGTGTTCTAAACGCGTCGGTGATCGCCCACTAACCATGCCATGTGTGTGTGTGTGCTAAACAGAATGAAAGTCTCAACAGGTATTTACACTCACCCGGTTTTCGGTTCACGTTTTTCATTTGGACGTCTGTGAAAATGAGCTTCATAGCTCACCAGATTCCCCCAGTCCGAATACAGATTCTGATAAAGATTTGAATAAGCGCCGTTAATTTTTTAATATTTTAAAACTGTCATTAATAGTTTTGCCAAATCAATGTGTTCTAGGAAGCCACAATAGTAACACCGAGGCCTTTACGGCAGCACGCAAGGCGAGAACTTGACGTGCGGATTTTGTGGAATTGTTTTGCACTTTTTCTCCTGCTTTAAGGAAACCCAGTTCCTATAGAGGGACATTTTTACGACGGCAGAAGAACTCGGGTAACCTCTGGGCAGTTTGCTTACAGCCGATACTGGTGAGATGAAACCGCTTCCTTAACGTCCATTCATTTAGATCGGCAATATCTCTGGCCTTGTGGATGCCCTTTCTGTTAAGTATAAATGTCAGTCATTGTAATTCAACTGTCAAGTCAACCATTGTGATACAATTATCAAAACTGAACCATAGCAGTTAAACTGTCGAGTGAGCCATTGTTATGAGTCTGACATACATCAATGGGTGCTCTTAAGCTGTGAAAGATGCATAGCGATCCAATCCTTGAGCATGGCAATATGTTCTCGAGCAAAATGGCAATATCGAGGTCTGCTGGCCACGATGAGAGGGCCTAAGGATAGAGTTTGTGTAGTTTTGCCAATCCTTCATTGAAGGGTTGCTAACTATGGTGGTTTACTGCGTGGTCCGTAGTTTGAGTTGCATCACCACAGTTGCACTTCTCTGGCTTGTCTGTATTTCTCCATTAGATGTGTGTACATCGGTGTGTTGATGTTTTGATGCGGTTGGTGGTTACACCAGTGTCTTCGATGAATGTCAAAGCCAGCAGATGTGATATTTGGGTCTCGAATGAGGAGTTTGTTCTGGACGCCCTTGTTGTTCCACTGTTCGCTAGCAGCGTGCTTCTGGATCAGGGTGATATTCTATGATGGTGACAGCGTGTTCCCAGAAGGGGGATCGGGACTTAAATCGGTGGTAAGGTGCATTGTTTAAGTCGTGGTGGATGGGTCGATTATTGTTCGCAAAAAAACGTGTAAACTCATTTGCAGTTTGCGTGTCTCTACGAAATATTGTTGGCAGCATGGCCACTAGAACAGGGAGCCTGGTGATTGGTGTCCGTGTTCTGGTCAGGATGCCCATCGTGTTATCGAATGGTGCAGCTAGTGGCTTTGTGTCGGAGGAGCTCGGGGCCCAGGCTGGAGTGTAGGAGGGGGGGCCCAGGCTGGAGTGTAGGAGGGGGGGCCCAGGCTGGAGTGTAGGAGGGGGGGCCCAGGCTGGAGTGTAGGAGGGGGGGCCCAGGCTGGAGTGTAGGAGGGGGGGCCCAGGCTGGAGTGTAGGAGGGGGGGCCCAGGCTGGAGTGTAGGAGGGGGGGCCCAGGCTGGAGTGTAGGAGGGGGGGCCCAGGCTGGAGTGTAGGAGGGGGGGCCCAGGCTGGAGTGGAGGAGGGGGGGCCCAGGCTGGAGTGGAGGAGGGGGGGCCCATGCTGGAGTGTAGGAGGGGGGGCCCAGGCTGGAGGAGGGGGGAACCAGGCTGGAGTGGAGGAGGGGGGGCCCAGGCTGGAGTGTAGGAGGGGGGGGCCCGGGCTGGAGTGTAGGAGGGGGGGCCCGGGCTGGAGTGTAGGAGGGGGGGCCCGGGCTGGAGTGTAGGAGGGGGGGCCCGGGCTGGAGTGTAGGAGGGGGGGCCCGGGCTGGAGTGTAGGAGGGGGGGCCCGGGCTGGAGTGTAGGAGGGGAGGCCCAGGCTGGAGGAGGGGGGGCCCAGGCTGGAGGAGGGGGGGCCCAGGCTGGAGTGGAGGAGGGGGGGCCCAGGCTGGAGTGGAGGAGGGGGGGCCCAGGCTGGAGTGGAGGAGGGGACTCTGCCACTGAGCAGATCATCAATGAGAGGGCGGCAGGTCGTAGTTTATCCGCCGAGGCGCCCCAAGTCGCAAGTTTCTGTAGCAGGGCGGCTTTTGAATTCGTCTTCTCACAAATCTCTTTTTTTGGGAGCTTGAAGGTGAGGCGCTAATGCGGTAATGCGATGTGTTTCAAGTGATATATGAAATATGCGATTAAGATCAGCGTTTAAGAGTATTGGCAATGTTCTAGAGGTGTATGCCCTGTGCAGCAAGGGCTATGTCATCTACGTGTATGTACTGCCAGATCATGTCCATGGCAGATGACATATATGATGTTAAATAACGACGGTGCTTGTACCAAGCCTTGAGGAAGGCCCTTGTTGATAATTCTCTTGCGTTTTGACTGTTTACAAGTACACAGCTTATTCTGTACGGTATTGGGTGAAATCTGAATATCCGACGATTCGCCCTCATTCATTTTGTCAATCCACTGCTGGATGAAGGCTTAACTGATCTGTGTCCGTCATGGGGGTTCTATGACACTAACACATTTTCTGGTAAAGCTACATCTTGGGAAAGCGTGAACAAGGGCGTGAATTTGGCGTTAACAAATATCAAATGGACGCTGGGGTAAAGGTGCATCATACGGAAAAGACGATCATGCTGGAAGTGGCTGTCTGGTGCCAAAGTTTCTAACACTACACTGTTTCAATAAAGTTACGGAATTTAGTCATGTAATGCTAAAAGTGGTGCTGCAGACAAGAAAGTTGTTTGTGCAGAATCAATAAAGTAATAAAAATGTAGCTGCTACTTTTATGTTCAAGTAGTCGTAGTGCTAAAATTGTCGTCAACTTTACCCACTGCCAATAAAGTTAAATCTGTTCACATACACGCACCGCCAAAGTCCACCTCCGATTAGCATGGTTGGCTACATACGGTGCAAAGAAGTTCAACATACATTCAACGTTCACTTTTAAATAAAGTAGTAAAAAGTGCACACGTGTGTATGGATGTGGTGCATCTGTCGGTCATAAGTCCCAGACCACTAGTACCATGTGGGTATGTCTCGTGACCTTTTCCTGCCAGCGAGCTTTTGACACTTCACGTGATCGCCTCAAAGTGCACCTAGCCTGGCACTCTGGTGACATCACAGCCACCTCGTGGCGAATGGCAGCTGCCGTTGTTGTCCGCGTGCTTACGGCCGATTGCCGCTGTGCCGTGTCGCCGTACCAGCAGCCGGAGAGAGGGGAGGCGATGGTGAACCTGAAGCACCTGTCGCTGGGGGTGCTGGTGCTGCAGACGACGGGGCTGGTGCTCGTCATGCGCTACTCGCGCACGCTGCCGGTCGACGGGCCGCGCTACCTCGCCTCCACGGCCGTCGTGCTCGCGGAGCTGCTCAAGATAGCCACCTGCGTCCTCCTCATCGGCTACGAGCACGGTGGGGTCCTCGCCCGCACGGCCGTCCTTGTCGCCGCCGAAGTGACTGCTGCGCTAAGCCTGATGCCCCGTCAGCTGGCTCGGCTCTTCACCCGTGTTCACGGACAGCCATATACCTGTCCGACGTCCGATTTAGATTCTGCCGTAATCCGAGCAAGCGTATGTTCCGAGTCCCGTTCCCGGTGAGCGAGTCCCCTTGAGCCGAGCCTCCAGAACTAGTGGCTGCTGCTGCTGCTGCCGTTAAGATCGCCGCTCGTGCTGCAGGCGACGAGGCCAGCAGTGGCCCTGCTGGGAGAACGGGAGCAGGGCGGGTGGGGAGCAGAGCAGGAGAGAGAAGCCCTTTGTGTCCGACACGAGATGAATGCTGCAAACAGAATGAGTCGGTGTTGTCCAAGAGAGCTTGTGTATCACGGGAACTGCCAGGGCTGTGTCTCCACTAAGTGGCATCTGTGTTAATTGTGGATGGATGGGCATGGTTGGCAGCATTTATCTTTTGTTCATGTGTTGTGTAACTAACCTGTGTGTTTTCTTTCCAGAGTCATTATTGAATGTGAGTTCCGAGATTCAGAGCTGTAGCCCAGGCATGCTTCACCCTTAATCTGACAGATCACAACAGTTCTTAGAAACTAATAATGTTTGAGCCTGGTTAGTGTGGACACTTTGTGCAGATTCTAGATACAGTGATCGCTGTGCACTGCATACACGGCACAACACGGTGTGCGTGCACTGCGGTGCTGACGTCACGTGGCTGCGCTGTGCAGGCAGCAGCGGGCGCACGGCCTTGTTGGTGCTGCGGGAGGAGATCATCGGGAAGCCCATGGAGACGCTCAAGCTGGCCGTGCCATCCGGCATCTACACACTGCAGAACAACCTCCTGTACGTGGCGCTCTCCAACCTGGACGCCGCCACCTACCAGGTGCCCCTCAGGCCCCCCCCCCCTCAGGCCCCCCTCAGCAGGCCCCCCTCAGGCCCCCCCCTCAGGCCCCACGGTCTCGCGCTCGGTGCGCTCGCACGGCGATGGATGGTGACGCCGGCTTGAGCGGTGCTCGTTGAATAGTAATATTAATAGTTCGAATCATTTAGTAGATTCGATTTTCGCGCCATTGTTGTAGCGCAGGGCCATCGTGAAGGCGCTGTGTTTCACAGATGGATGGAGTTTGCCATTCGGGGGCAATATTACTTCGTGTAATCTCAAATCAGTAATTTGCAGTGTAATTTTTCTAATTTGGGCCATGACACCCGGCACACGATGGCCTTCTCGTTTCGTACGACGTCGGGGGATCTTTAATCTCCACTGTGAAGTGGACTGCAAGGTGTTTGATGCACTCACGGTAATAACCAGGGCGGCCCGCAGATTTGAACCGCCAACCTCTGCAACAAGTGACGAACACACTACCGCAGAGCAGCTGACACCAGCGGGGAGAGGTGCTGCTGCGCGCGCCGTGTGGTGGTGGGATGTTGGCACGTCTTGTGAGTACCGCCTTGCGCGTGGCGAGCAGGTGACGTACCAGCTGAAGATCCTCACCACAGCGCTCTTCTCCGTGTTCATGCTCAACCGGCAGCTGAGCGGCCACAAGTGGCTGTCTCTGCTCATCCTCGTGGTGGGGGTGGCGCTGGTCCAGGTACCGCTCGCAGCACATTGCTTGAGCAGCCAACTGAGCTCATCTGTATGGAACCGCTGGCAATTCCACAAAAACTGAAGAAGAAACACTGCATTGAACGCTTGCATGTTTGATGTTGAGTAAGGTCGTGTGTGTGTTTGTGGTGTGTGGCAGGTGAGAGGTGCGTGGTGGGGTGGCACAGCGGTTAGCACACTACTACACATCCGGTGACCAACTCATGGCCAACATCAGTGACACATCTGAACTCGTCCTGGACCTCTCCTAGGTTGACTCAGCCTTAAATTAATACCTGATGCAGTGTGTAAACATCGGCACTGGGGAGAAAAAGGCGGCCAGACATGGTTCTGGCTACACCACCCCCTCACTTGTTGTGCCGGTACTCATAGGTGCTCGCGAACAGCACTTACCCCAACAGCCTGCGTTGGCTACACACAAGGGGGGGGTCTTTGTTTTCAGTGTGGGAGATAACAGCAAGGAGCTGTCTCGAGATGAGAGCGAAAAGTTTCTCTCTCTTTGCAGTGGCCGAGCGATGCGGCTCCAAGCGGCCACCAGTCGCTGTCCGTGGGTTCGCAGGTCGTGGGGCTCGTCGCGGTGCTCATTGCGTGCGTCTCCAGCGGCTTTGCTGGCGTCTACTTTGAGAAGATCCTCAAGGGCTCTCGCCAGTCCGTGTGGGTGCGCAACATCCAGCTGGGTGAGCACCGTCACCCTGCCGCGTCTCCCTGCCACTGCTGGCACCGATGGTCATATTTAACAGCACTACAGTAGAATAATGCAGGCAGCGACGTTTCGTGTGTGTCATACGTAGCGTGTGTGTCATGTGTGTTCTGTGTGCGTCATGCTTGTGTCTTATGTGTGTCGTGCAGGGCTGTTTGGGACCCTGTTTGGGCTGATTGGCGTAATAGTGTACGATGGGGACAAGGTGTGGCAGCAAGGCTTCCTGCAGGGATACAACAGCATCACGTGGGTCGTGGTCATCCTGCAGGCAAGTCTGCGACCTCCCGCACTGCTGTGTCTCCTGTTTTATTACAATTTTACTCTCGGCGTCATGCCACGAGATGAAGAACGCTTTCAGAACTCTTGCAGTGAGCAGGGCATCACCAGTGTTAGATCAGCCTGTGGAAGGAGATATCACAGAACTACGTTTGAAATATCTTCAAGGAATCTCAAAAGTAGTTTTGTGATCTCTCCTTGTGCAGGACGTTCCCTAATTTGCGGGGTGCACTGCTTTGCAGGACTTACCAATGAACTATTCAGACGTATCCTTGCGGATTGATTCAGCTATAAAAACACATTTGCTGGGCGCATTCCCAAATGCCAAAAACGTCAACTGCCCAGTAACAACCAGCTCACTATCACAGTTGTTAAAGATAAGAGTATAACACGTTTCTTGAATTGAGCAAGGTCATTAAAAGAGTTTGGGGAAAACAGATGGAAGGGAGTTCCGGAGGCTAGCAGTGCGAGGAATGAAGCAGAAAGAAAAGTGTTGCGATCTGCAGTGTGGTGAGTGGGTGATTGGGCGGCTGGGTGATTGGGTGAGTGAATGAGTGAGTAGGTGGGCTACTGGGTGAGTGAGTTGATGTAATAATGAACAGGATATTCTAAAATTCAGCCGTTTAAACAACAATCTTCCTCTAACAACATCCTGTATAACCATTGGATCCGCAGCACTTATGGGCCTGCCATTCCTAGCCGGCTTCTTCACTAAAGATCTAATTCTAGAGGCCCTAAACACCTCCTACACTAATGCCTGAGCCGTAATAGTCACCCTCCTAGCCGTTACATTAACAACCGCCTACAGCTCACGTCTAATTATCACGTCGGCCTCTGGCACGCCACGATACTTCGCCTTAACCCCGACACACAAAAAAAAACTTTATTAAAAACCCCTGAAGCGTCTAGCTTGGGGTAGTATCATTTCAGGATTACTCCTTACAAGCACCCTTCCGCCAATAAAACTTCAAATTTTTACAATACCGTCTTATATCAAAACCATTGCTCTGATTATATTTATCATTAGTTTAGTTATTTCTATTGAGCTAACTAATAAAAAACTTAACCAAACTGTATTCTCCTTTTTTACCCAGCTAGCATTCTACCCCCACATTATTCACCATCTACTATCACGCTTGTATCTAACATGAAGCCAACAATTAATGACACAAACCACAGACCTAGCATGACTTGAAAAAATCGGACCAAAAGGCCTAACCAATAACCAGTTAAAGCCCTCAACAATATTAACAGAGGCCCGCCGCTTAAACTCTGCCACTTTACCCTTGATAGCCTTTGCCCTAGCTTTAATTACGCTTAGTCTCACAGCTCGCAGGGCCCCACGATCCACCCCTCGAACAACCACTAGAACAGAAAATAAACAAACTAACAGAGCCCACCCAGCTAACAAGAATAAACCCAACCTCATAAAAAGTTGTAACCCCTAACCACTCGGCCCCAAAAATCCCCCCAACATAGTCCGCCCCATCACAAGCTACTGACGTATTTAAAAAAAAATTATTGAATTAAATGTACCCAGCGAAACAAATACACAGCACACAAATTACACAAAAACAAAACAACCGACCCCCAAGAACCTCAGAGTAAGGGTCAGCAGCCAAAGCTGCCGAATATACAAAAACTACTATCATGCCCCCCAGATATAACAGCACTAAAACTAATGCTAAAAATGTCCCCCCATGGTACAAAACAACAAAACACCCAGAAACAGCAAGAAACACCAAGCCTAAAGCAGAAAAATAGGGAGAGGGGCTCAAAACGACCACAGCTACCCCCAATAAAAACATTATAAAAAAACATAAAACTAAACTTAACATATGCTCTAAAAAAATGTCACTTTTATACTAGAGCACCTCAACCCACTTCTTCCACCTTCCTCTCACCTATGCCTCTATGGCATAGGTATATATAATAACATAGGTATATTTAATAACATAGGTATATTTAATAACATAGGTATAGGTATATATAATAACATAGGTATAGGTATATATAATAACATAGGTATATATAATAACATAGGTATATATAATAACATAAGTAGCTACTCCTCCAAATACCATTACAACTCGTTGCATTAGCTTATCCCTAGACTAAGGTACTCCTTTTATCATTCTTGGCATACAACTGCTAAGCTCGATTTCCCGAAGGGTACACAAGTATGTTTCACTGAGGACTCGCATCCATCCAGGCATAGGGCATATATGATATACCTTTCCCAGCTTCAATAATCTCTCCTTCCCGTGGTTTCACGACAACCCCCTTACCCCCTTTGACCCTCCAAGTTCATTGCTGCCGTCAACCCCCTCAGGAACCGGCGAACTTTTGGTCATTTTTACCTAAACTAATAGATCTTTGATAGCTTAAATATAAAGCACTGATCTTGTAAACCAGCGAATGAAGATGTCACTTCTTCTTAAAGCAGCATTCTCATTAAGACTTTAACTTAAACCAGCGACTTGATAAACCACCGTTGTAGAATTCAACTATAAGAACCACCCAATCACACTTAATTGTAAATTTAAAATGTTTTAATTGTAATTCATTGCTCAAAGTGCAGGCTCTGCCACACTTCTTATTACGGTGGTGGTTGAACATCGTATGAATGAGACAAAACCATTAGTCTGGTAGACCAAGTCCTCAACATTGGTGGGGGAATCGCTGAGCTAAGTTCACACCAACGGTAACCATGGTAGTAGCAATATAAATAGTGATACAAATGTGACTGACTGCTAATGAGCAAGTGACTGGAGTGAAATTCTTTGGGTCTTTCGGTAAAGTCACTTAGATAGGTTCAAAGAAAATAACAAAAAACTACGACGTTTCGATCGCAACACAAGCGGTCGTCATCAGGAAAAAAGTCAAGATTTGACTGGAGTGAATTAGTTAGTGCTGGATCTTGAATCAACTTGACCCTAATTCCATCAATGCTAATTAAGCGACAGAGCCGATCTCACGTGACGACTGTGCGAGTGAATGTGCCGGCCCAGTGTTCTGGTAGGTGAGACACGTGGCGACCTGCGGCGAGAGACTTGCTGAGCCGGTAGGTTTCCTCCCTCGACAAGGTTGCGTGGCAGCTGGGGTCTCTAGCTCGAGGCTCTCGTCCCCGGCTACTGCAAGACTTTCCGACTGGAGTTTGCTCAGCGATCGAAGCCCAGCCTCGTGCTGAGTGTTTGCCCTTTTGCTCACTTTGCGCCGCTGCGCAAGCACGGCGGCGTGTTTCACGTGCATCAGCATTTGGCGGAGGAGGCGGCGAGTGCGCAGATCCGTGTGCCCAGGGTCAGGGTCAACAATGTCAAGTTACGCGTTTCAACGCACCAGTTGCTTACACATACTCTAGCGACACTCTAGAGCCACATTCCATTCAGAAAGAAACCTGTATTTTACAATGTTATGAAGATGAAACTGTTTTTAAGTAGAGGATTTTACTTTGTATCGGTTATGAACGACATTCCATTGGTCTTCTTCACTCCCATGTGACAGCGTTCCAAGTCACATTGGTTGGTAAACAGCTTCCTGTGAGTGCAGCAGCAAAAGAAGCACAGCAGCAGCTAAAATATGTGCACATGTTCATGGACTATTGTGATCCAGAGTCTTTGTACTCATGAAGTCACCAGCAATTTGGTTTTACAGAAGACAGAACTGCTGCTGTGCTGCCTGGTGGACAGAGCGCAGCATCCCTCCTACTGGAGACTCCAGGTTGCCCGTGCAGTATTCATTGTAGTTTGGACAATGTTCACCAGCTCGCGTTTCACCCATCGTCATTATCATCGCCGCCGCTGGGTGTGTGCTAACGAGCGCCGTGTCGCTGTGCTCCCAGGCCGTGGGAGGGCTCGTGGTGGCGGCCGTCATCAAGTACGCCGACAACATCCTCAAGGGCTTTGCCGCGTCCTTCTCCATCATCCTGTCCTCCTTCATCTCCTACATGTGGCTGCAGGACTTCATTCCGACCAGGTGCTGATGCTGGCTGCGGTGTTCAAAAGACGGGGGTCTTCTGCCCCGTAGCCACTCGGCAGGGACACCGTCACAGCGGCGAGCAGGCCCATCTGCGTGTGGCTTTGTGCGCGGTACACTCTGGGTGCTGCATGTGCCCGTCTGTCTGTGATTGTAAGTGGAGAGCGGTAGGGTTGCCATTAGCACATTGTGCTGTGATCCCGATGACTCGAGTTCGATTGCCACTCACGGCCAATACCAGTCGCGATTATCTCAACCAGTCCTGGGCCTCCCGTAGGTAGACTCAGCCTCAGATGAGTACCTGGTGCAATGTGTAAACATCACCACTAGGGAGACAAAGGTGGGCAGGGGTGGTGCTAGCTACTCACCCCCTCGTGCGCATTGCCGGGTCTTCATGGGTGTGTGCCAACAGCACTTGCACCAACAGTCTGTTAAGGCTATATGGCGGAGCTTTGTTTTTTGTAAATTTATATTCTTGTGTGTGTTTATATGTGTGTGTGTATATTCCTGTGTGGTGTAATTATGTTTTATGTTTGTTGACCCAGGTAAGCCTCACCGAGTCATCCCAATTGAGTCATATCTTGGTATTTTTTTAACATTGGGATGTTTGGCCAGTACCATTTACAGGGTTTTTGTAGCTGTGGGAGGAAACTAGAGAACCCGGAGGGGGAGAGCATACAAACTCCATGCAGAAAGGCTTCCGAGTTGGGAATGGAATTAGACGCTGTGTGTATCCACGCGCGCGTGTCTTTGCAGCGTGTTTTTTGTGGGAGCCACGCTCGTCATCCTGGCCACCTTTCTCTACGGGTATGAGCCCAAGGGGCTGCCGGTCCCCATGAAGATCTGACGACGCCGCTGCCTCCTCCTCCTCGCGCTCGTGGAGGCCTTGGTGAGGTGAACGTCTCTCCCGGCGGCAGGGTACGGGGTCGCGCCGTGGCCTCGCGGGACGGTCCATCGTGACGTGGCGACGTACGCCCACCCGATGGCTCCTCCTGCCGAGCCACGCGGTCCCCAGCCCAGAGCCGACCTTGTGATCGGCGACCGCCGCGCCGGCTGATCGTTCTGTGGCGCGCCAGTGTTGCTGATGTCGGCCCATCAGGTAGTGAAGCAGTGCAGGTGGCTGAGCGGTGCTGGTATTCGTCGTGTACATTTGTGTGTGCGTGCGTGTACATGCGTGCGTGTGCGTGCGTGTGCACGTGCGTGTGTGTACGCGTGCGTGCGTGTACGCGTGCGTGTATGCGTGCATGTGTATTTATAAGCGATTCGCGTTCAAAACTTTTGGTGACCGGGGTCATTGAGATGTCGCGCCACTGTAATAGCCGGAGTATCTCGCAGCCAAATCTTAACACAGCATCGTTCTGTAAAATTATATTTTTATTATTGCACATCATTCATTGTGTTTAATATCCCATTCCCAACATATTCTCAATTCCAAGAGTTGGCATACATCCTGTGTACTTGTGTGTTTGTATGTGTAATCATGAGCGATACTATAAGTTCATGCCCCTGCACCTCTACAGACGTACAAAGACAAAGATCCCCCATATAGCCTTTAACAAACTCTTGGGACAAGTGCTGTTCGTGTCAAGGAGCATAAACCATCACGCGGACTCCGGTCATCCTCGCAGCGGCTTTTGGCTCACCATCGAACAAAGACGGTCACTGCATCGCGTGGCGCTTTCAGATGCGCTTCTGCGGCCGTATGGAACGCTCTTCCTTCCGATATTAGGAAGCCACTGGAGCTATCCACTTTCAAATCTTGATTGAAAATAATTTCTTTAGAACTGCTTTTTGTGTTTAGTTTGTTGTCCTTCTCCTGCACCTCCAATTAACACGGTTGGCTCCATGTGGTGCGAAAGAAGTTCAATAAATAAACAGAGTGAGCTCTATGCAGGCCAGCATGGCACACGAGGGGGAGGGTGGCCAGCACTACACCCATCAGCCTTTTCTCCCGAGTGGCGATGTTTACCCAACGCACCAGGTACTCGTTTGAGACCGGGTTCGGAGCGCACCGTTACCCACAAACACACGCACTGACACGCACGCACACGCAGAGTGAGAGCCTCGTTTGGCCAGGCCCAGGACCCAGTCCGCACCGACCACATGTTCCGTTCACAGCTGCACACCGAGCCATGCCGGGAATTACCAAAGCGCAATGTATCTGCTGTAAAGTGGATGTTAAAGACCACGTGAGATCATAGTTTAGCAAGAGTATGCCATTGTGTTCTGATGACGTCCCCAAATCCAAAGTGTGATAACTTGCACAACTTGTAAAAGAAAAGTTCACAATAATTGGCATTACAAAGCCAGTTCGCCAATCTCCATGCAATAGTGACGAATTTTTGTGGGCTCCTCGTGTCTAAGATATACAAGTCTGGGCCTCTCCTAAGTCAGCTTAGCCAAAAAATGTGTTGCTTGCACGTGATCAGTGCGATGGAGAATGGTGCTTGTCAGCTGCGGAGCTGGATGTGCATTTGTGCAATAGCGATCTTCCTCCCCGCACCTCGGCCGGGCAACCCGGTGGCTCTCGGCGAAACCCTAAAGCGCCTACGGGTCCCACAGCCGTGTCAAGCGGAAGTTACAGCTGTGACGTCGCAAGAACATGGGCACAAAGTTACCGTCAGAGTTGATGTGGCAGAATTAACGATAATTCGAGAGTAAATCACAAAATGTGAACAATGGGGACTGTGGTTGAGACCACGGACTTGGGTCGAGAAGAAGAAACGTTGAGATGTGAAGTGAATGCAGTCTATCGGAAGTGGGTTCGCAGTTTTCGTGTTTATGCCACAGTGATATCAATGTTCCGATGCTTTATACAATCGTGGTCATGCACCAGTATGTGTAAACATGTTTAGGTCATACGTGTTATTGACACAAAGTGTGCGTGTGTTGTTCTCCCAGCATCGTCAAGGCATTGTGAGAAGTGTGGCCTACCGGAAAATACCGGCGCGGTTCGCCCACTGGACATTGTCCCTGTGCGTGTGTTTAACCCATGGTGTGTCGTGAAGGAATACGTCCTGAGGCCCATGTCACACGTGTTTCTAATCCATGAACTAATGCAGTAAATGCACATTGCAGTGTAAATCGGCTTCCAGCTGTGTCCTCCATCCAGCCAGTGGTGATTGGATTCTACACATTTATTGCACTGGCTTCCGAGTCTTCCCACAGCGTTTGGTAAAAACAAAAATGCTCATATCCGTGTGCGGGCAACGCTCCAGCTGTTATCCGTGACCACGTGCTGTGCGACCGCCGGCTGTAGCTGTGGGAGCTGTGGGAGCGGTGACGTGAGGCGACGCCGAGGGGTCCTCGGGGAGATTCCGCCACAGCGGGCAGCCGGGGTCGCATCGCCGCGCTGACCCCAGCGAGCGTGGTGGTGGGGGGGGGGGTGAACTCCTGTTCTCAGCGGCGCTGAGCCAGGAGTGCGATATTAATGCTCTACGTAGTGGAAGTTACAACCAGAGTGCAAGTTCAGATTACCCCTGTGTCACTCACACCTGCTCAGGAAAGGTTTCGGATATCTTCAGTTTTGGTGAACCGAGCTCATTTCAGTGTTTGGGCACCCTGGCTCGTGTGCTACTTACGCCTGCTAATACAGGAACAATGGAAATAATTGCGAATTATCTTTCCAACAGTTTAATAGCCTTAGTGCACTGGTTTTGTCATGAATTGCCATAACAGGAATATGTGTTTACAGTAGCAGTGGTTTAAAGGTGCATTCCCCTGTCAGCCCCTCTGCCTGTGTGGACGTTACGGGCTGATGGATACCGAGTCTGTGCTGATGTGTTGGGCTGATGCTCACCCTGTGTGGGTGAGATGGACAGAGGGTCTTGTGTGGCTGGGCATGGCCTGTGAAGTGTGCCTTACATTAGTTTTATACACACGCTACTTTGGAACCTTGCTACATTTAAAGGGGTTGGTGTTGAATCGTGGGCCTGATCTAAATTCTGTGTTTCAGTGCGTGTGTAATTGAGATGGGAGGTCTTGTGTGATCTCATGCCGCAGTACCATACACCAGATGCTCAACGTTACTCATCCCATGGCAGACAACGCCCTGTATGAACGTAAAAGTGATTCCGTGCTCAAATGAGCATTGGGACGGTATGCATCTCCAATTTAGAGCCCCGAGCCAGAGGTACTTTCCTATGACGGGGGCGAGTCCATGCATATTACAACCACTGATGACTTAATCAGTGGTTTTATTTTATTGACCCCAGCATGATGATGGGCCAAAACAACCCCCAAATCAGGATTTGAACTCCAAACCTTTTGATCGTGAGCCCCCTCTCCTGTTGAGCCACACGGCTGCATTACGAATGTAGAGTTTCCATAAAACAATTACTATCATAATCTATATTAGTGCTTTCAATTTGCTAAATATTGTTTACATTTAAAAAAGTCTCCTGTGCAGAGGGCTTCTGCCATGTGACCATCCCAACTGTAAGTCACAGTGGGTCAGCAGGGGTTGTGCGAAGCACTGGTGTGTCGTGTTGCTGGTGAATTGCTATAATCATGCAGCCTCTGTTGTACGACCGAGAACAATGATGGGTTGCGAACACGTGTTTTGTAAAATTGTAAAAAAAATTGAGATGAGTGTAGTATAAAACTGGTTGGTGGGTATTTTAAAGTGCATAATTTAAGACTACGGATGCTCGAATAAGGCTTGAATGGGTGTAAATGAGGTTCTTTTGTGTTTCATTGGAAAATATATTGTTAAAAAATAAACTTGATCTATCTTCATACAGAAAACCGTGAAGGAAATATATTTATTGTGAGCGGTTCACTCTACCACTGGAGTTAACCAGCCGGTCCATTAAACGTGAATTTAAAAAAATTAACAATGTTCCCCTGAGGCCACGACAGGTAGGGGGAGTGGAGTAGGCCCACGAGGGGAGTGGAGTAGGCCCACGTGGGGCCTGCACAGCCCCTGGGCTATTCCTGGGAAGGCCCAGCAACTATCAAGAGTGGTGACGACAGCTTGGGAATGCTTCATCCAGCAGTGGATTGATCAAGGTGACCACAATGCATGAGGCAGTTGGAACCAATCCAGAATTTGGCCACGTCAAGATAGGATGCGTGTCTGGTGAGACCACGCCTGGGTCACCGCTCACCTCCCACCCACTCGGGCCCCACCTCTTCCCCTATCGCCTGTCCCCATTGCAGTAAGCTATTGGATTTACCATAAACTTGCTTATCTACATTAGAGTTCTCAATGTAATTGAGTCAACTTTTATTGCAGCAACCAAAAATAAATATATTTTTTAGATATCAAACGTATAACAATACAGCACTTGGGAATCACGAAACAAAACAGTGCAAAGGACAGACCAAGTCACGCTCGGGCAGATGGAAGTCAGCTTCCTTCTCTTGCAGCAGTTTAGTTGAGCTCAAACACACTTCATTGCCTCCCTCTGATTACAGCAACACACCTGTAGATAACATCGAGTTTAAATCTGATTGGTTGTTCCTGTGATGTCACGACACATTTAAGAATCCGGGTCCGGTGGCGTGGTTATTCTGACTTGGTGGATTCCATCCTGAACATGCTTGACGCAGTTTCAAGCGAAACCTCATCTCTAATCGCTACATTTGGTTGAGAATTATTCTTCAGCTCACCGGCGAGTCAAAACAATCGGCGTATTAAGACACTAGCACACGTTGCAATTTAATTTGACTGTCAGGTGGTGAAGGGTTTCACAAATTTGGCCAGATTATTTACATGGGGTAATCAAATGAGAATCGTACCTGCATTGTTAGTGTCATACAGGGTATACTCAGGTATTTCGAGATGTCTCTACATGAAGGATGTGTACAGAAGTAGGGGTGTAATGATTAACTCCCACCTGAGATTCCATGAACTGTTACAAGACGGGGCCTCGACTCAATTCAGGAATATATTCTCAATTGGACCATCGTGTTTGTCGGTTCTACGGTTTTGTTTGCTCCAATAACCGAAACGTAACACCAAACTATTTACAGAACAGGAAAAGCGTTGATTCTTATACACGTGATTCAATGTGTGGAACATGAGCGTTGAGTATCGAATTTGGAAAGTTAAACCCGCACGAGAGCGTCTGCTGTCAGTGCGCTGGGTGAGGTAGCTCTGTAATAACTGGGGGTTTAGGGGCAGGGACACAGAAGCCCGAGGTCTTGACTTGTTTCTAAACTCCTTATTTATTGGATGACCAGCTGCCTGTGGACAATACAAACGATAAAACGCATTGAAACATTTCAAAATCCCAGTGAAGATAACACGTGAGCAAGAGACTGAGCGCACTGCTCCGGCACAAGGACGTGACACACGGCACTTGGCGCGGAGAGCACACGCAGAGTGCCGGGCCCGGCCACACAAGAAGTTGTCGTACGAGAGGCATGCTGCTGTTGCGTGGCAGTCCAATAGATATTTTGATTTCTAAGAATCAAACTTTAGCCAAATTAAGTGAAAACACCATACCACGTTTATTTTTATACATCAGTTTGCCAGGCTGATCATTCACTCACAACACTTTAGAACCCAGTTTAATCAATATTTATTACTCTTGTTTACTCTCAAGCCTTTCAGGAGGGTTCCTGGCAAGTTTCCACAGAAAGGGGTAAAGTTGCTAATTGAAAACTCAACTAAGTTTGCAGGTAATTTTTCAGCAATGGGACGTTTGGCCAATTCCAGCTTCATTGTTATTTTTTAGCTAAGGAATAAACCGGAGAACCCCGAGGAAATCCATACAGAACACGAGGAGAACATACAAACTTCACAAGGCGCACGAGTCAAGAATTAAACACAGGCCCTTCTTACCGAGGGACAAGCGTTCCCACTGCGCGCCACCCTGCTGCGAGTGGCCGCCCAGATTCACAACGAGCCACACGCCGCCTCCACTCACCGTGCTTGCTGCTGCTGCTGCCGCCGCCGCCGCCGGAGCTGGGCCGGCCCTGCTGGGGTCCGGCCCGGGAGAAGCGCGGAGCGAGGCTGGGGGGCGGGGTTTTGAGGCGGAGCGCCTGGGCGGCCGACGACTCGGGCGTGCGAGGGATGCGCGGGCGGCTCCCGAACGCCACCTTCACGTCTCGCACGCTGCCCGGCGCACAGGCGGCACAGGCGGCACAGGCGGCACAGGCGGCGAGGCGTTCACACAGCAATGAATGTCAGCGTCGCGGTAGAGGAATATTGTCCTTAAATATGGAAATGAGAACACGGCATTGCCACGTGCAACACGATCACTGCCAGGGCTGCCCAAAAGGGATAGCAAGAGCAGGAATTTTACCTGGGGCCTCGTACAAAAGAGGACCCCCCACAATGGCCCTGTGGAAAATGACACCGCATACATTTTTAAAAATATAAACACTAAAAATGACCAACCTATTGTACATTTTTCACATGCATTTGATTAAATAATCAAACAATACTTATTTCTGTTCACAACTATTCAAGATGAAGATGTTACGTATTATTTATTTAACCCTTACCTAGGAAAACCTCCCCGAGCCTCAAGACCCTTTCAGGAGCATTTCTGCTCGCAATATTGGGACTGAGTATTATTGCACATGGGAAGAAACCAGAGCACCCGGACAAAACTGCTGACACTAAAGTTATATTACCAACCGACTTACTGGACAGCCCAATAAGGAAGGTACCCAACTGCTACTGCCCGTGTGTTACACACACAATCTCTGTATGATCCACCAACCCTGCCTCCAAATTTCTCATCGGGTTTCTTTCAACTGCCACATCCCAGCCACGAGTGGCCCCAGTGCGAGCCACGTTTACCCACTTGACGCTCTGAGACTGCGTCACCACCAGAGGGCAGGAGGACTCCGAGTGTACGGCGCACGGTGGTGGTGGTGGTCGTGGTAGCGCACACGATAACAACATTTAGGATTGATGACAAGCGCCTCGCTCTCAATATACATCGAAAGTAATTACACGCATTTAGGTTGACATCGATAAATCTAAAACCCACAAATTGAAACCTGCCAAGGGGAATGAATGCTGTATCATCTGTGAGTCATTGTGTTGCCTGTGCTCCAGCAAGCTGCACCAAACACTCAGCAGGCAGGAGGCTGCACAGCTGACCTGCCTGACGCGACCTGCACCTCCGAGTCAGCGGTGTGGGAAGGAGGCTCTCTCAGCGAGCGCGGAGATGCTTCTGCCCCTCCGTCTGTGTGGAAAAAAGAGCGCAGTCTGGCTCAATATACTGCATCCAAACACAAGAAGCAAGTCAAGGCCAAGAGATTTCCTGCTCAAATGAGAGCTGCTCATTGCTTGTTTACAGTCTCTGAGCCAGTGGTGGAAATCCCTCATTCCTATGGCGGCAGCAAGCATCCACTCTTACTACTTCCCCACAATAATGGTACTCATTATACGACGCCGAAGGGATGATGGGCCGAGTCAAACCCCCAACCAGAAATTGAACCAGTAACCTTCCCATTGTGAGCATGTCGCTCTACGACAAACCCACCTGGTCAGTTCATATAAAATGTCATTAAAATATATGAAGCATTTTACAACTCCATTTCAAGACTGTACAGGACAAGACTGGGCAGAGAGGTTGAGGAAAGGTTAAGGAATAAGGATTTATATGGCACTTGCTTACATGCCCCAGCATGTCAATGCCCCAGCACATCAGATCTCATCTCAATCATTCTAATGCCCAGCTGTAGTTATTTTCCCTTTTTAGGTTAGTGGGCCCCCTGATGACAACCGTGTCTGTGTGGCACAAGGTTCCACAGCACCAGCCAAAACGTTGGCGTTATTCCACCAGGAAGGTTCATATTCGCACTTTGTTAGGTGACCCAGGTGTGAATGTATTCGTAGTTTGAGCCTTACCGGCCGGAGAGGCGGAGCTGGGCCGGCTGCCCGAGCGGGTGGGAGGGCGCGAGCTGACGTCAGAGTGCGCGGTTACCGATCCACCACCCTCCCACAAATTAACCGGCCTAATGACACAAAGACAAATATCCCCCATAGAGCCTTAACAGACTGTAATGGGCAAGGACTTTTAGCGAGCACCTATAAAGGCCAGCATGGCAGGAGGGTATTACGTGGCGAGCACGTACACGGTGAGTGCCGAGCGATGAGTGCTGGGCGTCACGGGTCTCTGGAGCGGCTCGTTCATACTCTGGCTCACAATGGCCGGGTTCCGGCGCCGATGCTGTAGAGTGTTGGTCATGATCTGTACACACAGGCGACACACATTTCCTCTGTATACACAAACACACATCTCCTTTACACACACTGACACAGACACACCATGTTCAGACAATAATTTATGTGTCTGAATTTATAATCACTTAAAATGTATAAAGTTACTAAATGTGTGTGAACATTTATTCATTATTAGAGAAGCAGAGAGGTGCATTCTGGGAATTACACTGAAACAGAAAGAGGAAAGCATGGATGAGGGTGTCAATGCAGATTAGAGGCATCTTTGTATTGACTGTGAAGACAAGTAAGTGGGCTTGGTCAGGACGCAGCGATAGAAGAGATGGCGCAGCACGTACCCCGAGGTACTCCGCACTCAGCAGCTTCTCCCCGGTGAGCTCTCCTGGCTGCGGCCTCAGCACCTCCGCTTTGTCCAAGTCCAGCTCCATGCCATCCTGCTCCTCCTGGACATCATGGCACAAAGACAAAACCCCCCCGTGTAGTCTCCACGGCCTGTTGGGGAAGTTGCTGTTAGCACCTTTGAAGGCCGGCGCGGCACACAAGAGGGTGGTGCGGCCAACACCACGCCAGCCATCTTTGTCTCCCCAGTGCTGATGCTTCACAACCCACGAGGTACTAATTTAAGACTAAGTGGACCTAGTGGAGGCCCACAAATTATTCAAATGTTCGTGTCTGTGGGTCGGGGGCAGGAATAAAACTGGTCGCCAGGTTCGTTGCACAGTTCTCTTCGACCTCAGTCACGCTTGGGTCTAAGAGAACGATACATTAAACTGTGATAAGAGTTTAACACAATATCACCAGGTCTAAAATCAATTCCTGCCACTCGAACACAAGTGGCAATTCTGAAACAGGTGGCAAAGCTAGTGGAATGGCTCATGAGTGGCAGGGCAGAAGGGCGCGTTGCCGAGAGGGTCACCTCATCCTCCTCCTCTTGTTCTTCATCATCGGACTCCACTCCTTCATCCGGAGAATCTGTAAAAACACTCAGCTGTGTAAAATACAGGACACAACTGTAGTGCATCATTTCGGAAACTCACACATTGCTGTGAACTAACTAGGGGTCTAAGTCCAGAAAATGGTCATGAGATTTGTCACAAGTCCAGCAGGCTGTGATTGTAGCAGGATCCGAAACGTCGCAAGTGAGAAGTAACACTGCAGGGTAAGCGCAACACATCAACAGATGCTGCAACTGCTGCTGCGCTGCCATTGAGGAAGCAGCTTGGCTCACTTCCCCAGCCGCACACAGCAGCATGACTTGTGCAGCATGCAGAGATCCTAGCATCATGCTCATCCCCACAGCACATACAGAATTTATGGGCGGCGGCGGTAGCAGCAGCATCAACAAAAAATAGACGAAATTTGGCAACATTTTTGTCAAGTAATGGCAACTCCTGTTGTCCAATTATAAAACTTTTCAGCCAATTCTGGTGTTAAGAATGAATTACAAAACGCATGTGTGTTCTAAATCTAACGAAACCGTTTCCTGAATGGGTAGGACATGTGTTCGCGTTCGAGTGAGCTTACCCGAGTTGAGCTGCTTTATAATGAACTCAATTTGTCTGTTTGTCTCCACGTTGCCTTCCTTCACGAAACAGCTGAGGATCTCTTCCATGCCCTGAGGGAGAGAGCCATAGTGCAGCGTCGACGGTACGCATCCTGCGTAATTCACAACGCAGCTCTCGATGGACAACCACTGATATAAACATGTCCACAGAGAGGTGTACATCATACGCCAGAAGCACTACATCAGGGGATACTGCATCGAATATGAAGCTACTGGCTTGGAGCGTACATGTCCACTGACACAGACTCAGACACACAAACTAACCCAGCCAGCACTCCCCCCACCTACATTGGCAATCGTATGCATGTGTTGTCTACTTTGTTATGTTGAGTATGTGTTAGGTGACTGCCACACCAACAGCAGCCCAATCATTTCCTCTCTACCTAGGGTTGCCACCTTTTCCGCAGACTAATCTGGGACATATTTCTCAGTCAGCCTCGAACAATCAAAACTGTGCAATCTACTCTGATAAAGTTCATCACAATACCGGTACCAGATCTGAGTACAAATGAATTCCTGCCACACGAACACAGATACCATTCCCAGACTCTGCAGGCCACATCTGGACAGGTGTCAACTGTCTGAAACTGCTATTTTCTTATTTGATCAGCCACCAAAACCGTGCCCTCGGCCTCTGTATGTGCACGGGTGATGTCTCTGGCCTTGCTCGGTCGTCCTATTGACCAATGATGCTCCTTACCATGGCCTTGGCTTCCTCGCGTATCGAGGACAGGGCCAAGATGCTGTAGAGGGCACCGTTCACGTAAGGACGAATCTGGAACACACGCCCCCCGATTCCATGACCACACGCTCAGCCTCACCATCCCCATAGGAAAGTCAACCAGCAATGTTAAAAGCACAGAACTTACTTGGCAATCACTAAGCTTTAAGTACAACTGCACGCGGTTGCGTTAAATTGTAATTCAATTTCGTAGCATCGTATCTCCTGATTGAACATGCACATTTTCACAGCCAACGTCTCTAATATGTAATGGATTTATTGGGTGACGCCACATACTGATCTGGCCACATTTGTGGTGAGAGACCCTGAAGTACGAGTTCGTCATAGCCAACAGCTACATGTGATTGTGAGAATCGTTCTTAAACTCACCAGGGGAGTTGCAAACAATAACAATTGGAGCTTTCGATTTAAAGCTTTCGTGACTGCAGGGATTCATCTTCTTGGTTCTTTCGGTAAAGTCACGTAGAAGGGAAATAATAAAATAATACAAATAAAACATAATAAAATAAAATTCTCACGACGTTTTCGGCCACAATGCAAGCAGCCGTCCTCAGGTGAAGAACAGGGCTGTCAGAAAGACTTTCCGACAGCAATTGGATCGTTGTTAAACGCTCGTTAACTGCGTGACAATTACATTTGTTTGGCTGTGTCAGGTGGTGTAAGGTCTTTCAATACAAATTTAGTCAAATCATTAGGTAGCTTAACGCTCACATCAATTATGAATCGTATCTCCAGATGTTTTAGTCTTTTACAAAAATCACTATGATGTGCCAGTTGGACAAGCTTTCTGACTTGTCTCTTAACCCTTTTCAAGCAGTATGTTCAGCAGTTGGCGGTAACAGATCCTATTCATCTACGTTTGTTTTTAGGTTAGGCCACGTGGTAGTTTTATGCCAAATTTCTTGTTTTGAACTCTCCACCACCCGACAAGAATGTCACGTTTACTCAAATTCTGATGAAAATCGCTCCTCATCGACGGTTCATTGATTTGTGACTTGCTTTCATTTTCTCTAATTTGCACTCGTATCTTCTTGTTGTATTGTTTGTTGCTGGCACTTGCTGACCCGCCCCTATTGGACTTCTGTGAAAAAGAGCTTCACAGCTAATCGGATTCAATCTTAATTTTAGAACTTTCGTGACTGCAGGAATTATTATTTGGTTCTTTCGGTTAAGTCACGTCTAAAGATAAAATAATAAATTAAATTAAATAATAGAATACGACGTTTCGATTGCAACACAAGCAATCATCATCAGGTATAATGAAATAGCGACATAATATCTAACCAGAAAACTATAGACAGACATATTAACAGACAGATATCACAAGATACATACATAGCGAGAGCAACACAGGTGACAGAGAGGGGTGATCGTCTCTGTGGGGTGGCCTTAAATAAATAATCGGATTGTTCCAGGATAAATATTCTGATTCTGATTTAAGACCTTTCATGGAAAAATTGAACATCAAAGTACAACGAGGTTTTGCTCGAACTGCTTTGAGCTGCATCAGGTAGAGAGCTGCGAGAGGGAGTGCGCCGTACGGTATCTCTATCAACGGATACTCCGAGAGTGTTCGGGGAACCCACCTCCTGGTTCTCATGGCCCAGGAGGTCGGTGAGCACCTTGAAGACACCGCGCGCGTCCTCCGCACACTTCCTCTTCCCTGCCGACAGCGAGCGCACGTGGCAGCGTGGGCAGCACCACAACGCACCGCACGGCAAAGGGTGTGACAGTCACCACTGGGATGAGAAACTCGATGCAGGGTAACACACCATGAGACTAATAGTAAAACCACATTTTGTACCTCATACAAGACAGGAGGTTTTGTTTCTGCAGAAAAGTAAAAATGCTGCATGACGAGGATTTAAAGTAAAGTGGACTTTGCAGAGAAATTAAGGCGAGTGTTGCTCAAGGTGAGGCAGGATGCAGGGAGTTTGAGCCACAGAGCTGCCATTGGGCACCCATGGGACACCCATGTCTAAACTGGGTTGTCACAACTGCACAGGCACAAGCGTCTGCTTGTGTACGACTTGAATGTCCTGTGTGCAGGGCTAGAAGGGTGCTTGAGTGCAGCAGCAGCAGCAGCAGCGTACCGGCTGAGCGCAGGCACAGATTCATGAGCAGAGCCACGGAGTATTCGAGCGTATAATCGGAGAGGGCGTCCGTGTCTCCGAGCTCAGAGATGAGCCACAGCACCAGCCCATCCTGGATCATGGCCGTCTGCAGGCTCCGCCTGGTACGTCCAAAGCAGAGGACAGAGAGCGCGTTGATTAGAGGCTGATTTCAGACAAACAAAATAAATGACCAGAAAATAATGCCTCCGTCCTTTATCTGTCCCTCCGCTTTGTCTCACGACATGACACCAGTAGCACGACCGGGATAAAACCGGGGATATAATGGCTTACTTGAGACTGAGCTTTTGAAGTGCGCCCAACACATTTTCACGAGTCAGTGAATCGCGGTCTTCTGCCCGAAGGCTCTCCTGCAGCACTCGCAGCACCGCGGGACTCTGCGACAAGTAAGTGCGACCTGCAACACATTGACAATAATAGCGTACCACCACCGGCACTCCAACATCACCAATCATCATCACCATTAGTCCAACATTTTTTTATCATTTACACATTTTGGAAATTTTTGAGACAGCATAGAAATTGGTAAAGCAGGATGGCATGGTGAATAGAATCACATGTCACTTCAAATAAATCAATGTTCATTTTCATCCTGCAATTACCGTCAGCCAGGGATGCAAGTGCATTGATGAGCCGGGCCGTGTACTGTCGCACAACCTCACTCTTGGACATCAGCAGACCCAGCACATCCGCCTGTTAAATAACCAGACCAAGCCTGTTAAATCAACGTGTGGCCATATTATTGTTTAGGCCATCAACTTGATGACTATTATACCGATGAGTCCTAATGAAAACATAAACGGCCTAAAGTTGTCTCCGTGTCATTGCTGCCTGTTGGGATGGCCACATTAATCAACTCTACTCGAGTTGGTGACCTAAACCATAACACGGCCGCACATTCAGCTGTCGAGCTGGTGGTCTAGACAACACTGAGAGCACGGTACATGCAGTGTGGTGGTCACATGGCATGCATGTTTGTGAGCAGCCCACAAAGCTACTGTTAAACCTGGTTTCACACAGACATGAACAACACAGGGCGCTGAGTGGGCAGGAAGCAGCGTGAGAACTACTCCTACTACTGCTGTGTCACCAGCTGTCAGCTCTCACTCACGTTGTATTGGCTGCGCGCGTGACAGCCCAGCAGGTCGTTGGCAATGAAGGCCTGCAGCACCGTGTCCCTCTGCTCTCCCTGCTGGGACTTTGTCAAGCGCTGCAAGAAACGTACATCGCACTCTTTGGTACGCAAACATCACCACTGTCCGCGTGTATGAGCGTTAAGCCGAAATGCAAAATCAAAGCAGCGTCCTTCAAGCTTTAATGCCCTGAAGGGTTGCCGCCTACTGGGTGTGACCGAGGATTGACCCAGACAGTCCCCAGGATGTGGCATCTGTAGTCAGGTGGATGGAATTGATTTGTACCGAGATCTGGTACCGATATTGTATAAAACTTTATCACAGTACAATAAACTGCAGTTTTGAAAGACCTGAGCTGATTGAGAAATATGTCCCGGTTTGGTCTACAGTAGAAAAGGTAACCACCCTAACTCCAAAACAAATATTAATCTCTCTCCTTTCTTTAAATCACAACCCCTCCTCTCCCCAGAGCCGGCGATGCACACGTTCCTCATCACTGCTCTGTGCAGCGATGAGGGGTGATGCGGGGTGAGTGTGAGTGTGGGGGCAGACCCAGCGCAGAGCCTGCAGCAGCAGCGCCTTGAGGCGGTCCGTGCTGCGGAGCAGATCGTGCCTCAGCTTGTCGTAGTCGAGCGACGGCAGCAGAGGGATGTCGCGGGGGTGCCTGCGTGAGAGGGGCAAGGCAACGTCGCTCAACGTTCAGCGGCAACGTCGCTCAACGTGACACACCGCACAAAGACAAAAATAACCCTTATAGCCTTAACAGACTGTCGGGGCAAGTGCTGTTAGTGAGCACCTGTGAAGAGCGGCACACGAGGGGGTGGGTGGCCAACACCATTCCCAGTAGCTTTTGTCTCCCCAGTGGCGATGTTTAAACACTGCACCAGGTACTCATTTGAGGCTGAATCGACCTAGGGGAGGCCCAGGACCGGTTCAGATATTCGTCACTGGTGTTCGCCATGAACGGGAATTGATCTCGGGTCGCTGGGTTTGTAGTGCAGCGCACTAACTGCGACACAGCCGCTCCTCGCCACACTCCCACACCACCATCACACAACATTGCTCATACAACAGCCCTAGCACATATATTAGTACAATGACCCGACCTCTTTAAATAATACTGTAAAAAGAGTCCCGTATTAGCAAAGCCAACACATTACATTTATAGAAAGAAAATGCATTTGCGTAAATATTTAATTAACACAACTTAATTAATTTCATAAAAACTTGAAACCATATTTTAACAATTTAATACGTACAAAAAACTGTTAAATATTGACTATGATGTATCCTGTGAATTGCCAGTGAGTGGACACCAGTGAGCACAATACTCACATCGGGGCCACAGAGGCTCTCAGGATTGTGGAGGCCTGAACACACACACAGCGAGGCACATTGAGCAGAGAGTGGATTAACAACAACACGCCAGGATTCGAGCAATCCCACAGATTTCTAATAAATGAGTCACTCTTTAGTGAACATTTAATTACGTCGGATTTTTATTGATTTTGGGTTAGGCCATGTAATGATCAAAATTAGATCATCTGTGGTTCCATTTGGTTGGAGAATATTAACTGGCTTTGACAAATAAGTAAACTCACAAATGTGGCGATTGAAGATTGATTTGAAAACTTGTGAATTAAATATTTCAAAGAGAATGAGGAGCTGGCTTATTGATGGAGTCAATTTAACCATGAGGTCACTATGCTTCAGCCTCTGGTACAGGACACCTAGGCACCCGAGTGGTTTGGGGATGGTTACTCTAACAATGCAGCTGTCTGTAATGTTCACGTTCAGGAGCATGGGTTGGAATGCTGACTCACAAAGGCCTATTCCTGCATATGATGATGTCAGTGGGAATAAAAAATCCGCATTGCGGCACTGGCACCACCCGCTGCGAGGGAACCGTGAGAGGGGAATGCGATGGGCGAGGGTGCGTGAACGTGTCCGGTGGTGAGCGTGCCGGCCATTGGTTTAATTCAAGCTGCAAACTCTGCACCAGTTAAAACATTCAGTGTTTCATCAGCAGTTATGCTTGCTTAAACCAATGCTGGTTACTTGCCAGATGTTTATGGGTAAGGACCCTCTGTAAAATAGGGGTCCTCGTTTGACACGAAACTAAATGCTACTCCTCTACACTGACCAGACCTCTTAGAAGAGATGAGCATAACCACACTTGACCCCACCACACACGACTTACCTAAAGACTGTGGTGTACATATTTATGTTGCTGGATGGAGAGGCAGTTGGGGGATTTAAGACACTAACACCATAGTTTAACTGCCATGCCAGGACATTGAATCAACCCGTGAAACTCTGGATTGCAAGTCCAGCAGTGTGCGCACCATTACACAACCACCGTGGCAGCTCCCTAGGTCCATGCCACTCTCTTTCTGGTGAGAGGTGTAACTTGTGAATGCAGGCCTGGCTTTGCAATCGGCAGTTTTTCACCAACGGTGAGACATGCAAAGGCTGGGCAAGGCAGCATTGCGGGAGGCTGGTTAGGCAGGTGCAGGGCTCAGTGCAGGGCTCAGTGGGTTAGAGCGTTGGCAAGATCTGAATTGTCAGAACAATACCTTAGCCCACAGATGCGTCATGAACCAGTTACGTTGGTTATATAAAAAATTAGTGGCTAACTCATAATATGTTGTACAAATGTTTTAAGTAATGCACAATGAATATCCCATGCCCCAATGTTATAAAAAGCAAGACCTCATGAAAAGAAGGATGAGTGAAAGGAAAGGGTGTTAATGCTGTGAGGCAAAAGGAAGAACAAGCAGGGTCATACACGGGAGCATGCTCATTGAGACATGCTCACAGACATCCCCATCACGCATACTTACCTGTTCTGCGTACCAATAGTCGTCGTACTTGAAAGAGAATTTGAGAGAATAAGAAATTATGTTTTTTACTCCTGTAAAAAGCAGGCAGAAGTTAAATAAGAAAATGCTAAAATGAATGAAGTCTGAGAAGGAACTCGTGTGCTCTGAGCAGGAATCCAACTACATCCATGGACGCTGCTGCACTCCCTGCCCCATGACCGACGATGCACACGCACATGAGGTATAACGTTTCATTCTGACGTAAAAATCATTACTTGTAGTATGGGGAGCTCCTACAGGAGTAGTAGTATTATAATTACACCTGTGTAGCCAGAAGACCCTCGAGACCAGCGGTCCCCAACCTTTTTGGCACCAGGGACCGGTTTCATGGAAGACAATTTTTTCACGGATGGGGGTTCATCATTAGGTCTTTCCCCCTTTACAAAGAAGCTCTCCAGCGACGTTTGTTCTTTACTCATTGTGGCTACTAGAAGCTAGAGCTTGTGGGCTACCAACACTGTGTGACTGAGACGAGTGCGCAGTGCGGGAGAGAGGCGCACACGGAAGTGGTCAATAATAAAACAATGGGGGCGGGCCACGCGCGGACTCACCGCTCTCACCTCCTGCTGCTGTGCGGCCCGGTTCCTAACAGGCCACGGACCGGTACCGTCCGCAGCCCGGGGGTTGGGGACCCCTGCTCTAGACGATTATAGGAAGGTCCTGCCAAGGTTTTTCCAATAGGGGGCGATACTTTCAGCAGCATTGGTTCACCACAAGTTATCACTTGACCGGTTTCAACATTTAGTGTTCAAGTGAGACTGACTCTGCTGATGGGACACTGAATGTGAAGACTGCTCCAGAGTCTGCTTGTATTGAATCAATGCTGATGACATAATGCACTCCCAGAAGACCATGTGGCTGATGGGATGCACACAAAATCCTACATTTTTTTACGTAGAGGGAGAGATATTGGAAGGAGGCATACTGTATTTGTATTTATTTTGCTATATTCTCCACAATAATTCTGATTGTTTTGTAAAATATATACAGACCCATGCTGGACATAGATGCATCTGCTTGGCAGTGACATTAAAGGGAGATCGTACCAACAAGCATCCGTAACCAAGTAGAATACCAGAGTGGCACAGCTCATGAGGCCCGACCCAGCCAAGTGAGAGACACAGCAGCTCCTGCCTCACCACCCACACGGCTCGTGCTGTGTGGGTGGTGAGGCCCGGGAGCGCGGAGTAGCGAGCTGTTACCGTGCCGGGGCGAGTGAAGTCCACGCTGTGCACCAGACTGTGGCGCAGCTGGCTGCTGAAGAGGCGCGTGCAGATGCTCTGCAGGTACTCCGCCGTGATCTGCTGGCAACAGCAGCCAAGACAAAGGCAGGGACTGGGCTGAGTCATCTATTAAACAGCACAGCCACCGTCAGCAACACGTTGACACTGCATAGTCACGTGATTTCCTACTCGATTAACCATTGAGGAGGCATTCACCTCCTTGTTTCCAGCCCTGAGCCAATGGTGGCACATAAAAGAGTGAATTCCCACGTGGTGCAGCAGGACAGCGAGTAGAGCGAGCAGCTCGCCATCAGAAGGCCGTGAGTTAAGATCCTGGTTGGGGGTTGACTTAGCCCATCATCCCTGCGGGGTCAATAAAAAGGCGGACTCGCGCCCACCATAGGAACGCGGACTTTCCACCACTGGCTCAGGGCTGTAAATTGGAGGCAAGCACCACCCCGGTGCTGGATTGAATCGGACATCACTGCGTGTGGGCATCGCTCTCACCATCTTCCCGCTAATGGTGGCCTCGAGCGAGTCGACCAGCTCGGCAGTCACGCTGATGAGGCCGTGGTAGTCGGCCTGCAGCTTGCCGTAGCGCCGCGTGTAGCCCGTGGCACGCCGGTCGGCCTCCACGGCACGCCGCTCGCACTCGTGCAGACGCTCGTGCAGGTCTGTTCGCCCCGCGGACACAACCACTCAGCCACAAGCACGCAGCCACAGTAACTATAACCGATTGTCCAAGTGAAATGTTTCATTTAATTAAAAGGAAATTCTTCTTCAGAACCTTTGGCCCAACTGTGTAGCACAAATGAGAATGTTACAGAAACTATATAAATAGAAGTGCAATTTACTTGCTAACTTCACATTTCTTAAATCAAAACAGCAGCATACTATTTGTTTAATTTAAGCAATGAGAATTTTTTTACTGAAAAATGTGCACTTACCTCTACTTGCGTGGCCACCTTCCTTCTGTACGTTACCACCTTGTAAAGGACCATCAAGCCCTCATGTATGGCACACATCCATCATCAAATCATTCATGTTCTATCCACTGCTGTATGAAGGCTTCCCAGATTACCCCTCACGGCCCTGCGATGCCACAACCCATCCAGCTCGTGCATGTTGCCTCTTCCTGCAACGAGTATTCACCATGAAATGCTAAGCGCCATCTCCTTCACAGTGGACGTTAAAGATCCAGCAATGCCATTTCATGCAGACTAGGTCATCTGTGCCAGTGTCATGGTCTAAATGTGCCAAATTACAAAGATTACTTGTAGACTACTCGATTAGGAGAGATTGCTTTTTTAAGAATTGTACTTGTTTACCCAGGAAAGCCTCACTCAACATTTTTTTTCAGGAGGGTTATGACAAGTTTTCGCAGGTGGGCGGTGTTGCTTCCGTGTGATCCCAACTGAGTAATTTGAAGGTTTTCAGCATTATATGTTTGGCCAATACTAATTACATTGTGAAATTAGCTATGGGAGAAAACCAGAGAACCCAGAGAAAACACGTGCAGAACGTGGGGGAAATAAACAAAGCCCACAGGCGAAGGCACCAAATTCAGAAATAAAATCCAGATTCCTCTTGCTGGAAAGCACACGCATTACCGCTTTGCTACCCTGTCACACTACACATAACAATTGTCGTCCGCCAAAGCAAAAACTTCGTTGGACCCTCCTGAAAAAGATTCTTGAGGCGTTCCTGGGTAGTCAAGCATAGTAGTTATGAACCGGTAAGAGCTGAAGGATACAAACAGCGTGAGAAGGCGAGGAAAGCTGTTCGCCTTCAGCGTGAGCGACAGGAACCTCTCGAGCTGCGTCCTCAGCTCCGGGGTCCACGAGTTCTGCAAAACAACAGCTCAATGCAAATGGACAAACGTCCCAATCATGGAGCCCACTGGTGGCTACGCCGCACGTGGCCTGTAACCCAGGACTGTGGGGGCAGCGGGGCCTGGTGGATCATCACACGTTCATGAAACTCCCTTCCCACCCAAGGGCTTCGAGGTAACCGTTCGCCAGGGTGTGATGGCATCAGTGGATTAATTTCCATCTGTATTCCACCTGTTCAGGAATTTAGCATTGCCCTATTTCCTGAGTCAGCTTTCTTTGGATACCCCAGTTTCCTCCCACATGTATACAACACTCAGTAATGGAGTTGGCTAAACATCCCATTATAGGACCACAGAGCTTGGGCAATAGTTGGCACCGGTTCTGGCTTCCTTCCTGCTTGTCCCTAGTTTCCTTCGCATTTACTCTGTCAAGAGTGAACAAAAACTGTGCGTGTAACAAATTACATATTATTCTCAATTATGTAAGAGTCTTCATGCGGCTAGGATGCTTACAGTGATGGATAAGTATCATTCGCAGGGCGTATGGAGGTGGTAGGCCTCTTGTGGTCATGGGCCATTTGAACTCAAGTCACGGGCCAATTTCCCGTAGGTTCCCCACCCTCCCCGGCCGAGAGAAAAGGGCCGACTGAAGCGCATACCGAGAAGAGCTGGCGGAAGGAGGGGTGAGCGGCGGGCTTGGGCACAAAGGGCAGCGCATAGAAGGGCAGGAACTCCGTGGTCTGGCTGAGAGCCGAGCCGCGCGTCTCTAGGAAGGTCTTAAACTCCGTCATGCTCACTTCCACCATTGCACTGTCCTGTGAGTGGCACACACACCACGGTGAGTCACCATGAAGTCACTCGAAAGCACAAAGTTAACTACCCGTTCTAAGAGTCATGTAAACTTCTGCAACATCCAAATAAAGCTTCGTTTTGCAGATAACTTCAAGTTTATTTTCATATCATCATCAGCCATTGTCTTGCTATTGGATGAAGACCTCCCCAAGTCATTGCGATCTCTTACCATCTTGCGTCTTCATGAATTCCCAGTGTGCGGCTGATTTTTTTACATGGAAGAACAGCTATGGGAAAGAGGTGTATTGTCTGCTTACTTATCTTGTCGCTTGTACTCTCTTTGGGTGGCCGCTGTGTGCGTAGAGTCTCCGAGGATAGTTACCGGCTTTCCCACGGCGTGTTGGATGGGGTAGATGGCAAAGTGAATCTGCAGGTAAAACTCCAGCTTCTGGGCCGTGGGGTCTGAATCGCACAGTGTCCCGGGGATGTTCTCCCCCCACAGCACGAAGAATTCGGTGCGCTCGCCCTGATCGAACGCCGACAGCAGCTCCCCCTGCACCACGCACGAGCGTCATGGCAGTCGTTGGCGTTTGATTGGCGATCGACGAGCACAACTTATATGAAGCCTTTCTCATAAAAATACCTCGAGGCAATTCCCAGACAGACAACTGCAACACCGTATATGCCTAAACCCCATTGTGATCATCAGATAACAACAACGTCCACATGAAAATCTAGTTATTTCATGCAATCCAAGATTACAATGTTACATTTCAACCCCACCAGTACATACATTACATTTATAATGCAGCGTTTTAGACTAAACTTTGCATCCGTATGCGGCATCTACACCTCCTAGACAGATCTAATTTTTCCTCCCGAGCCAACCTCCTTCCCACCGCACATGTCTCGTTCACTTCTCTGCTCCTGCAGTTTGTATATCAACATCTGTAAGGAGATTCATACTGTGCTGTGCTGCCCTCTGATGGAGAAGCAGCAGCTGGCCCGGTTCAATGTCGTCCAAGTGCGGTTGTCCAGGTGGGCTCTGGGAAACTTTTGCCACACGCTGCTGTGGGCATCTTCACGAGTTCAACTCTCTGCCTATGAACGTCTCTTTCTCTCTATAAAATAAACATTCTACTGCGGGAGGGATTCCGCAGGAGGACGTGGGGAGAGCTTGGGAGAGTATACCCAATGCGCACCCCATCCCGGAAGGCCCCGCTTGGAGAACATGGTGCCCGTGAACCTTACACGCGAACTACATTGAGATTTTACGTAAATGTTCGTAAACGTTTAAGATTTAAACTGAACTGGTCTGCAATTCGCATTCAATGTCCGTGGCCACGTCGTTGGGAGTCCAATATTTAACCCGGGGAGGTGCTACCTGCACCAGCAGCACGTTCGAGTCCTTCATGACACCACCGGACTTGGGCACGGCCTTCCCCTTGCTGCTGCACTCGCGATCCAGGGCCTTCACTGTCTCCTCGTACTCCATGAAGTTCAGGTACTGCAACCCACGCAACACACGCAGGTCACACGCCGAGCGTGGAGCCCCTGCCACCCTCCAGTGACAACCCGACCTGGCCACAAGCCCCCAACAGCGCCTCCTTCCAGAGAGAGCCGTGAACATTCACCGGGCGAAACCCCCATTGGCACGCACCACACACGCACCACACGCACCACACACGCACCTCTCTGATGATGGAGCTCAGCTCCGCCTCATAGGCCAGGGCGTCCCCCATGATGCGCGCGCTGTCAGGGAGCGCAGTGCTACTGCCCTGCAGAGGGGGGAACACGAGACATCGTGACAACCACTCATCCCCCCCGTGCACCCCTCCACTCACTCATTCCTCCACCCACTCATCCCTCCACTTCTCCACTCACTCATCCCTCCACCCACTCATCCCTCCACTCACTCATTCCTCCACTCATCCCTCCACCCACTCATCTCTCCACCCACTCATCCCTCCCCTCACTCTTCTCTCCACACACTCATCCCTCCCCTCACTCATCCCTCCACTCACTCATCCCTCCCCCACTCATCCCTCCACTCCTCCACTCACTCATTCCTCCACCCCCTCATCCCTCCACTCCTCCACTCACTCATTCCTCCACCCACTCATCCCTCCACTCCTCCACCCCCTCATCCCTCCACTCCTCCACTCACTCATCCCTCCCCCACTCATCCCTCCACTCACTCATTCCTCCACTCATCCCTCCACCCACTCATCTCTCCACTCACTCATCCCTCCCCCACTCATCCCTCCACTCCTCCACTCACTCATTCCTCCACCCACTCATCTCTCCACTCACTCATCCCTCCCCCACTCATCCCTCCACTCCTCCACTCACTCATTCCTCCACCCACTCATCCCTCCACTCACGCATCCCTCCACTCACTCATCCCTCCACTCACTCATTCCTCCCCCCACTCATCCCTCCACTCCTCCACCCACTCATCCCTCCACTCCTCCACTCACTCATCCCTCTCCCCACTCACTCATCCCTCCCCTTCCTCAACCCTCCACTCACTCTTCCCTCCACGCACTCCTCCACCCATTCCCTCCATCATCTCTTCCCTCCACCCACTCATCTCTCCACCCACTCATCCCTCCCCTCACTCATCCCTCCACTCACTCATCTCTCCACCCACTCATCCCTCCCCTCACTCATCCCTCCACTCACTCATCTCTCCACCCACTCATCCCTCCCCTCACTCATCCCTCCACTCACTCATCCCTCCACTCACTCATCCCCTCCGCGCACTGCGCCGAACCACAGCGGCACCACCACCTCTGACCCATGACCTGCGTCACTCCTCGCGTCTCCTGGCTCCTATGACTTCGTACCGATGATGTATCCCTCATTCCTCCCTCCCCCGTGCATCCCTGATGTACCCCCTCTCTCCCCGTCATCCCTGATGTACCCCCTCTCTCCCTGTGCACCCCCTCTCTCCCTATGCACCCCCTCTCTCCCCGTCATCCCTGATGTACCCCCTCTCTCCCTGTGCACCACCTCTTTCCCGGTCACCCCTGATGTACCCTCTCTCTCCCTAAACACCCCTGATGTACCCCCTCTCTCCCCGTCATCCCTGATGTACCCCCTCTCCGTGTACCCCCTCTCTCCCCGTCACCCCTGATGTACCCCCTCTCTCCCTGTGCACCCCTGATGTACCCCCTCTCCCCGTCATCCCTGATGTACCCCCTCTTTCCCTGTGCACCCCCTCTCTCCCCGTCATCCCTGATGTACCCCCTCTCTCCCTGTGCACCCCCTCTCTCCCCGTCATCCCTGATGTACCCCCTCTCTCCCCGTGCACCCTCCTCTGTCCGTGTCAAAGCTGCTGCGTTCACCACTCGCACCCGCTTCGCCACCGTCTCCATAGACGCGACCGCGACTCCCGTCATCCCCCGCGCGCTGCGAGCCCCGCCCTTTCTCCTCAAGCCCCGCCCCTTTTCCCCAAGCCCCGCCCCTCCTCAAGCCCCGCCCCCCACTCGCTGTCTCGAACATCAAGAAAACTCCGCCACTGACCTCGTGCACCACATGAACTTCTAATAATCCAACATTTTAGCAAGAGCTACCTCATGTTGCCCGTTACTTCGCAAACGTGAAAGTGCAAAATACTTACAAATAGTATGAACCTGACTGTCATGAGTAGCGGTGCTTATGAACATATTCTTACGACATCGCAAAGAATGTGCAGGGGACGCGTGAACTGTGATGCACGGCGCAGATTCCCACCACCGTCCTCCACCTCCAGCTCTGGCGATTGGTAGAATTCTGTTGGAGACACCGAGCCCCGCGTCGCGGCTCATGGAGCGACCATCTCTCTGAAGTAGACTCTCCCCCATGGCTGCGCATGGCACGCACATGGGAGGTCAGCTGTGATGTGGGCCCAACATGGAGCTGAACATCCCCAAGGTGCACTGCAATATGAAAGCAAGGCAGTTACTGTGCACACAATGATACGTAACAATATTGTCTCGATCGTGAATATTCATGTTCATTTGAAGCTTTCGTGACTGCAGGAATCCATACTCTTTGGTTCTTTCGGTAAAGTCACGCAGCTGGAAATAAAATAAAACAAATCACGACGTTCCGATGGCAACACAAGCGGCCGTTACCAGATAATCGCCACTGGAGACGACTGTGAGTGGGAATGGAACTCGGGGTTGGTGGCGCGGTGCGCGACCCGCTCCACTGCCGCTGCCCACGATCCCACACGATCAGCCCGCGTCTCCATTCCCGCCGGCTGAGAAACAGGGTGGCTTCTCTCGTATGTTGCCAGCCCCATGTGCCAAGCCGGTGCAGGTGTCCCGCGTGTGGCAGGGTTAACAGAAGAGACGGCGTTAATAATCACGGGGGCAGAGAAGACCCGGGGAGCTTCGTGTGGAGCGGCAGCGTCAGGCAGCCGAAGAGCGAAGCGAGCGAGACGTGCCCTGTGCCATGTCGTGGTGCACGTGAGAGGGCAATGCCTGCGAGCCAGGTTAAGTCGTGCGGCTCATGAGCCACGAAGTCCGCGTGAGCTCAGTGAGTCCTGCATGCGACCCACGTGAAGGCCACGTGGTGAAGAATCCGCCACGAGTCCCACCATGGAAGTCGCGCACCAGCCGCGTCACTCGAGCGCGGGGTGAACGCATGAGCACATTCAGCCCCACGGACCACACTCTGCACCATTCACAATCGCCCTGCAGTTGACCCGAGGAGTGCGCTACCCTCGTCCTCGCCTGGAGTTGGCTGGGTTCCCACCGGGGACTGCGGGGGCTCAGCCCTGCGGTGCGCTACCCGAGCCCTCGCGCAGAACTGCCCGGAGGAGTTCCCTGGGTGCGATTTACTCCCAAACTATTTTGGACACCGAATTAAAACAATGCAATAAGTCAGGCATCTGTGGTATGTTAAACGAGTCGTAATATAGTTTATCATACAACTGCAATTGTCTTTATTTAGCTCTAAATCTATATTCTGGCATTACATACTATGCAAGAATTTGGAATAAAATTACAATCTTGATTTGAAACTTTTTGGTTCTTTCGGTAAAGTCACGGAGGTAGAAAAATAATAGATCACGACGTTTCGATCGCAACACAAGCAATCATCATCAGGTGGGACAGCCACAGCAGTTCTTGCTGTTCTTGCTGTGGTTGTCCCACCTGATGACAATTGCTTGTGTTGCGATCGAAACGTCGTGATCTATTCGTTTTCTACCTCCGTGACTTCACCTAAAAGAGCCAAAGAGTAATAAAAATACAGTCGTATACATCTGATTTTGCCACAGAGGAAAAACTTATGGAGCCCACTGCAAAATGCTTGGCTATAAAACTTTCATGTGCTGACCAGATAGGACAAAAAATATAGATTCAGAGCATAAATAATCATTAAACATAAACCTAGGTGTTCATTTAATATTGTTCAAACCCACCAAGGTACAGCCACATAGATTTTATTTGGGAACACATTTAGAGCTGCACAGTGGGGGCCCACCCCCACCGGGACACGTCGACCAGAATTCAAATTCACGAACCTTCCGGTGAGAAAAACACTCCACCAACAGCACCGCGCCACTGAATGAGATTCATGGTAGTGATCAACGATTAATTTAACATTTAACTGCATTCTAAGTGATTTATAAAATGTTAAAGTTATTTATCGGAGACTACCCCACACTGCTGGTTGAAGGGAGTGTTTGGCCATACTTCACTGTGCAGGACAGTGTGGGTTGATAAAATGGGGACTGGTTGTCACCGACCACTGATGTGAGTTGTGACTGAGAAGTGTATTCAGATCACCATTTTTTGTACGAGTCAAAATCTAAGTGATTTCCTGCGCAAATGAGAATTGAGGTGGTGCTCATCTCCTATTTACAATCCTGAGCCAGTGGTAGACATTCCACATTCCTATGATGGGGACACTTTTATCATCAACATGAAAAAAAAAAGCATTGCACCTCTTGCTCCATGTCAAATCATGGCTTTCTTCTCGTTCTTCTGTCACTCTCCTCTTCACTGTCCGACCCTGAATTATCCATCGTCTCCATCGCCTCCTCCACCTCCTCCTCCTCTACCTCAAGCTCATTTTCAGAATCTTCTCCCTCCTGCAACTCTTCTTCCAACTCTTCCCGGGCAAGCAGGCGGCTAAACACGTCCAGTTCCTCTTTGGAAGCCCCGTTGGCAAGCTTCGTGAGGAAAACGCCATCGGGGAGGCGGATGATATGCGCGGCTTTGGGATTCTGCGACGAGCCGAGTCCAGGCTGGGATGGGCCGCGAGGATCTGGCGTCGCGTGTGGGCCCGACCGCTCCACGCTGAACAGGCCGCGCCGCTCCAGGAACTGGTGGCGGGTCCGGACGCGGCGCTGATCCGCACCAAAAATCCGCGTGGTCACCATCTCGGCGTGCGACATGCCCATGCGGAAATAGGCGTACTGCGAGACAACACGACGCTCGTTAGCGTTCAGTCTTGTTCATTGCCTGAATATTGCCTGAATAAGGACGCTTTGTGGCCAATCTATGCTTACAGTCATGAACTAGCAGACAATATGCTTCTTTACACAGCTGTCCCTCCATGTACTAAAGTAAACAATTGTTTTCTCGTCCCATCAGTCACACGGACTTCTGGCAGTGCACAATTTTACTGTGATTGGTAAGGCATGTGCAGTAGCGAGTGTGGCGATACCTGGAAGGTAAACTGCAAGTGGTAGGGCGTGTGCAGCAGGGCGCGCGGGGTCGTGCGAGCGATCTCCTGACTCTGCTTTCCGTTGAAGAGGCAGTCGGAGCGCAGCGTGTTTATGCGCTCAGAAATGCCTCGCTCAGTCTGCGCAAGCAGCTCCGGGGTGGAGGCGACAGCATGCTCCAGCCAGCCTGGAGCACCACGCGCACACAGCCCATGCGTGACTCTCCCGCATTAGAACTTGCTGCGGGCGACATTACATGGCATCCAGTGATGGTGTCACCTGAAAAAAAACATTTTGTAGGTATCACCAGCACAAGCCCAGCCTGACCGCTCAAATTAATTTACACTGCCACAAGTTAATGAACACTGCCACCAGTTATTAATTGCAGCAGAAACCCACTTTGGCTGCTTTAGCTGCTCTACTGGTCAACGCAAACTATAACTGCTGGTGAGGAGCCGTTGGCGAGAGCCAGGCTGGTGCCATGGGAACGTGTGGAGCCAGCGTGCCGTGCCACTACCTTCTCCGAGGCCGTGCCGCCTCAGGGCCCGCCCCCTGCCCTGGATGACGAGCGCGTCCGTAAGCGCGAGCTGAGGCTGCTGCGTCACGGCCCTCGTGCACGTCGCCCGGCTGAGGCCCAGTGCCAGCAGTGCCCGCAGCGACGAGACCACGGCCTGAGACACAAACAGAGCAGCAGCGAACGGCAGCTTCAAACGAGCATCCGCAGCCAAACCCAAGCCCGGGAATTATTACGAAACTGCTCCAGTCAAGTAGGAGTTCACCTCGATACAATGGAGCTGGAGATAGGCTGCTCAGAGCTGGTAAAGGCCCATTTCTTCATCATTGTTAAAACCAAACAGATGTTTGTGCAGTGTGGTAATGCTGCTTAATTGAGGTCGACACATTCACTAAATTATTTAATTTTTGGTTTTGCTCAGTAAGTAAATACAACTCAGTCTCTTGTAGAAGACAAATGCAGAAACACAAACACAATGCCCATTGCCAAATCAGCTGACGGGAATCCTCAGAGATCCTCGCCGGCCTAATCCTTGAAGGCGATGAAGTCACACACAAGCGTTTCTTGTCGATACAATCCCTGATGAAGTCACTCATCTGTCTTATGTGATCAGAGTTAATGGCCAAATCCTCTCGAATGCACTCGAGCTTTTCAATGATTTTAAGCCAAGCATGATGGGCCTAGTTTGTGCTTTGACGAGTGACCGGCAAGACCTGCCAGGTGTTGGAGGTGTGGGGCTGAGGAGTGGCCAAGAGATGACGGTGCTGATTGTTATCCCCTCATATGCACCGGTTTTCTCCGGGTATTCCAGTTCCCTTCTGCATGGCAAACATTACAATGCTCCTAGTTGAGTCTTCGTGTTTCCTGGGGCAATAGGCAGCGTGTTTGTTCAATGCACAGTAAAGGATTGGGCGCCTGAGCATGTCGAGGGAGAGCACGGCCCAGAGTCACGCACCGGTGCGCCAGCTTGAGCGTGTGGTGCGGAGGGCAGCATCGCGGCAGGGCTGCTCCGCACCAGACAGCGGACTTGACGCTGCGAGAATCCCAGGTCCAGGAGGCCCTGCGCAGCCGTCTCCACGGCAGCGGAGGCCGCGGCAGCCGAGGGCCAGCCCCGCCTCGCGGCGTGTGTGGCCGCCTCCTGGGCGACGCTGGCAACAAACTCGCCCGGCGGCTGCTCCTCCTCCTCGGTGCTCCACTCCCCATTGCCACCGCTGTCTCCCACCGAGCCCCCGCCTTCCCCTCTTGCCACCTCTTCACCGGCAGGCACGGCTGTGAAATTTGCAACATTGTTCAGTGCTTAAATGGGCAGCTTGAGTGTTGTAATGTCACGCTTTGCAACCGGTGTGCCGCAATATTGTTTTAATTACAGGAGAGAACCTGACTGTTCGCAAGCTAGGACGGATGACCTCTGCTCCATCCGTGCCATTCAGTGGTCGATCCAGCCCCCACCCTGCACCTCCCCTTCTCCATGGGTCGTGCATGCGCAGTACGGCAGCAGACTGCTCTCATGTGTCGGCAAATTATTACAGAATGTACAACAAAAATCTGCATAAATAATGCGGGAATGATCAATTCTTATATTACATTTTCAGTGTTCTGAATGTTACCATTCAGAAAGTTACAGAACTTCTGGCGAATATTTAAAAACATGCGTTTAGTGTATTTGGCTGCTATAAACTGACCCATAAGCCACTTCGTTGAGCTATCCTTTGTGGCCAGATCGCTTCTGAAAAAGAGCTGTATTGCTCCGTGCGCCTTACCTGGTAAAATTAAAATAGTTTATCGTTTAGTAAAATCCCTCCGCATCCATGACAGGCAGTACAGAAGCCATAGCAATGCTGCCATTCACAGACCCTATCACATACTAATAGAAGGGGTAGACCATTGTCAACAGATTGTTTAGCCCATTCCCTAATTTTTATGTATTGTAGAAAACAATAGTAGCTCCGCCTAAATAACTACAAATAATTCGTTTCGTAGTAAATACGAATCTCATTCAAATCCCAATTCTAACACACACACACCCATGGTACCGCACCGAGCAGCGGAATAACTTGTTGCGACGGACACGAAATGAATGAACGAGCGCACGGCCCCCCCGGCGTTGTGACCTTTGGCAGCGCGGGCCTTGTCCCGTCTGGCGGGCTGGCCGGGGCGTCGCGCCGTGCGGGCGGTGTCGGTGGTGGTGGTGTCGGTGGTGGTGCTCGCCCGCTCGCCCCGGGCCGGTGCCACCCGGCTAGGGGCGAGGAGGCCCCACCACCGGCACCGGCACGGCGCCACAGCCGAGAGACCGCGATAGCTCCACATCGTCGAGCCGCCCTGTCTCACACACGGTGAGACACACACAGCGAGACACAGTGAGACACACACACACAGCGAGACACACACACACAGCGAGACACACACACACAGCGAGACACACACACACAGCGACACACAGTGAGACACACACACAGTGAGACACACACACAGTGAGACACACACACAGTGAGACACACACACAGTGAGACACACACACAGTGAGACACACACACAGTGAGACACACACACAGTGAGACACACACACAGTGAGACACACACAGTGAGACACACACACAGTGAGACACACACACAGTGAGACACACACACAGTGAGACACACACACAGTGAGACACACACACAGTGAGACTCATGCACAATGACACACACGCGCATGGACACGTACTGTCACAGAGACACACTGTAGCCCTCACAGGCTGGTGGGGCAAGTGCTGTTAGCGAGCGCCTCTGAAGGCCGCCACGGTACACGAGGGGGTGGGTAATCAACACCACTCCCAGATGCCTTTGTCTACCCAGTGGTGATGTTTACACACCGGCGCGCCAGGTACTCGTTGAAGGCCGAGTCGACCTAGGAAAGGCCCAGAATGGGTTCAGATTCCCGTCATCGATGTTGGCTGTGAAGCGGGAATCAAACTCGGGTCGCTGGGTTCGGAGCGGAGTGCGGCGCTAACCGCAGCGCTCAAGCGCCGTGGTGACAATTCCCCGTTCCCGTGACGAGGCCAAGCTCTCAAGGCGCAGTGCAGCAGCAGCAGTGTTCGCTCCACTGCTGCACTTCCGCGTACAGTGCCCACTCACCCACGCTGCCGCACTGTACGCACGTGACGCGGTGACCCCGTGACCTCGCGCCGCTCTGCTCGCCACTCACGGCCCCGCCCCTCGTTGCTGGCAGGGATCGCTGCCGCCCCGCCCCTCGCAGGAGGCTCCCTCCCCTACCCCCTCCCTACTCCCCCTTGCCCCTCCCCTACCCCCCCAGCCCCTCCTACCCCCCCTACCAACCTTCAACCCCCCTCACAGTGTCATACCTAATTTGGAGCTTTCGTGACTGCAGGAATTACTCACAGTGCATCAGCCACGACCTATCCACTGCTGGATGGCGTCCTTCCCCCAAGCTGTCCCGTCATTAACCACGTGGTGATGGTGACGTCACCATGGAGCTTGTGCCAGGCGAGGTGCATCTCGAGGCCACGTTAATGCTCGCTGGGTTGATGGAGACGAAGGGCCAAACAGAAGCTGCTTGGCCATGCGGGCTACATGACCCAGCGTTGCCTCGGCTACCGGAAGAGCTTACTGATGGGACTGTGCCCAGAACTTTGTAGGATCAGTGAGCTCCTCACACAATCCAGTCTGGTGAAACCAAGGCACGTTTCAAATGTCGTGATCCACATCGCACCCGCACGCTCCCGAGCGGGGCACGTTCAATTGTTTGCCATTCCATCGTTAGTCTCTTGAGTTTCCAACTGGTTAAACAAAATTGACGTGAACAATGGGCTCCTGCTATTTGCATTTGTTCTCAAATGTCTGTGCTCCTCATCATCTCGCTGCGCCCACACCGCCCCCGTGAGCGTCGTCCTTGACGACACTGAGATGCAGGTGACCAATACTTCATGGGCTCAGATCCAACATTTCACAGCTGAGGTTGATAACTTTATTGGGTTACAATGTTATTGTGAGGCCAATGACAGTGAATTATGTCATGACAATTTTAAATTATGGGGTTATCAAATTATGAACTCTTATTAGCCATATAAATATATCTGTACGACTTAAACTCTGGGCCATGGCCGAGGGGGTCCGATTGAAGTTGTGGACCACTGCCCACTGCGTAAACACATTTGTTGCGTGGAGGGACATTCAGGGACGGTGAAGGAGCCGGGTATTGCTTATTTATTGTGGTGCTTTTACTCTCCACAACAACACGAATGGTGACACTTGGGCAAGGATGGGAATGATATGTGGCTATACTTCCCTTCGCGGGGCGGGGGGGGTAAATACACCACTCTCACACTGCCCCACTCACACATAAAAGACACCAAGACCACATTAACAGCCAATACATTGTATTCCCAATGTATAAACACGGACTTGCATACTCGTTTGTCAGCTTGGATAAAACGAGGTCTTAAAGAGAGGAAACTACCATCAGCAGCCGCGTAAAAGCAACCGAGCAAAGCAAATTTCAGTACAAAAACAAACCAAGATGAGGTTCCCAGCAGCCACTTGCGCAATCGGGTCCAGCATTACCCAAACACGAAGCATCTTGAAAAACAAACACAGGTGTTGAGTACATAACCCCCATGGTGGTGGAGTACCACAGATCATTAATATGCAACAATCAAAGGCCATTTCATCATAAAATAACATCCATGACCTTTTTGTCCATCAGCTTCCTACAACCCAGTGCTTTCCAGGAAAAAAAAGAGCACTGGTTTGGAAGATCCATCGACTAATGGGCGAATGTAGGCCGATGTCAATGTTATTTTACGTGGATAAGTGGGCTTTCTGCCCGACCATGATTGTACACTCGTCACCTCTCAGCCTCATCTCTTCTGTTTATGAATACAGAGGCTGGCAGCCGTGCTCAGTGGCAGCAAGACCTCCAAGGACACATGGAGAGAGACGCTCACTGCTGCTGAGCATGCAGTGGCGGTGTCTCCTGCTGCTGCTGCTGCTGAACCCACGCATCTCGCCCGTGACGATCGCAGTGTTCTTTATTCGTAAAACAATCAACATTTGGTAATCCACAGGAAGAAATTAGTCTAAAATAAAATTTGAACCGTCACACTAAATGACCCTACATAGACATGGACAAAGAGGTATGTTTTTGAATGTTGGTTTAACATTTTTACAAGTTACAGCATCTTATGTAGTTGAATATTCACGAATGAAGGGAATACATTTAATTTAGAAATGTAAATTATCCCACCTTAACATATACATTCATTTGGCTTAAATCATAAACTCTGTGATACTATAACTGTCTTATCTTTCCTAAAATTTTAACACGAAGTTTGAACATTTCTCAGCAGTTTACCTCCAATACACCTTGTGATCGTATGAGGCTCTGTCTTAACAGTTTTGAAGCGAGCATCAAGAATGTGGCCTTTCCATCAGGAGTGACGTTGAGCATCTGTAATGTATCACAAACAGCAGGGCACACTCGCTGCAGATACTCGCTGCGTGCGCTGTGTGCGGCACAAGAGCTTGTCCACGGAGACGAGGTGTGCCATCACCTCCCACACAAACAGCAACGTCTCTCCCGCTGCTAGGAATTCACGGATAGAGGCGTTCTCCTCGGATCATAGTAGTCCGTGGACTGCTCTGACCCTTGCTGTGAAGGTCCCTTCTTGCGTTTTGTACACATGGTGTCACACGTTGAGGACTTGGTCAACCAGACACTGACTCTCTCATCTCATCTATGCTGTTTTCAACAACCACAACTCAACTCACCCACCCACCACAAGGCCACAACAACCACAACTCACCCACCACAAGGCCACAACAACCACAACTCAACTCACCCACCCACCACAAGGCCACAACAACCACAACTCAACTCACCCACCCACCACAAGGCCACAACAACCACAACTCAACTCACCCACCACAAGGCCACAACAACCACAACTTAACTCACCCAACCACCACAAGGCCACAACAACCACAACTCACCCACCCACCACAAGGCCACAACAACCACAACTCACCCACCCACCACAAGGCCACAACAACCACAACTCACCCACCCACCACAAGGCCACAACAACCACAACTCACCCACCCACCACAAGGCCACAACAACCACAACTCACCCACCCACCACAAGGCCACAACAACCACAACTCAACTCACCCACCACAAGGCCACAACAACTTCAATGAATGCTTCTTTCCTAACCCTGCTCCATTTTGGAATTCTTTCATCTTTTCCTCCCAAGCTCTTACAATAATAACCTTTCACGATTGACAAAATGTGTTCACTAATATCAATTACAACTTTAATCGCGCTCTTTGTTGTGGGCTGCTTGACATTTTGGTAATTTTGGGTTTTTCTGTGACATCCCCACCACGCGATGGGGACGGCGCCTGAACAGCACCAGCGCCGGTGACACGAGTGGTTTTACGGCCTGAAACCACCAAGCCGGAGCTCTTAGCTATTCACGTAGCACCTTGTAAAACGATAATAAAGTTGTCATGTATTTAAGTGGATGTTTAAACATATCAAAGCAGGTATCGTTGTCACCACTGTTATAAGCACATTGCAATGTTAGAAGCGAGCGTTAGGTGGAATGCGACATTTAGTATCATTTTAAAAACTCGATGACAACGCCGCACAATATTAACACACACACACGCAGATGCTCTGGGAGGCACACACACGTTGGCATTTCTTCAGCCACCATGTGGCACCTTACAGCAAACAGTGTTCAAACCGCACTCCTCGTCCTCCTGCAGGTAAGGCACAAAGCTGTGCCAGAAACACATTGCCAGCTAAACCACCACCAGCAGTATTCTTTACCAAGTACCAACAGTACAATTTTGCACTTTTTAGGCAGAAGGCCAATGTAAACCCGGAAACCACTGGTCATGTGATATTAAACAGGCATAGGGACTACACGGCCTCACTAGCTCAGCACCACCACAGTATTCAACGCACAGGGGCATTGGGTACATTGCTCCACCCCCGCCCCCCACCCTTCCCAATTCGTTTCTCTGCTAAAGTACCCAGTAGTTTCAGTTCCTTACAAACATCATCAAGTGCATCGTGCTCCTTCAATACGTCAAAGCATTCCTATTGCATGGACACAAGTGGTAATAATTGAGTGTGCGAAGCAAAGGTCTAAATTAACACACGCAGCGCTCCTCGCAAACCTCGCTGATTAAATGGAAGGAGGCCACCTCGCAACCAATTGCCTACAGCATCTGACAAGCCCTGGTCAGCCATTCATGAACTAACCAGGCTCAACCCCATCCAACCCTCTCAAGAAGATTTGGTCCTCGGGAAAATTGGGATCGATCAGTTATACGAGTGATGCTTAGGGCAGGTGACACTCTTAGTGGCACTCGGATGCCACTGGCGACACTGGTGACACTGTAGTGGCATTAGGGGGTAACAGGAGTGACACGCGGGTGACACTCAAGTGACACGTGGGTGACACTTTAGTAGAGCTGAGGGCTGCCCAATGTTTATTTGAGGACTGTGACACTTTCAGCTATGATTTCACCCGGCACTTTTATGCAAATACAATTTCAACGAAGAGGCCGAGGAAAAGTAAACTTGACTATGGAGGGGGTGCCGTAATGGAAGAGAGTTCTATATTAGTAAAGCCAACGCTGCATCTAATATTTTAGCGACCGCACGCTACAAATCACAACGCAATTTTAACAAAAGGGGGGATTATTAGTGGTCAGTTACACCCTTCTTAGTGATCAACGGACTCAAGCAATGCAATGCAGAGCGACGCAAAAGAAATATATTTAAAAGACAAACCAGAGGAGACGGCACGTACACAACACCACAGGTGCCCGACACTCGGGCCCCGCTGCCCGTGCCCAACGCCCACATCGCATGCCAGGCATCGAGCTGCCGGCACACAGGCACCGGCACGCAGGTCTCCCGCACGCAGGTCTCCCGTAGGCAGGTCTCCCGTACGCAGGTCTCCCGCACGCAGGTCTCCCGTACGCAGGTCTCCCGCACGCAGGTCTCCCGCACGCAGGTCTCACGTAGGCAGGTCTCCCGTACGCAGGTCTCCCGCACGCAGGTCTCCCGTAGGCAGGTCTCCCGTACGCAGGTCTCCCGCACGCAGGTCTCCCGCACGCAGGTCTCCCGCACGCGAGGGTCCGCGCAATCTCACGCGTGACGTTCGCAGAGAGACTCGCGAGTCTCCGTTCCACGGCGGACCTGGCGACTCGAAATGGCCAAGACCCCGGGCGCCGCGGGCCCCGACAACTCACATGTCGAGGCTGGTGACCTGCGACACGCCGTGGATGAGCAGCGTGGGCCCCAGCCCGTCGGTGATGGTCTCGAGCTGGCGCAGGTAGCGCTCGTAGCCGGCCGGGTCGGCGGGCGGCCTGGGCAGGTAGAGGAAGCGGACGGCGCACTGCCGCCCCTCGGCCGCGCCCGTCTGCTCGACGAGCTCCTGGCCCAGCACCAGGCGGTTCACCGCACGCAGATACTCATCGGACATCGCCATCCAGTTAAGCGTCGCATTCGACGAGCTCCTGGGATGATCCTCCTCGCTCGAACCGCCGCTGCCGTCGTCCTGCTCCTCTTCCAGCCTCTCGTCCCTCTTTAAAGGCCGTTTCCTCACCCGATCGGCGCCCTCTCGCTCTCTCGCTGGGAATCCGTCGGCGCCACGGAAGCCTCCGATGTCGCTCATCGCGACGTCGCCATCGTCGTCCAGGTGGTCGTGTGAGCCCCCCCCTCCCGGCTGGCGGCTCCAGTGCAGCGCCACCACCTGATCCCAGTGCACGGTGTGAATGGAGGCCTTGATGCGCAGCTGGGACAGTAGCTCCCGCAGCTTCTCCTCCTTGTTCCTCCAGCGCGCCTCGTCGCTCGACTCGCACATGCCTGGGCGGCAGCAGCAGCAGCAGCAGCAACACGACGGCCAAATCAGCACAGCAGCCTCAGCAGGCACATGCGCAGCATGGCGCACAAAGGGCATCGGCAGCAGGGGCGTGCGCAGTGGGACAGTGGAATTTTTATGAGGAGAGCGCCACCAGGAATGAAAGGACATGAACAGCACTGCCAACAATCGTCAGCCAGGCCCTAGTGGCTACGCTGCACGTGGCCTGGAACCCAGGACTGTCGAGGCAGTGAGGGTTGGTGGATCACCACACGTTCGTGAAACTGCCTCCCTACCATCGGTGTCGAGGCCGCCATCTCCCAGCTTGGCAGAGTATGATGGCAGTACAGCAAGTGGATTCAATTCCATCTGTGTCCATCGGTATAGGGATTGGGTGTTACCCACCTCGCAAGCTTGGGTGTTCTCCAGGTATGCCGGTTACCTCTCACATTTACAACACTCCTTAATGGAGTTAGGAAAACATCCCAATATAGGGCCACAGAGTTTAGGCAATTATTTGTGCCAGTTCTGGCTGCCTTCCTGCTCGTCTGTGGATTCCCAAGCCTCTGAATCCTTCTGTTCCTCTGAGAACGCAAAGTGCACGTAACAAATTACACATAATGATGATTACTTTGCTATTATTATCATTAAAGAGTCTTGAGACTCAGTGAGGCTTACCTGCATAAATGACTGGCATTGAAAATAACACAGGAGGTGCCATGTTGCAGGGCAGAGCCCAAAAGAGCTTTGACACTATGTGCCATGTGTGGTGGAAATGATCAAAGAGCAGGAGTGAGAAAACTTTCTTTGCTTTGAGCTTTGATTTCACCCATTAATGACATGTCATAAACGACAATACAAATCTTCCTTCACGTATCCGGAAACATTCTGACAGCCATCCGGCATCTTGCCATGCACTGATCATAGATCTGTTGTGTACAGGAGCTTCAGGACACTGCCGAGTGGTGGTGCTAGCGAAGGCTGTACTACTGTATACTGCCCCACTGCTTCTCTACAATCAACTTAGAATACTCTACAACTGACTCACGAGTACCTCTGTAAAATATCAGTTAAAATGTCGGCTTAGTTTATTCCTTGAAAAGTTTGATTTACTTGGAAAATTTGGTGAACCACAAGTCTAACTCTCAAATAACCGGCATACAGTATTTCATAAACTGGCAGCCTCCATTCCCCGTGGATGCCGGATAACAAAGCTCTTGCTGTAGTATTATCATTGTCGGTGACACCGCCCGGCCTCTCACCTCCGGAGGGAGACGACTCGACGCACAGGAAGATGCGCAGCTTGGCGTGGCGCCACGAGGACACCATGTTGAGGATGCAGGCCATCTGCAGCAGGAAGAGGCTGCAGACGTCCACGTAGTAGGCCGAGTCGGGCCGCAGCAGGTTGAGGGGCCACACATCGATGGAGACGGAGGGCGCCCCTCTGCGCTTGCCGCGCACCAGCGCCATGTCCAGCTCGTGGAAGTAGCGCGAGAGGCAGACGTTCTTCTTCATCTTGATGGCGTCCGACACCACGGCCACGTACTCGCGTACCGAAAGCGCCTTGGGCGACTCCAGGGCGTGCACGGGAGGGAAGTGGGCCTGCGACGGGGGCGGCACGACCAGTGCGACCGTCTCAAGACGCCGCACGAGGCAGTGGGACGTGCGCATCGCAGGAGATGCGCAAGGCATAGGAATCAAGAAATGATGTTCTAAAGGAAAAAGACGAGTAAAGTCGCACGCAAAGGAGAAGAGGCCTCGAGCCTGCACTTGGACAGAAGCGTCAACCTAAGACTGGTCACATCGCCCTAACCAACACAAGGCGGTGCTTCGTGTGGGCTGTGGCTTAACTTGATGGCACCGCAATGTCTCGTAAAGTGCCCAAGAGGATTTCTGAGGGAGCTCTCATCTCTCAAACGTGTACAAAGGGTGACTCATCACCATTTACCTCTATGCCTTTATTTATCCAATCTAATATTTAGCAAATTCTTTGTTTCCAGAAAGCACACGATTTCCTGTTAGGATGCGTTTTTCTGTCGTGTACAGAATGTTGGATTTGACAGAGAGTTGTTTTAAGCGGGTGATGATGGGCCCCCCTGGAGGTAAGTCGCCTCTCCATGTCGAGAATCCCGTGGGTACAAGCCAGCGGTGAACATCGATGACTGGACTGTACCAACGTTTTGGAACAACCTTGTTTCCTCCCTTAACATCGTAAAACTTCCTTTAGAAAATATCCTGAAGCAGATTAGTGGTGGCTACAACCAAATTTGCAAATGTGATTTGTAACTTTTATCCTTAACCGTATCGATAGTTCAAATGTAATGAGCGACTGACTACGACTGTGTGATGTTGTCTTGGTGTGGTCTGCGCCTCTTCTGTTGTTTTGTAGCCTTGCCCCAACTTATTTTAGTGATTAGAAATTGGCAGGAATGTATATACTATGCAATTTTCACTCATATACTTTATTTATTTTTATTGATTTCGAATGACTTGCTTACCTTTCCTCTACTTTGCACTCCAATCGTTTTTTTGTATTGTTTGTTGTTGTAACTTGCTGACCTGCTACTACTGGACATCTGTGAAAAAGAGCTTCATAGCCCATCGGATTTCTCGAGGATAAATAAATAAAATATTCTGATTCTGAGTCCTAACGAGGACAAAGCCAGTCGTCTACAGTCGTCTCGGTTTCCCTGCTGTATGCTCTTTCGACAATGTCTGGATTCGAGTTAACGACATCCAATTTACCTAGATGATGGTATTAGTTTTGTCTAAGTGACACAAAACAGGCATAAGTGTAGCCAACCTGAGTAGACACTGGTGGAACCATCAACCACAATCAGAACATCACCAGGCCAATGAATACATCTCATTCATGAGTGGGAAATTAAAGACGAGCCACAATTGTACACATCTGGCCATGCAACCCAAACTTTAGATCATAAAGTAAATCCATAGACAAAAAGAGATGCATAGAGATCCATAGATACAGACACACAGAGATACATAGAGATCAATAGATACAGACACACAGAGATACATAGAGATCCATAGATAGACAAAAAGAGATGCATAGAAATCCATAGATACAGACACACAGAGATACAAAGAAATCCATAGATACAGACACACAGAGATGGATGCAAAGATATCCATAGATACAGACACACAAGAGATACATAGCTACACGAAAGACAAGCCACAGTAATGCGACTGTGGCCATGCAACCTAAACTATGGACCCATATAGGAAACCACTGCAGCCTGCGCCCCTTCCACGAAGGAATAACAAAACTACAAGAACTCTCTCCTGAAGACCTCTCGTCGTGGCGAGCAGCAAACCTGAACATTGGCATTGAGCTGCCGAAAAACTGCTGCCCAAACAAATTGTCCACACGTTCAGCTCTGTAGAGGTGGTGGTCTAGACAAGGCTGAGAGGTGCTGGCATCGCACCAGCAGCGAGGAGGTGTCCACCCCAAAGTGATCGGGGTCGTCGCGCTCGCGGCTCGGGCCGTGCGGTGCCGCAAATGCCGGCTCGCTTAGGAAGTAGTCGTCGGGGACGCAGTCGTCGTAGAAGCCCAGGAAGAGCGTGTTGGGTTTCATGCCCCCTGCAGGGAGCGGCCACGCACACACACGGCCGGCGTGAGCGATTCCAGCGCGAGTGCAATGCGGGTGTGGGCAGTGCGGGCGTGGGTGACGCGAGGGTGAGCAACGCGGGCAGCGTGAGCGGCGTGAGCGGTGCGAGGGTGAGCGGTGCGGGCAGCGTGAGCGGTGCGAGGGTGAGCGGTGCGGGCAGCGTGAGGGTGAGCGACACGGGCAGCGTGAGCAGCGTGAGCAGCGTGAGCGGCGCGAGCGGTGCGAGGGTGAGCGGTGCGGGCAGCGTGAGGGTGAGCGGTGCGGGCAGCGTGAGGGTGAGCGGTGCGGGCAGTATGAGCAGCGTGAGCGACGCGGGCAGTGTGAGCGGCGTGAGCGACGCGGGCAGCGTGAGCGGCGTGAGCGTTTCGGGCGATGCGAGCGTGGCAGCGGACCCAGGCCGGCGATGCGCAGCAGGTTCTGCACGCCCTGGCGCACGGTGGGTGACAGCGTGATATCCACGAACGCCTTCACGTTGAGCTTGTCCACCAGGCTGAGCCAGTAGTTCACCTGGCTCTCCAGGGGGTCGTACGGGATCGAGTCTGAACAACGCCACCACGAGAAATGACAAGTTCATCACTGCTAAGGACTGAACACAAATGATATAGATTGACCATCAGCCATGGTCAATCCACTGCTGAATGAAGGCATCCCCAAGCCACCTCCACCTCCCACGATCCTGCAATGCAATAATCTACCCAGGACCTGCACATACACTGATTTAATCGCTCCATCTCCTAGACGGACATCCTCTCTGACGCTTCCATTACTAGACTCCCACTCCGTTATTTTTTCTCTTGGCCATCTTCCATGATCCCTTAAATCCATGGCACGTTCTGGCCAGGGGTGATGGGGACGCAGGGTCAAGACGATACGGGTCACTGGGAAATGGCGTCATGGGGCCACGGCACCCACCCAGGTCCCCGACCTCCACGTGCCCCAGGATGTAGAGGCCGCCTTTCTTGATATCGTTGACAAAGTGGATGAGGTGGCAGCTGGAGCGGGGATTGGCGACCATGAGCAGGATCTGTGGCCTCCAGAACTTGACGTGGTCTTTACGGATGTCGAGCAGCAGGAGGTACTTGCGAACCTGTGCGGAGCGCAGGACAAATGACGGCAGATTTCGCGAAGCACACATGGCCACACGCAGCGGCGCGTGCAGAGGAAGCATCATACGCATGTCGAGTCTTTAATCACCGAGCGAGAGTGTGGAGTACCCCATGCATGAGTGTGCAGCAGCCTCTATGAGGCAGCCTTCTGTCCTGGTGTGGAGCGGTGTGGAGGGGGGCGGTACCTGGTGGAAGATGAGTGCCTGGCTGATGTATCCCCAGCTGCTGGAGGGCGAACGGTAGTGGATGAAGACGAGCAGCAGCAGCATAACGGCGATGCTGGCCGACGCGTAGATGGGGCTGATGATGAACATCATAATGAGGCAGCCCACCATGCCCAGCAGGCAGGTGTGCCATGAGAAGAACTGGAACGTCGGTCTGCGAGCAGAGCGACAGCAGCAACAGCGGCGCGGAGTGCAGACAGAGTGTAGAGTGTGGGAGTGCGGGGTGTCGGAGTGCAAAGTCCACAGTGTAGAGTGCGGGAGTGCGGGGTGTCGGAGTGCAAAGTCCACAGTGTAGAGTGCGGGGTGTCGGGAGTGCGGAGTCGGGAGTAAGGAATTTCATACCTGAAGTTGGGGGCGGAGGCCCACTCCATGGCCAGGCACGCGAGGTCCACGGTGGCGTACGCGATCAGGAAGAATACGGTCACGATGCCTGCGATGGTGTTCAGCTGCCCCGCAAACAGCACCAGCTGATTCACACAAAGACAAAGGTCCCCCGTGAGCGAGTGGGCGAGTGGGTGCGTGAGTGGTCGAGCGAGCGGGCGATTGAGGGCGTGAGCAAGTGGGCGAGCGAGCACGTGAGTGAATGCGCACGTGAGTGAGTGCGCGGCACCTGCACGAGGAACCAGGAGACGAGCACGGCCACCCAGGGGTTCCCAGAGCGTGACGTCCGCTTCACCACCTTCAGCAGAACGCCTGGGCAGAGCGCAGCACAACCGCGTCACTCCACCACCACAACCATCATCACCACCACAACCATCATCACCACCACAAACACCATCATTACCAGAAGCATTATCACCACAACCCTCGTCATCACCACCACTACTATCGCCACAGACACTACCACCATCACCACAACCACCCCACATGTAGGTGAGAGAAGGAGGATGAAGGAGTGAGGAACCAGGAGGAGCCAAGAGGAGTGAGGAGGAATGGCGCACCGAAGATGTCGTCAAGTGCGACGGCGTGCAGCACTCGCGAGGCACCGATGAGGCAGCTCATGGCGGCGGAGAGCGACGCGGCGTAAATGCCGATGGTGACGAAGGGGCCCCACACGTTGATGTCTCTCATGAAGACGTAGTTGTAGAGCAGCAAATCCCTGCAGACACCGGGGCCCACACCGTCCACTCACTCGCTCGACCTGCGATCTCATCGCTCTCATTCCCAACACGGCAGCAGCTGCTTCCGAGCACGGCACGCGTGAACCCCCCGTGTCCCCGGAACCAAACGGCAGAGGTCTGTGCCGGGCAGTGGAACGTTAACGACTGATACCAACGACACCGAGCAGACCAGCGCAGAAGAACTAGGTCTTTGTTGCAGAGGTCCAGGGTTCGCGTCCGGCAGGCAGCCCTTAAAGCAGTGGTAATCCAGCAGGTTTGTTCATCACGCGAACACTTTACCGATTGGCTGTATCGGGTGGAGGAGGGTGTATGATACACATTTTACTTTCACGATCTGATTCAAAAAATAATTCCAGGTATCCCTCGACTCACGAAAGGGAGGCATTCTTCAAAAAACACGCATATAAGGGAAGTTTGTAAATCGGAATGGCTTTCCATAGATTTAATACAAAAAATGTAGACGTATTTCAGACAGCTATTCCAATTCTACTCCTAACCTAAAAATATACACCATAATCACTTTCACAATACAAAAATAATAATGAAAAACTTAAAAGATTAAAACGACTCACTAATAATTCATGTAAAACAAAGAGAATTCACCTTTTCTGGGAACTCACCAAAAAGATCTGCATTTTGGAATTACTGAAAAGGTGATGTGGAGGTGTTACTCTGCTACTGGAGGAACACCGTGAGACGGTCGCGGACGACGCAGCCTCCTGCGTGGCTCTTCTTTGATCTCATGGCGCGTACTGCGTGACATTTTGTCAACGTGAAAATTTGATTTCGTTAATAGAAAAGTGTCCATAATGTCAATTGCGTGAATGAGAACCGAACGTTCGTAAATCGAGGGATACCCAATTGAATCGTTCTGATTACTATCCCTGGAGGTGCGGAGGACACTGTTGGTGGACGGCATCGTGTCACGCGACCCGTCCCGTCCGTGCAGAGTAACGAGGCGCACGGCGCCGTCACCTGGGGCAGGAGCAGCTGACCATGAAGCAGAGCAGCACGTACACGCAGAATGTGAACACCACGGCAGCGATGGTGCCGCGTGGGATTGCGTAGCTCGGGTCCTTCAGGTCCCCTAGCGCACGCACGGTCGCACACGGGCACACGCACCACAAAGATCCCCCCGCATAGCCTATTAGCAGACTGCTGAGGCTGTTAACGAGCACTTATCAACGCCGGCACGGGGGGGTGAGTGGCTAACACCACGCCCGGCCGCTTTTGTCTCCCCAGTGGTGATGTTTACACACCGCACCAGGTACTCATTTGAGGCTGAGTCGACCTAGGGGAGACTGAGGACCAATTCAGATATTCGTAACTGGTGTTGGCCATGTGCGGGAATCAAATCTGCGTCACCAGGTTCTTAGAGCAATGCACCAATTGCTATACTACCGCTCCCCTACAAATACACGCACGCACACACGCTTACGGGCAAACGCGCACGTTAGTGTCCATGACGATACGTGTAAATGCGCGTGTGTGTGTATGGCATGGGAGGGTAGCAATGGCACAGCTGTTATGCAGGGGATCTTGTCATTGGGAGTGTTTGGAGTGGAGGGGGCAGTAGTTCCCAAGCTGCACAAACGTCGGGGGCTCGATTCTCGGCCATGGCTGACATCAGTGGCGAGTGTGCGACACTTGAATTAGTACCTTGTGTAATGTGCAATCATTTGAGTTGGAGAGACAAAGGTAGCTTGATGCTGCTCACAGGACCACGTCGTGCGCCGTGCCAGCCTCAACAGGAGGGAGGACCTGCATCTGTTGCACTCGTGACGAGTGTGGTGCGCGTATCTGTGTGCGTGTGTGCACGTGTTCGTACCGGACATGTTGGAGCCAGCCATTATGCCCGTGCAGCCGTTGAACATGATGGCAAAAACAGAAGCAAAATTCATCGTAACACCCGTTGTGTAATCTTGAGTGTAATGTTCTGTTCACACACGCAAAGAGACACAACAGAGTGGAAAGTTACTGTCAGATTTGTGTCAGGCACACACTCAGCCCTCGCACCTGTCTCAGTGTGCAGTATTTGCTGCCACTTCCCAGAGACTGATGTAAGACCCATGGTTGGATACAGGGTCAGGGACACCGGGCACAAGCAGAGTTCCGCTGCGGCGACGCTTAGACGCAAATATGAGTGACAGAGTCGGTAGCTGTGTAGTGCTGGCGGTGGTTGTGGTGATGATTGTTATGGTGATGTTGAGCGATGGTGGTGGTGGTGACAAAACGGTTAGTGCACTGCGCAACAGAACCCTACGACCTGAGTTCATTCCCGCTAATGGGCAATGTCAATAACAAATACTGCATCTGAACCGGTCCTCGGCCTCCCCCCTAGGTCGATTGGGCCTCAACCGAGCACGCGGCGCAGTGTGTAAGCATCACGACTGGAAAGACAAAGGAGGCTCGGCGTGGTGCTGGCCTTGCCGCTCACTCCTGTGCAATTACGGCCTCGACAACACTTGCCCTGACAGCACCTGTCATGGCCACACGGGGGACCTTTGGCTGCCGCCACCGAACCGGCACTCACCCTTGAGGTTGTCGTGGAGCGTGCCGAGGCTGGGGCCGCTGTAGTTGAGGTTCAAGGTGACGTTGCCATGCTTGACGACGATGTGCCGGTTCCGCACGGCGAAGAAGGAGATGAAGACGGTGAGCAGCACGAGTATGACGCACAGGAAGATGATGAACGCTGCCTTGGAGTAGATGTCGGCACCGACCAACACGACGACGAGGCAGATGAGCAGGAGGCACGAGGCGTAGAGCACCACCCAGATGTACGCGTCCGGCAGGCCGTGCGGGAAGTCGGCTGCTCACCGCCACCAACGCAACCAAAACCACGGTCACCGAGCATTACAAACATGTTTGTGAGAGGATTTTTCCCATTTCTGCACACGCAAAGACAAAGATCCCTTGTACAGGCTAAACAAATTGCTTGGAAAAGTGCTGAGAGCGAGCACCTATCAAGGGTGGCACGGTACACGAGGGGGTGGGTGGCCAGCACCATGCCCGGATGCTTTTGTCTCCCCAATGCTGATGTTTACACATCGCACCAGGTACTAATTAAAGGCCAAGTAGACCTTAAGGAGGCCTCGGACCGGATAAGATATTCACCACCATTATTGGTCATGAGCGGGAATCGAACTCGAGTCACCACGTTCGTAGCAGAGTGCGCTAACCACTGCGCCACCGCTCTACGTACACACACACGCGCTCACACGCAGACGCAGCACGTACGCCTTTTCCGAAACGAGTCCATGATGGCCTCAGTGAGGCCGAGCAAGAAGACGGCGCTGGAGCACACGTTGGCCAGGAAGAACATCACCCCGATGCTGCCTCCAAACTCCGGGCCCAGCGCCCTGCTGATCATGACTGCGATATGACGTCGCAGCAGCAGCAGCCGAGTCAAGGACGACGCGCAGCGGTCGCCATGGCGATTACGGCGCAAGACGCTGCACCCCGAATCCTGCAAGCGCGAATCGACTCATTGCGAATGACAACACTGTGTAAAAATTTATTTTTATTTTTTGTTCCTGGGTAGTAAGTGTTATTTCCTAATTGCTTATGCTTTAAAGTACGGTAAAAATGGCTATTATTCCCCACAAACTTTTCTTTTGTGACCGGGACAGTGATATTTTGAAGTGGATACATATCTGCATTTTTCTGAGATGGCATCAAGAGGCTGCAAGCATCCGGCAGACGCATTTTGCTATGTCTGCGGTCAATTTATCAAGACAAGAGCAAAAAAGTTATCTTGGGAAGCATCTGCTCAGATGTGTGAGGCCGACAAGGCATATTTCGGCATGCCTGTCAGGGATCAAGACAAACCCTGGGCACCTCATTTCACCTACGAGAAATGCAAAAAAACTCTGGAAGGTAAGATGGACAGTTGTTGCTCGGAATTTTATGTTATAAAATTTGTTTAAAAAATGTTTAATTGTAAAAGGTTTTAATTTTTTAATGTTTAAGAATATTCAATGTAATTGAAAAAAAAGTCATACATGAAAAATGTTGCGAGAATCTTTTACAAATTAGTCATGGGTAAAATAAATGCATTTATGTACGATGGTACAGAGGGGAAAAGAGAGCCATGAAGTTCGCTATCCCAAGATTTTTGGCGGGAACCCACTGACGACTCAAGCAACTGCTACTTCTGCATGGTGGACCCTTCCAAATGTCGGACTGGCAAGAATGCACCTGCTATCACGTATCCGGACCTTCCTTCATCCATCGCCCCGATGCCACACTGCCATGAACTCCCCGTAACCACTCCTCCGGAGAGAGAGCAGCCGTCTTCAGAAGAGAGCAGCAAGTCAGAGAGCGAGGAAGAGGTTGTAGATCCAGATGACATTTTCAGAGGTGGAGCTGAGGAGAGAAACCCATACTACCCCAACCAAAAATACCTCAACGACTTGATCAGAGATCTTGGTCTCACCAAGTCCAATGCCGAGCTTTTGAAGTCTAGGTTCAAGCAGTGGAACTTGTTGGATGAAAGTGTGCAAGTCGCAGATCAGAGGAAGCGTCACCAATCTTTTTACAGCTTCTTCACCCGTCAAGATGGGCTCTGCTTCTGCCACAATGTGACCAGTCTGTTCGAGGCAATCGGAATCACCTGGAACCAGAATGAGTGACGCCTCTTCATTGACAGCTCATCCAGGAGCCTGAAAACCGTGCTGCTTCATAATGGTAACAAGCACCCATCTCTTCCCCTGGCTCACTCAGTGTACCTCAAAGAGGATTACAACAGCATCAAGACCTTGCTGGACGCCTTGAAATATGAAGAGTACGGTTGGGAGGTCATCGGAATGGTAGCATTCCTGGTGGGTCTCAAAGGCGGTTTTACCAAGTGTCCCTGCTATCTTTGCCTTTGGGACCGCAGGGACACCAAGGCGCACTACCACAGGCGGGACTGGCCAGAGCGGACCGAGTTCTCTGTGGGGAGGAACAACGTCAAGTGGGAGCCACTGGTGGACCCCCGGAAGGTGCTGATGCCACCACTGCACATCAAATTGGGCCTTGTGAAACAATTTGTCAGAGCTGTAGATAAGGAGTCGACAGCCTTCAAAAGTACCTTCAAGACTTCTTCCCTAAGCTGTCTGAGGCAAAGGTCAAAGCAGGTGTCTTCGTCGGACCACAGGTAAAGAATATCTTGGAGTGCAATGAATTCCCCAAGAAGCTCACTAGTAAGGAGAAAGCGGCTTGGAACAGCTTTGTCGCAGTGGTTCGTGGCTTCTTGGGCAATCACAAGGTCGAAAACTATGTGGAGCTGGTTGAGACTGGTGAAGAACTACGGCACAATGGGCTGTAGGATGTCCCTCAAAGTCCATACCCTTGATGCTCATCTTGATAAATTAAAGGAGAACATGGGAGCGTACTCGGAGGAGCAAGGCGAGCGCTTCCACCAGGATATACTGGACTTTGAACGCCGCTACCAAGGACAGTATCACGAGAACTAGATGGGAGACTAAATTTGGGGGCTGATTCGTGAAAGTGATTTACAGTATAGTCGTAAATCTCAAAAAACTACTCACTTCTAAATCTTTTGGAGTAATTTGTGTATTACTTTAGTATAAATACATGTTAATTTTGATTCATATGTTGTTGTTTTTTCTGACTTTATGTGAACGAAAATACACAAATTCGCCCGTTTTCTCCTTGAAAATAGGTAAATTTCTAAATATCAGTCATGGTCACAAAAGCAAAGTTTGTGGGAAATAATAGCCATTTTCTATACTTTTTAGGCATAAGCAATTAGGAAATAACACTTACTACCCAGGAACAAAAATTGTGTTACATAGTGCAATGATGCATAACTTATGTGCCGATGGTAGATTTAGTCTAAAGGAGCAAACTTGCAAAAACAAGACAGAAACATACGAGACAATTCGAACGAGGCGTTACAAATGAGATACAACTGTCCATTCCTGAACTGCAATCGTTGATTCAATTGTCCCTACCTGAGTCCAACAAAAACCAGCTTGTTGTCTGTTGGCAAAGTCGCCCTTGAAAAATAAGCTTGTTAGCTCGATGGGCTTTACTCAGTGGAAAATAAACTTCTGATTCTGAAAAGTGATTTATTGCGCCAGTGAGCAGAGGTGGTGCCCATCTCCTGTTTACAGCCCTGCGCCAATGGCGGAATTCCTCATTCCTATGGCGTGGGCCAGGTCTTTCCACAGGGCAACCACTGCTGATTTTCCCCAAACAGTGGTACCTATTTTATCTACCCCAGTGGCATGATGAGTCAAGCCCAAGTTTCGGATTGGGAGCCGTTCTCCCTACCGCCAAACCACCCTGCATGAACGCCAGACAAATGGCGACAGTGCGGTACATACTGTACTCTGCTATGCCTTTACCAAAACAAACGTCGCATTGTCGAATTGGCTAAGCGGGGCAGATAGCATCAACAATGGGTGAGTGTCGCTGCTCTGCTTGGTACATTTGGCACCGAGTCTTGTGCCACTGTAGAAGACCTTGTGACCTTGTAAATTTCTCATCACTATTCTAATGCGGCCACCATGGGCGCTGCTTCCGTGAAATTCACCCGTCAATTCCTCCACCCATGTTGATGACTAACGAGGTCTTCTTCCAGTGTCCAACCACCATGCTGCAGGTGATGACAAAACGACGGAAAAACATCCCCCGTATAGCCTTCAACACTGTTGAGGCAAGTGCTGTTAGTGAGTAGCATTCATGACGGCCGGAACGGCATACGAGGGGATGGGTGACAAGCCCCACGTCTTTGTCTCCCCAGTGATGATGTTTGCACATAGCACCAGGCACTCATTTGAGGATGAATCGACCTAGGGGAGGCCCAGGACCGGTTTGGATAATCACTGGTGGCTGTGAGTAGGAATCGAACTCGGGTCGCCGGGTTTGTAGCGCAACGCGTTAACCGCTATACTACCGCTCCCCATTAAAATGAATGACAATACGCTCACCCACTCACTCACTAAATCACCCACTATCTCATCAACTCACTCACTCACCAACTTACTCGCCCACCCACTCACCACCACCCGTGTTAAGGACTCGGCCTACTAGTCTGACTGTTTCCTCTCATCCATACCGTGTCCAACCAGTTTTTGATTTGGTATAGGAATAGTAACTATTAAGTAGCTATTGAGTAACAAACCTTTCAATAATCACAAAGTAGTAGGACTGAACTCATTTGTATTGAAAGTTAAATTATAAAATGTTGCTGGCACATTGCATTATGGATACAATTGTTGAAGTGAGGTCAATGCATAACCACTTAGTGATTCGTTGCCTGGGCCCAATTCTCATTTCAATAGGAAGCGAGAACCTCTCCAGAAATGTAATGGGCAGAGGGATTAAAGGGACTTGCAACTTTCTTATATTCCTGAACCTTGTAAGGGGGATTGAGGGATTTATGGGGGACACTTTGCAAACGAGTTTTATTTGTGAGTAAAAAAATAAATCTTAAAATGACTCTACATCCTTTCTGAAAGTTTAATTGATATTGTCTGTTCACGCTCCGCAGCTGACACAACCCACAAAGGACAGCGACACCCCTGAGACATGGGGGCACGCGGCGCCGTCATACAGTAGCGGCAGTAACCCGCGTGGGCCGTGCTCTTCCTGCCAACGCCCCCAACGAGCACGAAACAGACTAATTTCACAATGACACCCGCTCACCCGTAGAGGAAGTAAGGGCCGCGCAGATCATTGGCAATGAAAATCTGCTTGAAAGATTTGACAGACGTGGCGAGGCTCGTGAGCAACACAGGATTCCACACACTCGTACAGTAAAAGAGCCCCCATCTAGCCTTTACAGACTGTTGGGGCATGTGCTGCAGGTCACACGAGGGGGTCAGTGGCCAACACTATGACCAGCCGCCTTTGTCTCCCGAGTGGAAATGTTTACATATCGCACCAAAAACTCATTTGAGGCTGTGTCGACTTAGGGGAGGCCCAGGACTGGTTTAGATAATTATCGTCACTGGTGTTGGTGGCCGTGAGCGGGAATCGAACTTTGGTTTCCAGGTTCGTAGCACAACCGCGCTAACCACAGACTCGCACGCTCACACACTCAGTCCAAATCAGATTTTTCCTACAAACAAGTCTTATTTTATATTCACGCGATCTTTATTATGAATAATATTGGTCGCGAAAGCCTACATGTTAAGTTAGAGGACTTTGTTCAAGCGTACCAGTATCTGCTGCCTGCACCGTGAGCAATGGCCAATTATTTACCCAGAGGAAGTCTCACCGAGTGCCAAGACTCTTTTTAAAGGGGCTTCTGTGTTGGGATGTGTGACCAGTTCCATTAACGGCCGGCGTACGGCACAAGGATACAGTAGACGCCTCCACCCTGCACGGCGCCGTTGGTGGAGATGGCGCAGACGGACAGCACGGTGAGGCCGATGATCACGTACGCAACCGCGAACATGAGCAGGCTCTCCAGCAGCCCGGCCTGGCCCACCACGAACCCTGTGCAACAAAGAGAAATCAAGGCAAAGATCCCCCGTGTAGCCTCGACAGACAGCATTGGGTCACCGCAAGCAATTCACCAGCTTTTGTTCAAGCAAGCCCGACTACTGATGAGACGCTTAAGGTCATAACTGGTCCAGAGCTTTCTTGTGTTTGAATCAATGCTGCCGACATGCCTGCTTAAACAATCGCTGTTATCGGACATTCGTTCAGAAAGCTCACTGCCTGATGCAGGTCAAGTTTAATTGGCTTTTTCATTTCACAGCACACAAGCTTCAGACTTTGTTACGCGTGACCATCTGCACTTCCCCTTCGCAAAACGCTGTCGCATCATAAAACACCGTCTCAACCACAATGTTGAGGATTATATAAGTTTACTAAACGACTGCGCAGCAGTTTGTCCGGTTATAACTAAAACTCAGGTGGTCATGTGATGCTACGTGATGTCACCGACCTGCACGAGAGGCTGTCAGATTTCGGCGCGGCCGGTTTCCCTGAGCCCTCCTACCAGTCAGCTGACCACACTCGTGACGTGCCCCCCCGTGCATGCTGCAGCGCTCACGTGACCCTGCAGGTGAACTTTCTGACCCACTCCTACCGGACATCGGATTTCTCCAGGATATAGATTCTGATTCTGTATATCTGTAATGCAGATTTAAGCGGCCAAGGCTGAGGCCAGGTAACTCCTGACTAACATCACAACCAAACTGAACACCACAAGAGCTAAACTTTATCAGCTACCCAATGCACAGGTGGACTCTTCAGTGCTTCCACAGCATTTGCAACATAAAAGATGCGTCATTTAGACAAGCCATAACTCATCCCTAAAGTTATTGTAGCTTTTATTAAAGATTCAAATAGAAATGCACAGATTGTTTTTTGTATTGTATTTGTAACGAGCTTTGCGTATCACCCGCTTGCGTGCGTGGGATCTCTCCAGGTCCTCCCGATTCCTCTCGTCATCCAAACACTCGTTCATGAAATCGGCTCAACATCTCCACGGAGGAGGTTCCTTAAAAAGAGTGTTGACACTCGGTGGGGCTTTCCCGGATAAATAAAAGGCAGTTCTCTTCATGGCGGTGACCGCGCTAATTAAACCATTTACTCCCTGTTTACAGGAAATTCGGAAACTGCGGCAGAGCCAAGCTGAGTTTCCACTTGGCAGGGCAGATGGGGTCTTTGCGGACTCTGTCAGGGCATTATTATTACAGCCAGGGGGCAGGGCCGGGGGTCATTCCGTGGACACACCACCACGCACCACCACCCAGGTCTCACCCAGGTCTCGTGATGAGAGGACATGGACGCCGCTTCCCCGCCAAGTACACCATTGCACTTTAGTGATTTTTGGCAGAAATTTATGTTTTTGTTGGGGGGCGGGTGCTGGTCAGTATTATTTAATTTAGGCATCGCATTAAGTCGTATGAAGGTATTTATTTTTCAATTTTCAATCAGTTCCTTATTCTCGAACAAAAATAGTTCTACAATAGTGAATCGATGCTCAGCAACTGTGAACATGGCTGAAAAAAATCATTCCATAGCAATGAGCAGAGCATCAGTGAGCTCTGGAGCTCAGGATTGAGTCCGGCACTCACCGATGCACTCCAGTCACTCGCTCATCAGCAGCCAATCGCTTCCTTATCACTCTTCTATTGCTACTACCATGGTTACTGTTTCTGTGAACCTGATTTGTTGATTCAGAAACTGTTTTGTCTTAACAATCACAGCGAGTTCTACCGTCACCCTCTACGGGTCTCAACTCACTCACACTGCAGGTCACTTCCACACATGTACTCTACACTTCCACACGAGTGTGTATGTTGACCTTCTTTGCATTTTTCTTCCTGCTTATTCCCTCGCACTGTTACCCTGTGGAATTCCCTCCCATCGAACCTTGTCCACAGCTTTTACGACCTCATCAAATTCAAGAAACGTGTCGACCCTTATCTATTATGACTTTGATGGTACCGTTTGTGGCTGGCCGCTTGACGTTTTGGGGCTTTGAGCCTGTGCTCGGCAAATGCGATAGATCGATAAATATCTCGGTCTGTGATCTCCGGTTGCCTGGGTGGAGTTGGCTCCGTCCTTGCCCAATCCCTGGCCAGCTGTCTCAAGCACGCAAACACAACAAACTGTGTATAACAAGAACCTGCCACAGCCTGAGCCACTATCCCGGCATGCGGGGTACACCTCTGATGGACGCCCTTGTTGCCTGTCTGCACACACGGCTCTTCCATTCAGTGCTACTCACTACAACACGTGCAATTATGCCATCATTTCACCAGCAATGAACGTATTCTCGCACATGCTGACAACTCATGTAATGTGTTAATTATAAACTTCTTTAACGCCGTACGTAGCTGAACGGAGGTGTGGGGGAGGGGCACCAGACTGGACATCAATTTGCAATTCCTCACTCTTCTGGAGCCATATCCAAGAGGGTCCTTTCCTTTAAACATCGGGCAGCTCACCAGCATTGGTTTAAGCAAGTCCGACTCTGCTGATGACACACTGAATGTCGAAACTGGTCCAGAGTTGTGTGCAATGTGCTTCAGGAAGTCTCATCCATCACCTCCAAACGACCTGGCATCACCCGCAGCGCCTCCCTCATTCTCCAGCGCATCGAAGACTCTCACTATGAACATCTCCTGAGAAATTACGATTTAAAGCTTTCGTGACTGCCAGGGATTCATGTTCTTGGTTCTTTCGGTAAAGTCACTTTACCGAAAGAACCAAGAACATCTCCTGAGAAATTCCATTCCGCCAAAACGGTCCAAACCTTTATTTTAATGACAGCAACAATGTCTCATCAACCTGTGTCAGTTAATGCTCAATCTAAGTGGTCTGCCAGGCCCAACTTGCGTTATACAGGGAAAATATTATTTTACATGTATTTGTTTGCGCAATGTTTTCGATTTCCCATGTCATATGTTTGTTTTTGTGCTGATTTCTATGTTCTCGATTGCTCTACTTTGCTGTGTTTGTTTTGCTTTTGTCATTCTGGGTGGGCGAGCAAGTGGCTGGGTGAGTGAGTGGCTGGGTGAGTAAGTGGCTGGGTGAGTGAGTGGCTGGGTGAGTGAATGGCGGGGTGGATTAGTAGCTGGGTGAGTGGCTGAGTTAGTGGCTGTGTGAGTGGGTGGCTGGGTGAGTATGTGGACGAGTGAGTGGCTGGGTGAGTGTGTGGGGGAGTGAGTGGCGGGGTGAGTGAGTGGCGGGGTGAGTGAGTGGCTGAGTGAGTGGACGAGCGAGTGGCTTGGTGAGTGAGTGGCTGGGTGAGTGAGTGGCTGGGTGAGTGAGTGGCTGGGTGAGTGGCTGAGTGAGTGGCTGGGTGAGTTAGTGGCTGGGTGAGTGGCTGGGGGAGTGGCTGGGTGAGTGGCTGGGTGAGTGGCTGGGTGAGTGGCTGGGGGAGTGGCTGGGTGAGTGTGTGGCTGGGTGAGTGGCTGGGTGAGTGAGTGGCTGGGTGAGTTGAGTGGCTGGGTGAGTTGAGTGGCTGGGTGAGTTGAGTGGCTGGGTGAGTGGCTGAGTGAGTGGCTGGGCGAGTGGCTGGGTGAGTGAGTGGTGGGGTGGATTAGTAGCTGGGTGAGTGGCTGAGTGGCTTGCTGTGTGAGTGGGTGGTTGAGTGGCTGGGTGAATGGCGGGGTGAGTGGGTGGTTGAGTGGCTGGGTGAGTGGCGGGGTGAGTGGCTGGGTGAGTGGCTGGGTGAGTGACCGGGTGAGTGGCTGGGTGAGTAGCTGGGTGAGTGGCTGGGTGAGTGGCTGGGTGTGTGGACGAGTGAGTGGCTGGGTGAGTGGCTGGGTGAGTGGGTGGTTGAGTGGCTGGTGAGTGGCGGGGTGAGTGGCTGGGTGAGTGGCTGGGTGAGTGACCGGGTGAGTGGCTGGGTGAGTAGCTGGGTGAGTGGCTGGGTGAGTGGCTGGGTGTGTGGACGAGTGAGTGGCTGGCTGAGTGGCTGGGTGAGTGGCTGGTGTGTGGACGAGTGAGTGGCTGGCTGGGTGAGTGGCTGGGTGAGTGGCTGGGTGAGTGACTGAGTGAGTGGCTGGGTGAGTGGCTGGCTGGGCGAGGGGCTGCTGGGTGAGTGGCTGGGTGAGTCGCTGGGTGAGTGGATGGGTGAGTGGCGGGGTGAGTGGCTGGCTCGCTCACCGATGCGCAGGTAGAGCACCACGCTGAACATGGACAGCAGCGTGGGCACACGACCCCGAAGAAGGTGTTCAGCTTCCTGCTGGGCTCGGCGCGGGGCGGCGCGGCTCGGCGACGCTGAGCAGGCGGTAGTGGAGCAGCGGGGGCCCGCTCACCAGAGTCCCCCATCTTCTCAACCACCACCACCACCACCACCACACAACCACCACCACCCTCAACCACCACCACACAACCACCACCACACAACCACCACCACCCTCAACCACCACACAACCACCACCACACAACCACCACCACCACAACACAACCACTCAACCACCACACTCAACCACCACCACACTCAACCACCACACCCTCAACCACCACAACACAACCACCACCACACAACCACCACCACACAACCACCACCACCACCACCACCCTCAACCACCACCACACAACCACCACCACACAACCACCACCAAACTCGACCACCACTACACTCGACCACCACACTCAACCACCACCACTCGGCCGCAACACTCAACCCACCGCCACACGCGGCCACAACACTAGGGCAAAAACGTGATTTGGATGCAAAAACGTGATTTGGAGGCAAAAACGTGATTTGGAGGCAAAAACGTGATTTGGAGGGCAAAAACGTGATTTGGAGGCAAAAACGTGATTTGGAGGCAAAAAACGTGATTTGGAGGCAAAAACGTGATTTGGAGGGCAAAAACGTGATTTGGAGGCAAAAAACGTGATTTGGAGGGCAAAAACGTGATTTGGAGGCAAAAACGTGATTTGGAGGCAAAAACGTGATTTGGAGGCAAAAACGTGATTTGGAGGGCAAAAACGTGATTTGGAGGCAAAAACGTGATTTGGAGGGCAAGAAACGTGATTTGGAGGCAAAAACGTGATTTTGAGGCAAAAACGTGATTTGGAGGGCAAAAACGTGATTTGGAGGCAAAAACGTGATTTGGAGGCAAAAACGTGATTTGGAGGCAAAACGTGATTTGGAGGCAAAACGTGATTTGGAGGGCAAAAACGTGATTTGGAGGCAAAAACGTGATTTGGAGGGCAAAAACGTGATTTGGAGGGCAAAAACGTGATTTGGAGGCAAAAACGTGATTTGGAGGCAAAAACGTGATTTGGAGGCAAAAACGTGATTTGGAGGGCAAAAACGTGATTTGGAGCAAAAACGTGATTTGGAGGCAAAAACGTGATTTGGAGGGCAAAAACGTGATTTGGAGGGCAAAAACGTGATTTGGAGGCAAAAACGTGATTTGGAGGCAAAACGTGATTTGGAGGGCAAAAACGTGATTTGGAGGCAAAAACGTGATTTGGAGGCAAAAACGTGATTTGGAGGGCAAAAACGTGATTTGGAGGCAAAAACGTGATTTGGAGGGCAAAAACGTGATTTGGAGGCAAAAACGTGATTTGGAGGGCAAAAACGTGATTTGGAGGGCAAAAACGTGATTTGGAGGGCAAAAACGTGATTTGGAGGGCAAAAACGTGATTTGGAGGCAAAAACGTGATTTGGAGGGAAAAACGTGATTTGGAGGCAAAAACGTGATTGGAGGGCAAAAACGTGATTTGGAGGCAAAAACGTGATTTGGAGGGCAAAAACGTGATTTGGAGGCGAAAACGTGATTTGGAGGCAAAAACGTGATTTGGAGGCAAAAACGTGATTTGGAGGCAAAAACGTGATTGGAGGCAAAAACGTGATTTGGAGGGCAAAAACGTGATTTGGAGGGCAAAAACGTGATTTGGAGGCAAAAACGTGATTTGGAGGGCAAAAACGTGATTGGGAGGCAAAAACGTGATTTGGAGGCAAAAACGTGATTTGGAGGCAAAAACGTGATTTGGAGGGCAAAAACGTGATTTGGAGGCAAAAACGTGATTTGGAGGCAAAAACGTGATTTGGAGGGCAAAAACGTGATTTGGAGGGCAACAACGTGATTTGGAGGCAAAAACGTGATTTGGAGTCAAAAACGTGATTTGGAGGGCAAAAACGTGATTTGGAGGCAAAAACGTGATTTGGAGGCAAAAACGTGATTTGGAGGCAAAAACGTGATTTGGAGGGCAAAAACGTGATTTGGAGGGCAGAAACGTGATTTGGAGGCAAAAACGTGATTTGGAGGGCAAAAACGTGATTTGGAGGCAAAAACGTGATTTGGAGGGCAGAAACGTGATTTGGAGGCAAAAACGTGATTGGAGGCAAAAACGTGATTTGGAGGCAAAAACGTGATTTGGAGGCAAAAACGTGATTTGGAGGCAAAAACGTGATTGAGGCAAAAACGTGATTTGGAGGCAAAAACGTGATTTGGAGGCAAAAACGTGATTTGGAGAGCAAAAACGTGATTTGGAGAGCAAAAAACGTGATTTGGAGGCAAAAACGTGATTTGGAGGCAAAAACGTGATTTGGAGGCAAAAACGTGATTTGGAGGGCAAAAACGTGATTTGGAGGCAAAAACGTGATTTGGAGGGCAAAAACGTGATTTGGAGAGCAACAACGTGATTTGGAGGCAAAAACGTGATTTGGAGTCAAAAACGTGATTTGGAGGCAAAAACGTGATTTGGAGGCAAAAAACGTGATTTGGAGGCAAAAACGTGATTTGGAGGCAAAAACGTGATTTGGAGGGCAAAAACGTGATTTGGAGGCAAAAACGTGATTTGGAGGGCAGAAACGTGATTTGGAGGCAAAAACGTGATTTGGAGGCAAAAACGTGATTTGGAGGCAAAAACGTGATTTGGAGGCAAAAAACGTGATTTGGAGGGCAAAAACGTGATTTGGAGGCAAAAACGTGATTTGGAGGGCAAAAACGTGATTTGGAGGCAAAAACGTGATTTGGAGGCAAAAACGTGATTTGCAGGGCAAAAACGTGATTTGGAGGCAAAAACGTGATTTGGAGGCAAAAACGTGATTTGGAGGCAAAAACGTGATTTGGAGAGCAAAAACGTGATTTGGAGGCAAAAACGTGATTTGGAGAGCAAAAACGTGATTTGGAGGCAAAAACGTGATTTGAGGCAAAAACGTGATTTGGAGGCAAAAACGTGATTTGGAGGGCAAAACGTGATTTGGAGGCAAAAACGTGATTTGGAGGGCAAAAACGTGATTTGGAGGGAAAAACGTGATTTGGAGGCAAAAACGTGATTTGGAGGGTAAAAACGTGATTTGGAGGCAAAAACGTGATTTGGAGGGAAAAACGTGATTTGGAGGCAAAAACGTGATTTGGAGGGCAAAAACGTTATTTGGAGGCAAAAACGTGATTTGGAGGGCAAAAACGTGATTTGGAGGCGAAAACGTGATTTGGAGTCAAAAACGTGATTTGGAGCAAAAACGTGATTTGGAGGCAAAAACGTGATTTGGAGTGCAAAAACGTGATTTGGAGGGCAAAAACGTGATTTGGAGGCAAAAACGTGATTTGGAGGCAAAAACGTGATTTGGAGGGCAAAAACGTGATTTGGAGGCAAAAACGTGATTTGGAGGGCAAAAACGTGATTTGGAGGGCAAAAACGTGATTTGGAGGCAAAAACGTGATTTGGAGCAAAAACGTGATTTGGAGGGCAAAAACGTGATTTGGAGGGCAACAACGTGATTTGGAGGCAAAAACGTGATTTGGAGGCAAAAACGTGATTTGGAGGCAAAAACGTGATTTGGAGGGTAAAAACGTGATTTGGAGGCAAAAACGTGATTTGGAGGCAAAAACGTGATTTGGAGGCAAAAACGTGATTTGGAGGGCAAAAACGTGATTTGGAGGGCAAAAACGTGATTTGGAGGCAAAAACGTGATTTGGAGGCAAAAACGTGATTTGGAGGCAAAAAACGTGATTTGGAGGCAAAAACGTGATTTGGAGGCAAAAACGTGATTTGGAGTGCAAAAACGTGATTTGGAGGGCAAAAACGTGATTTGGAGGCAAAAACGTGATTTGGAGGCAAAAACGTGATTTGGAGGGCAAAAACGTGATTTGGAGGCAAAAACGTGATTTGGAGGGCAAAAACGTGATTTGGAGGGCAAAAACGTGATTTGGAGGCAAAAACGTGATTTGGAGGCAAAAACGTGATTTGGAGGGCAAAAACGTGATTTGGAGGGCAACAACGTGATTTGGAGGCAAAAACGTGATTTGGAGGCAAAAACGTGATTTGGAGGCAAAAACGTGATTTGGAGGGTAAAAACGTGATTTGGAGGCAAAAACGTGATTTGGAGGCAAAAACGTGATTTGGAGGCAAAAACGTGATTTGGAGGGCCAAAACGTGATTTGGAGGGCAAAAACGTGATTTGGAGGCAAAAACGTGATTTGGAGGCAAAAACGTGATTTGGAGGGCAAAAACGTGATTTGGAGTCAAAAACGTGATTTGGAGGGCAAAAACGTGATTTGGAGGCAAAAACGTGATTTGGAGTGCAAAAACGTGATTTGGAGGCAAAACGTGATTTGGAGGGCAGAAACGTGATTTGGAGGCAAAAACGTGATTTGGAGGGCAAAAACGTGATTTGGAGGCAAAAACATGATTTGGAGGGCAGAAACGTGATTTGGAGGCAAAACGTGATTTGGAGGCAAAAACGTGATTTGGAGGGTAAAAACGTGATTTGGAGGCAAAAGCGTGATTTGGAGGCAAAACGTGATTTGGAGGCAAAAACGTGATTTGGAGGGCAAAAACGTGATTTGGAGGGCAAAAACGTGATTTGGAGGCAAAAACGTGATTTGGAGGCAAAAACGTGATTTGGAGGGCAAAAACGTGATTTGGAGGCAAAAACGTGATTTGGAGGGCAAAAACGTGATTTGGAGGCAAACACGTGATTTGGAGGGCAAAAACGTGATTTGGGAGGCAAAAACGTGATTTGGAGGCAAAAACGTGATTTGGAGGGCAAAAACGTGATTTGGAGGGCAACAACGTGATTTGGAGGCAAAAACGTGATTTGGAGTCAAAACGTGATTTGGAGGGCAAAAACGTGATTTGGAGGCAAAAACGTGATTTGGAGGCAAAAACGTGATTTGGAGGCAAAAAACGTGATTTGGAGGGCAAAAACGTGATTTGGAGGGAAAAAACGTGATTTGGAGGCAAAAACGTGATTTGGAGGGCAAAAACGTTATTTGGAGGCAAAAACGTGATTTGGAGGGCAAAAACGTGATTTGGAGGCGAAAACGTGATTTGGAGTCAAAAACGTGATTTGGAGGCAAAAACGTGATTTGGAGGCAAAAACGTGATTTGGAGGCAAAAACGTGATTTGGAGGGCAAAAACGTGATTTGGAGGGCAAAAACGTGATTTGGAGGCAAAAACGTGATTTGGAGGCAAAAACGTGATTTGGAGGGCAAAAACGTGATTTGGAGGCAAAAACGTGATTTGGAGGGCAAAAACGTGATTTGGAGGCAAAAACGTGATTTGGAGGGCAAAAACGTGATTTGGAGGCAAAAACGTGATTTGGAGGCAAAAACGTGATTTGGAGGGCAAAAACGTGATTTGGAGGGCAAACAACGTGATTTGGAGGCAAAAACGTGATTTGGAGGCAAAAACGTGATTTGGAGGCAAAAACGTGATTTGGAGGCAAAAACGTGATTTGGAGGGTAAAACGTGATTTGGAGGCAAAAACGTGATTTGGAGGCAAAAACGTGATTTGGAGGCAAAAACGTGATTTGGAGGGCAAAACGTGATTTGGAGGGCAAAAACGTGATTTGGAGGCAAAAACGTGATTTGGAGGCAAAAACGTGATTTGGAGGGCAAAAACGTGATTTGGAGGCAAAAACGTGATTTGGAGGGCAAAAACGTGATTTGGAGGCAAAAACGTGATTTGGAGGGCAAAAACGTGATTTGGAGGCAAAAACGTGATTTGGAGGGCAGAAACGTGATTGGAGGCAAAAACGTGATTTGGAGGGCAAAAACGTGATTTGGAGGCAAAAACATGATTTGGAGGGCAGAAACGTGATTTGGAGGCAAAAACGTGATTTGGAGGCAAAAACGTGATTTGGAGGGTAAAAACGTGATTTGGAGGCAAAAGCGTGATTTGGAGGCAAAAACGTGATTTGGAGGCAAAAACGTGATTTGGAGGGCAAAAACGTGATTTGGAGGGCAAAAACGTGATTTGGAGGCAAAAACGTGATTTGGAGGCAAAAAACGTGATTTGGAGGGCAAAAACGTGATTTGGAGGCAAAAACGTGATTTGGAGGCAAAAAACGTGATTTGGAGGGCAAAAACGTGATTTGGAGGGCAACAACGTGATTTGGAGGCAAAAACGTGATTTGGAGTCAAAAACGTGATTTGGAGGGCAAAAACGTGATTTGGAGGCAAAAACGTGATTTGGAGGCAAAAACGTGATTTGGAGGCAAAAACGTGATTTGGAGGGCAAAAACGTGATTTGGAGGCAAAAACGTGATTTGGAGGGCAGAAACGTGATTTGGAGGCAAAAACGTGATTTGAGGGCAAAAACGTGATTTGGAGGCAAAAACATGATTTGGAGGGCAGAAACGTGATTTGGAGGCAAAAAACGTGATTTGGAGGCAAAAACGTGATTTGGAGGCAAAAACGTGATTTGGAGGGTAAAAACGTGATTTGGAGGCAAAAACGTGATTTGGAGGCAAAAACGTGATTTGGAGGCAAAAACGTGATTTGGTGGAAAAAACGTGATTTGGAGGCAAAAACGTGATTTGGAGGCAAAAACGTGATTTGGAGGGCAAAAACGTGATTTGGAGGGCAAAAACGTGATTGGAGGCAAAAACGTGATTTGGAGGCAAAAACGTGATTTGGAGGGCAAAAACGTGATTTGGAGGCAAAAACGTGATTTGGAGGGCAAAAACGTGATTTGGAGGCAAAAAACGTGATTTGGAGGGCAAAAACGTGATTTGGAGGCAAAAACGTGATTTGGAGGCAAAAACGTGATTTGGAGGGCAAAACGTGATTTGGAGGGCAACAACGTGATTTGGAGGCAAAAACGTGATTTGGAGTCAAAAACGTGATTTGGAGGGCAAAAAACGTGATTTGGAGGCAAAAACGTGATTTGGAGGGCAGAAACGTGATTTGGAGGCAAAAACGTGATTTGGAGGGCAAAAACGTGATTTGGAGGCAAAAACGTGATTTGGAGGGCAGAAACGTGATTTGGAGGCAAAAACGTGATTTGGAGGCAAAAACGTGATTTGGAGGGCAAAAACGTGATTTGGAGGCAAAAACGTGATTTGGAGGCAAAAACGTGATTTGGAGGCAAAAACGTGATTTGGAGGCAAAAACGTGATTTGGAGGCAAAACGTGATTTGGAGGCAAAAACGTGATTTGGAGAGCAAAAACGTGATTTGGAGGCAAAAACGTGATTTGGAGAGCAAAAACGTGATTTGGAGGCAAAAACGTGATTTGGAGGCAAAAACGTGATTTGGAGGCAAAAACGTGATTTGGAGGCAAAAACGTGATTTGGAGGCAAAAACGTGATTTGGAGGGCAAAAACGTGATTTGGAGGCAAAAACGTGATTTGGAGGGCAAAAACGTGATTTGGAGGGCAACAACGTGATTTGGAGGCAAAAACGTGATTTGGAGGCAAAAACGTGATTTGGAGGGCAAAAACGTGATTTGGAGGGCAAAAACGTGATTTGGAGGCAAAAACGTGATTTGGAGGCAAAAACGTGATTTGGAGGGCAAAAACGTGATTTGGAGGCAAAAACCGTGATTTGGAGGGCAAAAACGTGATTTGGAGGCAAAAACGTGATTTGGAGGGCAAAAACGTGATTTGGAGGCAAAAACGTGATTTGGAGGCAAAAACGTGATTTGGAGGGCAAAAAACGTGATTTGGAGGGCAACAACGTGATTTGGAGGCAAAAACGTGATTTGGAGTCAAAAACGTGATTTGGAGGGCAAAAACGTGATTTGGAGGCAAAAACGTGATTTGGAGGGCAGAAACGTGATTTGGAGGCAAAAACGTGATTTGGAGGGCAAAAACGTGATTTGGAGGCAAAAACGTGATTTGGAGGCAAAAACGTGATTTGGAGGGCAGAAACGTGATTTGGAGGCAAAAACGTGATTTGGAGGCAAAAACGTGATTTGGAGGCAAAAACGTGATTTGGAGGCAAAAACGTGATTTGGAGGCAAAAACGTGATTTGGAGGCAAAAAACGTGATTTGGAGGCAAAAACGTGATTTGGAGGCAAAACGTGATTTGGAGAGCAAAAAACGTGATTTGGAGAGCAAAAACGTGATTTGGAGGCAAAAACGTGATTTGGAGGCAAAACGTGATTTGGAGGCAAAAACGTGATTTGGAGGCAAAAACGTGATTTGGAGGGCAAAAACGTGATTTCGGAGGGCAAAAACGTGATTTGGAGGCAAAAACGTGATTTGGAGGGCAAAAAACGTGATTTGGAGGCAAAAACGTGATTGGAGGGCAAAAACGTGATTTGGAGGGCAACAACGTGATTTGGAGGCAAAAAACGTGATTTGGAGTCAAAAACGTGATTTGGAGGGCAAAAACGTG